>NC_061513.1:234188989-234401382 GCF_022539505.1 Lolium rigidum | reverse complement strand
GGGCTGCCCTAGCTAGCGCTCGAGCGCTAGGGAGAGATTAAGCGATCGGTTTCCAACCAAAAAAAAATTCCATTTTTGGCAAATTTTGGACTGTAGTGGAGGCTATTGAGGGAAAGTTTTGCATGCATATAGAAACAGAGCAATTTGATGATGTAAGCGAGAATCTTTCCAAATTTGAAAATTCAAAACGTTTTATCTCACAAACGACAACTCCGATTTAAGATCTGTTTTCACCAATAAATCCGTCTCGACGAGATCTTCAAAACTAGCACCCATGTTAATATGTTTCGACAAACTTTTTTACGGCTAAAAGTTATCAACCCTCTCCTATTCGAATAATCAACCCCTCCGTACTTGAGTGATCAACGGTAAATGTATAAAATTATCAACCTGGTGCAGTGTATTGAGGGAAAGTTCTGCATGCATGCACAAATAGACGAATCTGCTGATGTCAGCGGAATCTTTTCCAAATTTTAAAATTCAAAACGTTTTAACTTTCAAACGACAACTCCAAATTAAGATCCGCTTTCATCAATAAATTCGTCTCGACGAGATCTTCAAAACTAGCACCCATGTTGATATGTTTCGAGAAACTTTTTTTCTGGCTAAAAGTTATCAACCCTCTCCTATTCGAATAATCAACCCCTCCGTACTTGAGTGATCAACGATAAATATATAAAATTATCAACCTGGTGCAGGGTATTGAGGGAAAGTTCTGCATGCATGCACAAATAGACGAATCTGTCGATGTCGGCGGAATCTTTTCCAAATTTCAAAATTCAAAACGTTTTATCTTTCAAACGACAACTCCAAATTAAGATCCGCTTTCACCAATAAATCCGTCTCGACGAGATCTTCAAAACTAGCACCCATATTGATATGTTTCGAGAAACTTTTTTACGGCTAAAAGTTATCAACCCTCTCCTATTCGAATAATCAACCCCTCCGTACTTGAGTGATCAACGGTAAATGTATAAAATTATCAACCTGGTGCAGGGTCTTGAGGGAAAGTTCTGCATGCATGCACAAATAGACGAATCTGCTTGATGTCAGCGGAACCTTTTCCAAATTTTAAAATTCAAAACGTTTTAACTTTCAAACGACAGCTCCAAATTAAGATCCGCTTTCACCAATAAATCCGTCTCGACGAGATCTTCAAAACTAGCACCCATGTTGATATGTTTTGAGAAACTTTTTTTCTGGCTAAAAGTTATCAAGCCTCTCTATTTGAATAATCAACCCCTCCGTACTTGAGTGATCAATGGTAAATGTATAAAATTATCAACCCGAAAGTTAATTTTATTTTAAACATTTTACCGAATATTTTTTAGTTTAGAAGCTATCAACCCGGTGTCCTGTTATTTATCAACGATAAATATAAATAACTACCAAGCCTAAAAATCTAACTTCATTTCGAATATTTTGGCGACTCTTTTTAGTTTACAAGTTATCAACCCGATGCTCCGTTATTTATCAATGGTAATTATAAAAAAACTACCAACCCTAAAAAGTATTTCATTTAGAATATTTTAGCGAACATTTTTTATTTTACAAGCTATCAACTTGGTGCCTCGTTATTTATCAACTGTAAATATAAATAAATAATCACCCTAAAAAGTATTTCATTTAGAATATTTTAGCGACTCTCTTTTAATTTACAAGCTATCAACCCGGTGACCCGCTATTTATCAATGGTAAATATAAATAAATATCAACCCTAAAAATTTAATTTAATTTAAAATATGTAGCGCCTCTTTTTTTGTTTACAAGTTATCAACCCGGTGCCCCTTTATTTATCAACGGTAAATATAAATACCTAGCAACCCTAAAAAGTAAATTTCATTTAGAATATTTTAGCAACTTTTGTTAGCTTACAACTTAAAACAGTACTTAATTTGAGTAGCAAGTGGTAGTTCATTTGAGTTGCAAGTGGATCTTCCCACCCGTTATTTTCCCCCTTAAAAACCACTGGCCCGAAAAAGGGAATTGCAAAAGGACCCCATTAAATATGAATTACCGTATGAAAATAAAACCAAAAGGGAATTGCAAAAAGAGAATTGAGAGACTGCCTCGTGCGAAGAAAAAGAGTGAGATGCTATGTGTATGCATGCAACGGCTTATGAAAGTGTGAACGCTCATTAAATGCAAATCCATGAGATGATGCTGTGCATGTGCATGCATGCAGTGTGAACGCTCTTGGCTACATGCAACTTGCAAAGTAGTAATAGAAGCTGTTAGTGTGAATACGTGTGAACGCAATTAAAACACTAAGTGATAAAAAGGGAATTGACTCGCTCCGCAAGCGCTTCCGCGCCATGGAAAGTGATTGCTCGAACGCTCGATTTCCAGGGAGGGGATTCGTATTGAACTACATGTTGCAAGCAAGGAAACAATATATTTATACGAAAGACCGCTCTCTTTTTTCAAAAAGCCTACCCAATCTATCCATATTACTCAACGGCAGTGCAAAAAATTCCAATAGTAAAAGTTATAAATAGCGAAGACTACAAAGATGGGAGCCCCTGCGATTCACGAACGGGTCATGGACCAGGAAAGCCGGGTAGTTTGGTAGCATGTGCGATCTTTTGCGCGCCGAAGAAAGATCCCAATCCCCATCGTTTGGTTGTCCGTTTTCAGTCCATCTTGCACACAAGAAACAGGAATCAGCTGTTTGGTTGCTCAAATCACAGTTTCATATCCTTATCACAATTCAAATAGGGTGAGATTGGTTTACATGTCGGATTCAGCCGCTCAAGTACAATAAGCGGCTGATCTGCGAATACTCCAGAGTCGACGATCAGCTGCGGGTGACCAAAGATAACCTGCCGACGAATTCTCTGAACAAGAGGATCCGGACACTCTGAAGCTCACCCGAGGCCAGGAGGTCCCGGAGATCAACAAGGACGTGTACATCAACAACAAGTGCCCTCCGGTGCATTTTCTCACTTAGTCATTTTGCTGTTCATATTTGAAATATTCTAACTTTTTCAACGCTTCCTCTTTCAGCTCAATTCTTTGGCGAAAGATGGTTTCAAAGATGTATTCCGCCTACCCACTAACGTCGGAAGGGCGGAAGAGGATCCGGAGGATGAAGACGAGGGGGAAGAACAAATTCCCAAGAAGAAAGTTGCCTCTCTTGCTCCAAAAGTCCCCGCGCCAAGGTTTCTGGCACTGAGGACGGAACCAGTGGCGAGGCCTCTGCCAAAAAGGCAAGGACCAAAGCTCCTCCATGCCTCGACTCCAAGAAGGCGGAGCGTGACCGCATCAAGCTGCTGGCCACAGCCGGAAGAGGGTCACGCCCGCAGCTCCCCGGAGCCACGTAAGTATTCCGAAATATAAACTCTTAGTTGTGAAGTTAAAACTTTATTGCTTATGTCTTTTCTTTACTTGATGTAGGAGCTAGAAGATCAGCGCTTCACGGGTTAGCACCCAGAAGCCCATCACCAGTTTCTTGAAGACGTCACCGGCCGTTGGCCCCACC
The DNA here is from genome assembly GCF_022539505.1 of Lolium rigidum. Taxonomy (NCBI): domain Eukaryota; kingdom Viridiplantae; phylum Streptophyta; class Magnoliopsida; order Poales; family Poaceae; genus Lolium; species Lolium rigidum. The sequence goes on along the minus strand of NC_061513.1, from coordinate 234,397,901 downwards.
ACTCCAGCTCCGTCAAGTGCCTCTGATGACCCACAAGTATAGGGGATCGCAACAGTCTTCGAGGGAAGTAAAACCCAATTTATTGATTCGACACAAGGGGAGACAAAGAACACTTGGAAGCCTTAACAGCGGAGTTGTCAATTCAGCTGCACCTGAAAACAGACTTGCTCGCAAGAGTTTATCAGTAGTAACGGTTTATAGCGATAGCAGTAGTGAAATAACGACAGCGAGTAACGAAGACAGCGGTAGTGATTTTAGTAAACAGCGAGGATTAAAATACCGTAGGCACGGGGACGGATGAACGGGCGTTGCATGGATGAGAGAAACTCATGTAACAATCATAGCAGGGCATTTGCAGATAATAATAAAACGGTGTCCAAGTACAAAGCAATCAATAGGCATGTGTTCCATATATAGTCGTGCGTGCTCGCAATGAGAAACTTGCACAACATCTTTTGTCCTACCAGCCGGGCCTCAAGGGAAACTACTGGATATTAAGGTACTCCTTTTAATAGAGTACCGGAGCAAAGCATTAACACTCCGTGAACACATGTGATCCTCACATCACTACCATCCCCTCCGGTTGTCCCAATTCTTGTCACTTCGGGGCCATTGGTTCCGGACAGCGACATGTGTATACAACTTATAGGTAAGACCATAAACAATGAATATCTTGATGAAGCAATAACATGTTCAGATCTGAGATCATGGCACTCGGGCCCTAGTGACAAGCATTAAGCATAACAAGTTGCAACAATATCATCAAAGTACCAATTACGGACACTAGGCACTATGCCCTAACAATCTTATGCTATTACATGACCAATCTCATCCAATCCCTACCATCCCCTTCGGCCTACAGCGGGGGAATTACTCACACATGGATGGGGGAAACATGGCTGGTTGATGTAGAGGCGTTGGCGGTGATGGCGGCGATGATCTCCTCCAATTCCCCGTCCGGCGGAGTGCCGAACGGAGACTTCGGCTCCCGCGACGGAGTTTCGCGATGTGGCGGCGTTACGGAGGGTTTCGGCGACTTCGACTTCTCCCCGTGCGTTTTTAGGTCGAGGCCGATAAATAGTCCGAAGGAGGGCGTCGGAGGCCGGCCGAGGGGCCACACCACATGGCCGCGCGGCCCCCACGGGCCGCGCCGCCTATGGTGTGGGGCCCTCGGGCCTCCACCTGAGTTGTCCTTCTAGCTCCGTCAGTATTCTTGGAAAATAGGGCCTTCTGCATAAATTCCGAGGATTTTCCCGAAAGTTGGATTTCTGCACAAAAACGAGACACCAGAGCAGTTCTGCTGAAAACAGCGTTAGTCCGTGTTAGTTGCATCCAAAATACACAAATTAGAGGCAAAACAATAGCAAAAGTGTTCGGGAAAGTAGATACGTTTTGGACGTATCAACTCCCCCAAGCTTAGCTTATTGCTTGTCCTCAAGCAATTCGAGTTAACAAGCTGAGCGATAAAAGAACTTTCACGAACACATTTGCTCATATGATGTATATATTCTCATGCTATGGCTAATACTTAAGCAGTTCATAATGAGATACATGCAAATAAGATCATCTAACAGACTATGTCAATCATGGAGAGGTACCAACAATTAATAATAAGCATCATGAATCATGTATGTAAGCAGGATTGCAATGTTCATAAGAGAGTATGATAAAGTGGTATCTCGCTTGCTCGTATTTGATTGGCAAAACATAAATGCCCGGGCACCTCTGGAGTTCATAGAAAGACTAGAAGTAGTGATTGCCAAAGATAAAAGCATCAAAGTTATACCACAATCAATCATATTTTGAGACAAGCATATTATACTAAGAATGACAGTTGTGCTCTCAAGATAGTGCTCAAAGAAATAATGGAGACACAACATAAAAGTAAAAGATTGACCCTTCGCAGAGGGAAGCGAGGGATTAACATGCGCTAGAGCTTTTCATTTTTGAAATCAGGAGTAGAATCATTTTGAGAGGTGTTTGTTGTTGTCAACGAATGGTAATGGGTACACTAACTACCTCGCCAACCGGACTTCCAAGAGCGGCTCCCATGAATTATTTGCATATTTATGTGGCACTCCTTCCAACCTTTCTTACACAAACCATGGCTAACCGAATCCTCGGGTGCCTACCAACAATCTCATACCATGAAGGAGTGCCTTTTTATTTTAGTTTTATTATGATGATGACACTCCCCCCAACCTTTGCTTACACAAGCCATGGCTAACCGAATCTTCGGGTGCCGTCCAACAATCACAAACCATGGAGGAGTGTCTATTTAAGTTAATTAATTTGGGACTGGGAATCCCATTGCCAGCTCTTTTTGCAAAATTATCGGATAAGCGGATGTGCCACTAGTCCATATGAGAGTCCGTCAAAAGTAAATGACAAGGTTGAAAGCTAAACACCACATACTTCCTCATGAGCTATGAAACATAAACACAAATTGAGAAGCATTTTGAAGGTTTTAAAGGTAGCGCATGAGAATTTACTTGGAATGGTTTGAAATGCCATGCATAGGTATTTATGGTGGACACTTTGGAACAACTTGGTTTTCAGGTATTTGGAAGCACGAGAAGCGTTCCCGCTCAGTACAAGTGAAGGCTAGCAATAGACTAGGGAGCGACAAATCAAGAGAGCAGAAACTGTCATAATCATGCTTGCGGCAAAATAAATTAACGGAGGCATAAAAGTGATACAAGAACTCCGAAGCAATATAAATCATCGAGGCTTAATTGACTTTGGTTCGAGTCATATGCATGCGTGAGCATGTGCCAAGTCGATATAAATGAATTATTCAGAGGAGGATACCACAATGCCATACCTACTTATGAATAAAACAATGCAAGCAAACATCCATGACATGCTACTTATATTAATAAATTGGAGCTAAACATGAGAGATCATAAACTACTAGACTTTCTCAAATAACATATACCTCACATGAACCAACTAAGCATGCTCACATGGATGAGTATATGTACAAAAATGAAAACAAATAGAGTTCATACCAGCCTCTCACCACAATCCAATTGTCGTAGATCGTCATTATTGCCTTTTCACTTGTGCAGCTTGGATAATATGAAATGAAAACCACGCTCCAGCCACCGAAGACCATTGAACTCAAGATGAACTTTACAAACCAAAGAAGAACAGCAAATATTTTTGGTGTTTTCGAATTTGAGAACAAGAACAAAAGGAAACAAACAAACAAAGCAAAATCTTTTTGGGTTTTCTTATAGCAAACTAGCAATAGCAAATAAAGCGAAACAAATGCAAGAAACCAAAGCAAACAAATGGTGAAGAAAAACAATAGAAATATTTTTGGTCTTTTTGTGTTTTGGAAAGGAAACAAAGCAAAAACAAGAAATAGCAAACTAAAAGAAACACATAACAGCAGGATGACAGAAATCTGCCAAAACCCGACGAGTACAGAAATCGATTTTTACAAAAATCTTACGTTGCTCAGCTCGAAAAGTGTTCAACTAATGAAAGTTAGATAACAACCTGGGGAACCTGCACAACAATTGGAAGCTCAAAATAACGGTCTGGCTGTGCGCACGAATTTTTCTAGTAACAGTCCAGAATCTGTTTTCAGGCAGCACTTCCCCAAATATCATCTCCCTCTCATTAGAAAACCACTCAAAGAGACTAAACAAGTATGTACAAGTATCCAGCAACCATAATATGCAAAGAATGAGTGATGCCGGTATACCTCCCCCCAAGCTTAGGCTTTTGGCCTAAGTAAGTGGAGTTCAACCCCAACGAGGGTCGCTGTTCCTCAGTTTCAAATAAGTTGCATCTCCGAGCTGCCAACAGACGGAGCTTGGACCGTCCCTATCTCCCGCTACAGTGTTAGATAGGCGATTTGTGAATCTCCTCCTCGATCCACCTCGCCGCTGCGCGGTCGGTCGATTCCTCGCCTCCGCCGGCCGCTCCGGCGGCGGGAGGTCGGGGAATCACCGGATCCCAGCGTGTACATAGTGTAGGGTCAAGTTGGTGGCTTGCCGGCGGCGTTGAGGAGGTGACGGCGGCGTTGGCGTGGCCTTTTGTGGAGGCGGGATCCCTCCCTGTTGGCGGTGCTCTGCTGGGCAGCGCTGCAGGTCTGCCTCCGTCCTGGCGTTCGTGGCTCGGTGGAGCAACGACGCGCCCTTCCCTCGTGCTGGAGGCCGAGGAGCGGCGGCTCCGGCGGGCGATGTTTCTGGGGTTGACAGTGATGGCGAACCAGATCGAAGCCGATGGTGTTGATGCAGGGTGGAGGCTCCTTCGAGCCGAGGTCCGTGGACTTCCCGTCCGTCAGGGGGCTCCTTCCATTCCAAGGTTGCGGAAGGAGGAGCGACGGCGGCACGCCGGCGGCACGTCTTCTTCGACGCCGGTGGCTTTGGTTTCCTTCAGGACTGTGCTGTAATTTTGCTTTTCTTGTGGGTTGTCTTGTAAGGTTCCTGGTTTAATATCACTGTTTTCTTCCCCGCAAAAAGAGGGTCGCTGTTCCTCGCCGGTGGATAATTCATGGCGTAGTCATAGTAGAGTTCCTGTGCAGAAGAAAAGCGTGGAGGCTCCACATGCCCAACATGTTGATGCGAGGAACTTGCTGCATCGGATGATGAGTCGAGGTGCTCCTCGACCTCCGAGTCGTCTCTTGCATGATGGCCTCCTCCCTCAACAAAATTACTCAGCCCTGCACGAGAAATTAGACTTTGAACATCTTCAAATATTCCCGCGCTTCTCATGAAATCTGCGCATGGGTAGTAGGAGGGGTATACTCCCTCTTCACGGTTCACTCTCATAACTTGTTGGACCTCCAATTCTTGTTGGTTCAATTGATATCTACTCCACTCCATTTTCTGAAATTTTCAACAAACAATATAAAAATTTGATTTGGTGACATATCATCAAGGGGAACTACTATAGGAACTTGCTAGAGTACTAATCATGCATCAAAACTAGTTTATACAACTTAGAACAAGCATGCAAGCTCACTAAACATGTTACCTACAGCAGCAAAATATTCAAGATATACTCAACCAAACAAAATTCTACTTGGATAGGTGGAGGAGTCACATACCGAAGAGCAAATGTGCCAAATTTCAGACAGAAATCTGGGCTGAGCAAAGAGATCGAGAAATCTGGAACTCTTGAGCAAAAACGCGAGTGAGAGAAAGCTGGTTCGAGTTTTTCGGGAGAGAGAAGATGCTTGGGAGAAAGAGATGAGATAGTGAGGGGCCCACACCACGGGGTGGCGCGCCCCCTCCTTGGCCGCGCCGGCACTGTGGTGTGGCACCCTGTGGTGCCCCACGAGTCAGCCTCTGGTGCTCCCAGGTGCCTCGTCGAAAAATAGGACCAACGGTATAATTTTTGTGAATTTTTGAAAACTTTGAAAAATGCACATTTCTGGGTATTTAGTTTATTATTACTGGCCAGGAAAAATTTTGAAATCTCTAATTAACTAAGGAACTTTGCAAATTAAAAGTGCTACAGCAACTAGAGCAAGTGGAGGAAGAAAGAGATGTTGTTTACCTCCTCTATGCATATAAAAAGTATTCGTTAACAAGGTTGATCAAGTCTTGCCACCAAATAAATTTTACATAGCATAAGAAGAAATAAACCTCAAATCAATCATGTTACCTTGAATTGTATTGATATGGATCCAATCACGAGAGTTTGATATTCTTCTTTAGGCTCATATATAGGACAATCAATAGTTCCCACTTTGATAGTTCTCACATTAAAAATAGTATTGACTCCACATACTTTATCAATCTTCTTGGGGAAATAGACGGTATGCTCCTTATCATCAACATTAAAAGTAACCTTCCCTTTATTGCAATCAATAACAGCCCATGCGGTGTTAAGAAAAGGTCTCCCAAGAATAATAGACATATTATCATCTTCAGGCATTTCCAACACAACAAAATCAGTTAATATCAAGCAGTTAGTAGTAACTTGAACAGGAACATCCTCACATATACCAACAGGAATAGCGGTAGATTTATCAGCCATTTGCAAAGATATATCGGTAGGTATCAACTTATCTAAATAAAGTCTCTTATAAAGAGAAAAAGGCATAACACTAACACCGGCTCCCAAGTCACATAGAGCAGTTTTAACATAATTATTCTTAATAGAACAAGGAATAGTAGGTATACCGGGTCGCCCAACTTCTTTGGCACTTTGCCATTGAAAGAGTAATTAGCAAGCATAGTGGAAATCTCCTCATTGGGGATTTTCCTTTTGTTAGTAACAATATCTTTCATATACTTTGAATAAGGAGGCAATTTAATAGCATCGGTCAAAGGGATTTGCAAGAATAAAGGTTTCATCCAATCACAAAATTTATTATAGTGTTCTTCTTCCTTTGATTTTAGTTTCTTAGCAGGAAAAGGCATTTGCTTTTGAACCCAAGGTTCTCTTTCATTACCATGTTTCTCAGCAATAAAATCTTCTTTAGTGTACTTTTTATTTTTAGCATGCTTTTCAGGTTCATCTTCTACCTCTTCTTTATCAGAAGCATCCTTCTTATCATTATCTTTATCATGTTCATTACCACTTTCGGTTTCGAGCATCGAAATAGAAATACTATTAGGATCATTAGCGGGTTCGAGAGGATTCTACAACATTTTTATGTTTCTTCTTCTTTTTCTTCTTAGAAGGAGCACTAGGTTCAATGCGTTGAGAATCTTGTTCAATTCTTTTGGGATGCCCTTCGGGATATAGAGGATCCTGGGTAGAAACACCACCTCTAGTTGTTACTTCATAAGCATGTTTTTCTTTAGAATTATTTCCTAACAAGTCATTTTGCACTTTAGTGAGTTGATCAATTTGAGTTTGAACCATATGAAAATGTTTAACAAGCATCTTAACATCATTGGAGGTTCTTTCTACAATATCATGCAATTCACTAATAGCTCGAGAATTTTCCATTAAATGATTCTCTACTCTCATATTAAAATTTTCTTGCTTAACAATATAATTATCAAACTCATCTAAGCATTGTGCGGGAGGTTTCGAATACGGAATATCTTCCCTAGTAAAGCGTTGAAGGGAGTTTACCTCAATCATGGATGAAGGGGGAATTATCTCACATGTATCTTCTATGGGAGGAAGATTCTTCACATCTTCAGATTTAATACCTTTCTCCTTGAGAGACTTCTTGGCTTCCCTCATATCTTCATCATTTAATTTAATCATACCCCTCTTCTTCAATATTGGCGTTGGAGTTGGTTCAGGCGTAGTCCAATCATCATGATTCCGGCCTATTTTAGCCAATAATTCTTCAGCGTCATCCGGAGTTCTTTTCCTGAAAACACAACCAGCACAACTATCCAGGTATGCCCTAGACTCAATGGTTAGTCCGCTATAAAATATATCAAGTAAATCATGCTTTTCCAAATCATGGTCAGGCCGAGCTCTAATAAGAGAGCAAAATCTCGCCCAAGCCTCAGGCAATTTCTCTCCATCCTCCTGGTTAAAATTATAAATTCTCTGCAAAGCAATATGTTGAGCATAGCAGGAAAGTATTTACGGAAGAAAATATCAAGCAATTCTTTTGGACTTTTAATAGAATTAGGTGGCAAACTATTATACCAAGTTTTAGCGTCATCCTTTAATGAGAATGGAAAGATTTTAGCAACAAAGTAAGTACGCATCTTGACATCATCAGAAAACAAGCTACTTAGAGTAGATAACTCAATCATGTGTTCAACGAGCACTTTCTTTTTCGGTACCACAAAAGGGTGTTTTCTCAACAATAGCTATATGAGATAGATCAAGAGAAAAATCATAATCTTTATCCTTAATGTTTATAGGAGATGTGGCAAATTTAGGATCGGGAGACAGTTTATATCTAACGGCATGTTACTGCAAGCAACTTTTTAATTTTTCTTGCATCGGTAGTAGCATTGCATTTTTCAATAAAATCATCATTAAGCTCCACATAATCTTCATCGGGATCATCACTAAAATAATCAAGTTCGGGTGAATTAACAGGTGTAGTAGCATTAGGAGTTTCGGTATTTTCAATTTGTCTAGACCTAGCAATTGTAGCATCTAGAAAAGATCCCAATGAACCACTATCATCAAGCACAGCAGAAATATTATCAATATTATGAGAGTTTTCAGATTCAGCGAAGTACCCGCATGTGAAGCATGTGGCGGTGAAACAAGTTTATCAATCACAGATGGTGAATCAAGTGTAGCGGAGGTATTCAGAATTGTACCTTTTCTTGTAGTGGATGGTAATATGGCGACCTTAGAATCGCGAGGTTTACCCATGATGGAGAATTTGCAGCGAACAATATCAATCCAAGTGAACTTCCAAATAAAGCTATGCTCCCCGGCAACGGCGCCAGAAAATAGTCTTGATGACCCACAAGTATAGGGGATCGCAACAGTCTTCGAGGGAAGTAAAACCCAATTTATTGATTCGACACAAGGAGAGACAAAGAACACTTGGAAGCCTTAACAACGGAGTTGTCAATTCAGCTGCACCTGGAAACAGACTTGCTCGCAAGAGTTTATCGGTAGTAACGAGTTTTATAGCGATAGCAGTAGTGAAATAACGAGCAGCGAGTAACGAGAGACAGCGGTAGTGATTTTAGTAAACAGCGGGATTAAAATACCGTAGGCACGGGGACGGATGAACGGGCGTTGCATGGATGAGAGAAACTCATGTAACAATCATAGCGGGGCATTTGCGGATAATAATAAAACGGTGTCCAAGTACAAAGCAATCAATAGGCATGTGTTCCATATATAGTCGTGCGTGCTCGCAATGAGAAACTTGCACAACATCTTTTGTCCTACCAGCCGGTGGCAGCCGGGCCTCAAGGGAAACTACTTGGATATTAAGGTACTCCTTTTAATAGAGTACCGGAGCAAAGCATTAACACTCCGTGAACACATGTGATCCTCACATCACTACCATCCCCTCCGGTTGTCCCAATTCTTGTCACTTCGGGGCCATTGGTTCCGGACAGCGACATGTGTATACAACTTATAGGTAAGACCATAAACAATGAATATCTTGATGAAGCAATAACATGTTCAGATCTGAGATCATGGCACTCGGGCCCTAGTGACAAGCATTAAGCATAACAAGTTGCAACAATATCATCAAAGTACCAATTACGGACACTAGGCACTATGCCCTAACAATCTTATGCTATTACATGACCAATCTCATCCAATCCCTACCATCCCCTTTGGCCTACAGCGGGGGAATTACTCACACATGGATGGGGGAAACATGGCTGGTTGATGTAGAGGCGTTGGCGGTGATGGCGGCGATGATCTCCTCCAATTCCCCGTCCCGGCGGAGTGCCGAACGGAGACTTCGGCTCCCGCGACGGAGTTTCGCGATGTGGCGGCGTTCCGGAGGGTTTCGGCGACTTCGACTTCTCCCCGTGCGTTTTTAGGTCGAGGCCGATAAATAGTCCGAAGGAGGGCGTCGGAGGCCGGCCGAGGGGGCCACACCACATGGCCGCGCGGGCCCCCCGGGCCGCGCCGCCCTATGGTGTGGGGCCCTCGGGCCTCCACTGAGTTGTCCTTCCGGCTCCGTCGGTATTCTTGGAAAATAGGGCCTTCGCATAAATTCCGAGGATTTTCCCGAAAGTTGGATTTACGCACAAAAACGAGACACCAGAGCAGTTCTGCTGAAAACAGCGTTAGTCCGTGTTAGTTGCATCCAAAATACACAAATTAGAGGCAAAACAATAGCAAAAGTGTTCGGGAAAGTAGATACGTTTTGGACGTATCAGCCTCCAACCTAGCTCCCCAACCTACTCCGCCTGAGGCTCACCCCGCCCCTGATCCCGCCGTCGAAACTCGGGTGGAAACAATTCCAGTGAGCAGCAGGAAAGGAGGAGGAAGCTGCTCCGCCACAAAGCGAGCTGCTCCAGAAGAGGCTCAAGACAAAGGTCCAGAGGAGGCGGAAGTCACTTCGCGAGATAAGGCTGAAGCTTCGGCTAAGGATGTTGTCACATTTCCGGCCAATTTTGGTGATCCTTCGATCTTTATGCCACGCCCAAGGCGTACTCCCACAAGTTCTTCAACAAACTTACGGAGGCGAAGAGATGGGAGCTCGAGCAAGATCTATTGAACTCCATGCTAAACAACCCATGGGGTAAAGCTGATCTTGAATCTTCCGAGATTCAAAATCACAAAAGGGAAATCGGCGAGTTCTTCGACCAACTCCTCGTCAAACACAAGGTAAACCAATCTTCTCAGCAGAAACTTAATAATAGTTTGCACCTTGATACTTTGAGTAAACTAACCTGAGAAATTTTGAAGTGTCATGGTAGCCCCCAAGCGTCATGGCGGAAAATTTCCGGCAATGATGCTTCAAAAAGATCTACACTTAACTATACGAAACTTTATCCTTATCTTTCACTGTCGTAGGAACAACAAGCGCTGCACTACGAGCTCCACCAGAATATCTCGCTCCAGCGCCGCGTTACCTCTTGGGCAGGCGGATCAAATTCATGATGCCAAAGAGAAGATTGCGGAGCTGGAAAAATTGCTGGCGGAAGCCCAAGGTATGTCTCCGACCAAACTGTCATTATTCCAATCTTCCGAATTTTAACTGACTTAAGATTTTGTTTCATTTGAACAGGTGCATCTACCTCTCTAGTCATTGCATCCTTCGAGCTTGAAAATCTGCGCTCCGCTCATAAGGACCCGGAGTCTAAGTTGAAGGAGGCGGAAGAAAAGCGGGTGCTTGCAGACAATCAACTGGCTGAGAAGAATTTAGAGTTTATCCGGGAAAAGGCTGATCTGGTGGAGAAGCGGAGGAAGCACAGTGCTACTCTTAAAAGCCTCCAATAGAACGTCCAACACCTCCAGACCTACATGAGGACGGCAGAACAAGGTTTGGACCTGTTCAACTCCAACATCATGGGTAACTATCCGGAACCCAAAACCAAATCAGTTCTCCGTAACCCTGAATGACATCTAACGCTGATCAACTTTTATTTTATAGAGCCACTTGAATATGATGAGGCCCGACGCGAGATATTTCCGCGTGATGACTTGATCAAGCTTGCCGGAGACGACTGCAGGGACTTAATCTCAGCCTGCCGCAAGATCTGCCATAATTTGGCGATCAAGGAGAGCCAAACCTGCATATCACAGGTTAATGGTTAGGAGCAACATCTGAAATCCGAAGTGTGTAGCCTGTAACTGCATATCACAGGTTAATGGTTACACATCTGAAGGTGAATATTTGTGGGAATATGTGGCGATATATGTGGGAATTAGAGTATAACCTTATTGGCGAGCATGTAGATACCGACATCAGCAGTACGTAATGTGGAAAGACAACTCGTTTCAGGTTCAGGTAAAGACAAGACCTGGCAAACTCAGCATAATACGAATAAAGAAAGCCTTGATCATCTGCATCAACAAATCGATGTATCAAATCAGTGAAAATATATAAACTGAAAGGTGTAGAAAGCCTTGCAAGGCCTGCACAGAGGGCTCTTCCTCCGGAGTCTAAACAAAACGACCGACAACAGTTTAATCTCCAGGGTCGAGATGCGCCGCAGAGAATTATCATCACTCACCCGGCGGATTCAGAGGAGGCGGAGGCCGCGGGCGTACAGAGCGGCAGCCTCTTGAATCCTTGGGAAGGAATCAGGGCGACGGGGAGGATGACGGCTGGGCGGAACCGCCGGCCCCATACGAATTAGGCGTCGTCGTGTGGACCGCGCTGCCGCGTGCAGCCGCTGGGAGTGGTGACGCGAAAGCGTGACCACGATAGAGGCGGAGCAGGCATGCGATGCCGCCATTGGTGCAGCGGCCTTGCAAGCTTTGGATGGGAGGAACGATACGAACCCACAATTAGAGCAGCTGCCTCCATCTCAGCTCCCTCACGAGGTCGCACGATGGCGCAATTCCATGGTGGCCTTGGGAAATCGGCTTGATGCCACTTCTCCCCGCGTGTTGCTCCCCTCCCCCTATCTGCTATCTTGCCGACGAGGCCAAGCCTCGAACACATCGAACAGGGCGACACGAATTCTGGAGAGACGACGAAAGACACATCGCCAAGTGTAACATCCCAAATTTTTCAAACAAAGAAGAAAATGAATTTCCTTTTCCCAAAAATGAGAACCAACAAAAACTTTTCTTACATATGGTGCTATGCATAGTACTCATACCTAATTCTTGTGCTTTTGCCATGATAGCTGTGATATGCTTATGAAATGTTCCTAAAAACCTAAACCTTACTTTCTTTTCACCTTCCAAGGTAAAACAAAATAAAAAGAAATTAAATAAGAAAAAGAGAAGAGGCAAATACCCTAACATATGAGGCTATGGCTATTTTTGTAAAACTTTACCCTAGGCCCCTCTACCTTGTTTAGAGGATTGGAAAACCTTACTAAACCTTACCTAGTACTTAACAAATCAAATTCATGGTGGAACAAAAGAAATTAAAAAGAAAATAAAAATGCCATAAAGGCATATGAGAGGAAATGGCCAAAAATAGGAAATTGAGAATTGACCCTAAGACTTGGTGTGAATGGTGGGATCACTCCTCTATACCATTTCAACACTCAACAACATCAATTGGATCAAGAAAAACCAAATCAATATGAAAATAAATGAATTTCCCAACTCACATATGATGATGGTCACATGTGACCTTTTTAATATCTTACCCACTTTGAGCCCTTTTATTAAGAGATTCTCAAACCAAACCCTGTCAACTCTTTGCACCTCATCCAAGACCTCATCAAGATGAACAACTTTGGTGTTGACCACTTTGACCAGATCATTGACCATTGCTCCAAATAGTCAAGCCAAGATGCCACTTTGAAACAGATTCTAGATTCCCTCCACTTTTAGAATTTTCACCAAACCTCTCCAAATTTCAAACCAATGCCACACATTGGTGCCCAACATCATTTAGAACACAACCATGCAGCCATTTGTCCAAAATTACACACAAGAGAGATTTTTTACTTTGGAGATAAGAAGTACACATAGAGGAGAATAAAGGTACAAGCCACTTTTCCCTCACTTTTCACTTTCTCTCTCTCTCTCTCCCTTGTCCTCCTTGATAGTAGACCTTGTACCCTAAAGGCACATCAATGAGGTGACACAACCTTGGCCATGATCACCACCTTAAGCATACCACATCATTGCATGTACCACATATGCTTCTCACTTTAATCCAATGTGCACACATCTAGCCTTCTCCAACCTTGTGCTCCATGTCATACCCACTCAACTCAACACACTCAAGCTTGCAGCACTCCAAGAACAATAAAAGTATGCACACAAGATCAATGCCAAGCCATGTCCTTGATTTGGACAACACCATGCCAACCCTACTCCCCTACACTCTCTGGTCACCCTCACCTTGTCTTTTGGACTTGCCTTACCACACTGATCACCACCATGCAAGAGTTAACCCTAGAGAAGCCCTGCACACCCCGATGCCAGACCATGTCAGCATGGTGAGCACCACCAAGTCACCATCTATCCCTGGACCCTCCTCTCCTCCTGATCATGTCAATTAGACTCACCACACACTGCGGAATACGCCAGACATGATCCCAAGTCAAAAGCACCCCGACAATGCCCTGGACGCGACATGATCACCGCGCCCAGTGCACGCCAGAGCGTGCACTGGCACGCCACTGGACGCACCAGAACGCCATCTCGACCAGTCGCCTCCGCCCTCCCCTACACCTCTACTTCCGCATCGAGCACACCCACCACTCCGGCTAGTCCGTAGACACGCTCGAGCGCTCGCGCATGCACCATCGCCGTCGTCCTCTTCAACGATGCGCCGCCGCACCGTGACAGTCGCGCCATGATCCCGAGCCGTCCCCTCCTCTTTCCTCTGCGCCAGAGAGCCGTTGAGAATCGCCATGATGCTGGCCATCCCACGCGCACCTCGCCTTGCCTCTTCGCGCCTCAGAGACGCCGCGCCACCGTCGACCTTGCCCGCACCCCACGGTAACCTATCGACTCTATAAAAGGAGAGCTCCTCCTCCTCAATTGCTCACACCACTCGACTCCCCTCCTCTCTCTAATCATTCTCAACCCCTCTCCACTCCACATCATCGCCGGTAGACCTCCAATCGACAGCTGAAGTCCGCGGCGGTGCTGCAGAAGGCGCCATCGATTTCCGCCACCGTTGGAGTTGCCGTCGGTACCAGCCGTCGTCCGCAACATCTCCTCGCGTCAACGCCGCCGTTCGCCGACCTACGGTGAGCTCGCCCACCCCCTAGCCTCGCCGCGCCCGAGAGCCCCTCTCGTCGACGTAGACGACGAGCGTGAGCCGTCGATCCGTGTTCTAATCCTACGTCCCACACTCACGCGTACCGATTCGGCTTTTAAATGTCCCTGACATGTAGACCCCACATGTCAGGCCGCCCGCTGTGCGCCAGAGCGAAGCTGGGCCGGCCCATTTCTCTTCCCGCGCCCGTTTAAATTCAAATTTGGTTTTAACCTATTTCTGTGAAATTGCTCTCAGATGCTTTGCTAAATATTTAATATCTCCAAATCTACTTGGCCAAATTTGATAAATTGTATATATTTGGAAAGCCTGTGAAACTATCTATCCAACCCAATTGCATTCAAATCAAAATATGTTGTAGAACTTGAAAAGTAAAAAAGAACAAGACATAGAGTTTTCAGAATTCAAATAAATTTATAAAATCAACCATAATGAATTTTGAAGTGAATCCAATTGCTATGATTCACATTTTCAATACTCTAATTGATTATGCAAAAATATGATATGGGTACTGTATGTGATCATGGGCTAGAGCAAAATATTGACTATGTAGTCAAATTCTAGCCCATTTAAATTATTTCAAAATTAGGGTTTCAAATCTATGAGGTGTAGCACCTCATTTAAATCATCTTCCCAAGTAGTATGAAGTAATGTGATGATATTAGTTACATGGTCTCATACTTTCTCACTTGTGGAACCTAAATCAAAGTAGTATTTAAATCACATGAGATGATGAATCTCATTTAAATCATGTTTCTCAAATGATAAGTGTGAAGTGTTGACCTTGGTCAACATGTGATCATACCTTGTTATTTGAAGATATTAAATCTTAAAAAGATTCAATGAGAGGAAATTATTTCTCCAAAGAACTAAAGAGAAACCCTAATTCAATAAGAAGAGTTGTTTTCTAAACATCAGTCTAATGTTGAGTAATGTAGATGATGATGCTAGATCATCTTGAGTGAGCCATTAAGGCTACTTAAGTCTACTTAAGTATTGATTGGTGTTTGTATCCTCGTATTCGTTTATAGACGCTAGTACCGGAGACTATCAAGAGGAGGAGGTCTACCTTGAAGAAGAGGAAGAGAACCTTGATCACTACCCCAATCAAGGCAAGTTAATATTCTTGCAAGTTGCCCTAGTGCAAGGCTCTACAAGAGCAAGGCACCATTACAAATTACTTTATGCTTAATGATCCTATCCAAAGTTTTTACCTTACAAATTTTGACTTTGGTTTATCAAAGATTATTTTTGATTCATGATTCACTTAGTCTAGCAATGGAGTGGTACAAGAGCATCACACTTAGCCTAGAAAGCTATAAGCTAATTAGCACCCCTCATGACTAGTTGCTAGAGCTAACAACTAAAGATGACCACTCTAGATGCGAACCTGTGAAATGAAATGACTTTGAAAACCTTGGAATGATGAGTCATTTTATTGAAAGATTTTGAAGGTGAATATGACTTGTGAATGACTTGGTGAATTTTACAAAACTGATGGTTGGGTTCGGATACGATACCATTCCAATTCTTGAGTACCCCCACAATACCTGAATCTGGGTAGGGCTTAACTGAAAACTTATGTATTTTAGTATGGGTTCCCTCTGAACAAGCATCATCGGGGTTATGCCGAGGCTGCCTCCACTGAAAGTGAAATGACGTGAAATGAGGTGAATGTCAGACCCAAGCCCTGTGCAGTTCCCAGGTTGCTGGTTGGTCTTCACTGGGAGGCCAAACTCATGGGGAGAGGTGCCTATACTAGGGTATGTAAATGAAAGGTTATGATTGGTAGTTCGCGCACTGAGTGCGATAAATTAGGGCCAGTTACCCCTGACGGACTATTGCAATTATTGTGGCACAAGTGTACGACCTCTGCAGAGTTTAAACTATTCGAATAGCCGCATCCGCGGTCATGGACAGTTGGAAAGGCCATACTGTTCTGTCATCAGAATTTTTCCAAAATATGAATGGTGACTTATGACTTGAGTTCGAAAGGTGACTTTGACTTTGAATCACAACAAGAGTTGTGGGAATGACACTAATGTTCCCACTTGGGTTAGTTAGGAAATTGAAGAGTCTTTGTTTACTAAAGTGCTTATGAAATAAAACTGGTTTTATGCAAATAAACCTAGAGCTTAGAACCCCCTTGCTATAGTTGATAATACTTACACTAGTATTCCTCTAAAAAAATCATTTTGGTATGCATTGTTTTATACATTTCATAGCTATAGTGCATCAGAAATTCATGATTTCATGCTTTGCTTTGCCAATTTCGATTTTTTCTATCCACCTTCTCTTTGATTTCAAATTTAGGTCAAACTATTGGTGCCTGGTATGTGTTCTACTTGAATTGGATGCTACGTGCGAACATGGTTTGCCATTGTTTTGGCCCTCCACACATCTTTGGGGCATCCAAGTATTTAAGTTACCTTGTTTTTTTTAATTGTAATTCATGTACCATTCCTCCCAATTTTTATGCCCATTTGAATCTTGGTCAAATCATAAGTTTGACCAAGATTTGAACAAGTTTAAAACATGAAAATGAAAAGGTAAGCCTGGATCCTTCTTAGTCACTCTAAAATGAAGCTTTTGGGAGGTTTTTGAAATTTCCATGTTTGAAACACAAAACCACTCATGCTTGCCTTCATAGGATAGAGTTTAGGGTTAGGGGTAGATACATAATTTGTCTTATTTGAATATTGATACGTCTCCGACGTATCGATAATTTCTTATGTTCCATGCCACATTATTAATGATATCTACATGTTTTATGCACACTTTATGTCATATTCATGCATTTTCTGGAACTAACCTATTAACAAGATGCCGAAGTGCCAGTTGTTGTTTTCTGCTGTTTTTGGTTTCAGAAATCCTAGTAAGGAAATATTCTCGGAATTGGACGAAATCAACGCCCAGGGTCCTATTTTGCCACGAAGCTTCCAGAAGACCGAAGAGTCAACGAAGTGGGGCCACGAGGCAGCCAGACTACAGGGCGGCGCGGTCTAGGTCTTGGTCGCGCGGCCCTGTCATCTGGGCCCCTCGTGACGCCCCTTGACCTGCCCTTCCGCCTACAAATAGCCTTCGTCGCGAAACCCCCAGTACCGAGAGCCACGATACGGAAAACATTCCAGAGACGCCGCCGCCGCCAATCCCATCTCGGGGGATTCAGGAGATCGCCTCCGGCACCCTGCCGGAGAGGGGAATCATCTCCCGGAGGACTCTACGCCGCCATGGTCGCCTTCGGAGTGATGTGTGAGTAGTCTACCCCCGGACTATGGGTCCATAGCAGTAGCTAGATGGTTGTCTTCTCCCCATTGTGCTTAATTGTCGGGTCTTGTGAGCTGCCGAACATGATCAAGATCATCTATCTGTAATTCTATATGTTGTGTTTGTTGGGATCCGATGAATAGAGAATACTTGTTATGTTGATTATCAATTTATATCTATGTGTTGTTTATGATCTTGCATGCTCTCCGTTACTAGTAGATGCCAAGTAGATGCTTGTAACTCCAAGAGGGAGTATTTATGCTCGATAGTGGGTTCATGTCTCCATGAATCTGGGGGAGTGACAGAAACCTCTAAGATTATGGATGTGCTGTTGCCACTAGGGATAAAACATTGGTGCTATGTTCGAGGATGTAGTTACTGATTACATTACGCGCAATACTTAATGCGATTGTCCTGTTGTTAGCAACTTAATACTGGAAGGGGTTCGGATGATAACCTCGAAGGTGGACTTTTTAGGCATAGATGCATGCTGGATAGCGGTCTATGTACTTTGTCGTAATGCCCAATTAAATCTCACTATACTCATCATAATATGTATGTGCATGGTCATGCCCTCTTTATTTGTCAATTGCCCAAGCTGTAATTTGTTCACCCAACATGTTGCTTATCTTATGGGAGAGACACCTCTAGTGAACTGTGGACCCCGGTCCAATTCTCTATACTTGAAATACAATCTACTCGCAATACTTGTTCTACTCGTTTTCTGCAAACAATCATCATCCACACTATACATCTAATCCTTTGTTACAGCAAGCCGGTGAGATTGACAACCTCGCTTGTTTCGTTGGGGCAAAGTACTTGGTTTGTGTTGTTCAGGTTCCACGTTGGCGCCGGAATCCCTGGTGTTGCGCCGCACTACATCTCGCCGCCATCAACCTTCAACGTGCTTCTTGGCTCCTACTGGTTCGATAAACCTTGGTTTCATACTGAGGGAAAACTTGCCGCTGTACGCATCACACCTTCCTCTTGGGGTTCCCAACGGACGTGTGCTGTACATGCCATCAAGCAATTTTTCTGGCGCCGTTGCCGGGGAGATCAAGACACGCTGCAAGGGGAGTCTCCACATCCCAATCTCTTTACTTTGTTTTTGTCTTGCTTAGTTTTATTTACTACTTTGTTTGCTGCACTAAATCAAAATACAAAAAAATTAGTTGCTAGTTTTACTTTATATTACTATCTTGCACTCTATATCAAAAACACAAAAAATTAGTTACTTGCAGTTACTTTACTTATTGCATTATGTTTCCCTTTACCGTAAAAAATTAGTTACTTTACCGTAAAAAACATGCCGGTAGGGCGCGGGTCTATAATTGGGAGAAATAATATAGAAGAATTTTTCAACCATGTTAGTACCGTTGATGATTTTGAAGATAGACACTTGGTAGATCTTGCTCCTACTTATGAAATTGCTGCTGCTGCTTTAGTTCGCATGTTGGAAACTAAATTTGTTAATCTCAATCCTATAATCCAACACATGTTTCTTACACTCGGTGATATGGAAGAAGGGGAAAAGAAAGATTTTGTTTTAGAAACCCTTCTTAGAGAATTTGGTGGTCTAGCAAGAGAGGCTAGAAAGGTCTTCACTAAATATAATATGCTTGGTTCTCACACCAATTTTGTTAGTCTCCTTGAAAAAATGGATATGGATAGAATAAAGTACACTAATAATATTAATGATGGTGGGGAGATCAAAGAACCAATACCATGTAAGCTCCTAGCGATGAATGATGCACTAGAAAATAACTACGCTTGGCTTGTTCTTGAAAATTTGTTTGATGAGAGTAGCAAGCCTAAGACTAATGAAAAGGGAGACGCTAAAACTTATGTATCCAATATACTATGCTTGGCTGAGAAAACTCCACACCCCGCTGTAGATGCACCATCGTTCGATAACACTTGATACACACTTTCTGCGCCTAGCTGAAAGGCGTTAAAGAAAAGCGCTTATGGGAGACAACCCATGTTTTTACTACAGTACTTTGTTTTTATTTTGTGTCTTGGAAGTTGTTTACTACTGTAGTAACCTCTCCTTATCTTAGTTTAGTGTTTTGTTGTGCCAAGTAAAGTCGTTGATAGTAAAGTTCATACTAGATTTGGATTACTGCGCAGAAACAGATTTCTTTGCTGTCACGAATCTGGGCAAAATTCTCTGTAGGTAACTCAGAAAATTATGCCAATTTACGTGAGTGATCCTCAGATATGTACGCAACTTTCATTCAATTTGAGCATTTTCATTTGAGCAAGTCTGGTGCCTCGATAAAATTCGTCAATACGAACTGTTCTGTTTTGACAGATTCTGCCTTTTATTTCGCATTGCCTCTTTTGTTATGTTCGATGGATATTTCGATTCCATTGACTTTAAGTAGCTTTGTGCAATGTCCAGAAGTGTTAAGAATGATTATGTCACCTCTGAACATGTATATTTTAATTATGCACTAACCCTCTAATGAGTTGTTCTAAGTTTGGTGTGGAGGAAGTTTTCAAGGATCAAGAGAGGGAGATGATACAACATGATCAAGGAGAGTGAAAGCTCTAAGCTTGGGGATGCCCCGGTGGTTCACCCCTGCATATATCAAGAAGACTCAAGCGTCTAAGCTTGGGGATGCCCAAGGCATCCCCTTCTTCATCGACAACATTATCAGGTTCCTCCCCGAAACTATATTTTTATTCCATCACATCTTATGTGCTTTGCTTGGAGCGTCGGTTTGTTTTTGTTTTTGTTTTGTTTGAATAAAATGGATCCTAGCATTCTTTGTGTGGGAGAGAGACACGCTCCGCTGTTGCATATGGACAAGTATGTCCTTAGGCTTTACTCATAGTATTCATGGCGAAGTTCCTTCTTCGTTAATTTGTTATATGGTTGGAATTGGAAAATGATACATGTAGTAATTGCTATAATGTCTTGGGTAATGTGATACTTGGCAATTGTTGTGCTCATGTTTAAGCTCTTGCATCATATAGTTTGCACCCATTAATGAAGAAATACATAGAGCATGCTAAAATTTGGTTTGCATATTTGGTCTCTCTAAGGTCTAGATAATTTCTAGTATTGAGTTTGAACAACAAGGAAGACGGTGTAGAGTCTTATAATGTTTTCAATATGTCTTTTATGTGAGTTTTGCTGCACCGGTTCATCCTTGTGTTTGTTTCAAATAGCCTTGCTAGCCTAAACCTTGTATCGAGAGGGAATACTTCTCATGCATCCAAAATACCTGAGCCAACCACTATGCCATTTGTGTCCACCATACCTACCTACTACATGGTATTTCTCCGCCATTCCAAAGTAAATTGCTTGAGTGCTACCTTTAAATTTCCATTCTTCACCTTTACAATATATAGCTCATGGGACAAATAGCCTAACAACTATTGTGGTATTGAATATGTACTTATGCACTTTATCTCTTATTAAGTTGCTTGTTGTGCGATAACCATGTTCCTGGGGACGCCATCAACTACTCTTTGTTGAATTTCATGTGAGTTGCTATGCATGTTCGTCTTGTCCGAAGTAAGAGCGATCTACCACCTTATGGTTAGAGCGTGCATATTGTTAGAGAAGAACATTGGGCCGCTAACTAAAGCCATGATCCATGGTGGAAGTTTCAGTTTTGGACATATATCCTCAATCTCATATGAGAAAATTAATTGTTGCTACATGCTTATGCATAAAAGAGGAGTCCATTATCTGTTGTCTATGTTGTCCCGGTATGGATGTCTAAGTTGAGAATAATCAATAGCGAGAAATCCAATTCGAGCTTTCTCCTTAGACCTTTGTACAGGCGGCATAGAGGTACCCCTTTGTGACACTTGGTTAAAACATGTGCATTGCGATAATCCCGGTAGTCCAAGCTAATTAGGACAAGGTGCGGGCACTATTAGTATACTATGCATGAGGCTTACAACTTGTAAGATATAATTTACATGATACATATGCTTTATTACTACCGTTGACAAAATTGTTTCTTGTTTTCAAAATCAAAGCTCTAGCACAAATATAGCAATCGATGCTTTCCTCTTTGAAGGACCTTTCTTTTACTTTTATTGTTGAGTCAGTTCACCTATCTCTCTCCATCTCAAGAAGCAAACACTTGTGTGAACTGTGCATTGATTCCTACATACTTGCATATTGCACTTATTATATTACTCTATGTTGACAATATCCATGAGATATACATGTTACAAGTTGAAAGCAACCGCTGAAACTTAATCTTCCTTTGTGTTGCTTCAATACCTCTACTTTGAATTATTGCTTTATGAGTTAACTCTTATGCAAGACTTATTGATGCTTGTCTTGAAGTACTATTCATGAAAAGTCTTTGCTATATGATTCACTTGTTTACTCACGTCATTTACATTGTTTTGATCGCTGCATTCACTACATATGCTTTACAAATAGTATGATCAAGGTTATGATGGCATGTCACTCCAGAAATTATCTTTGTTTATCGTTTACCTGCTCGGGACGAGCGAGAACTAAGCTTGGGGATGCTGATACGTCTCCGACGTATCGATAATTTCTTATGTTCCATGCCACATTATTGATGATATCTACATGTTTTATGCACACTTTATGTCATATTCGTGCATTTTCCGGAACTAACCTATTAACAAGATGCCGAAGTGCCGATTGTCTGTTTTCTGCTGTTTTTGGTTTCAGAAATCCTAGTAAGGAAATATTCTCGGAATTGGACGAAATCAACGCCCAGGGTCCTATTTTGCCACGAAGCTTCCAGAAGACCGAAGAGTCAACGAAGTGGGGCCACGAGGCGGCCAGACTACAGGGCGGCGCGGCCTAGGTCTTGGCCGCACGGCCCTGTCATCTGGGCCCCTCGTGACGCCCCTTGACCTGCCCTTCCGCCTACAAATAGCCTTCGTCGCGAAACCCCCAGTACCGAGAGCCACGATACGGAAAACCTTCCAGAGACGCCGCCGCCGCCAATCCCATCTCGGGGATTCAGGAGATCGCCTCCGGCACCCCGCCGGAGAGGGGAATCATCTCCCGGAGGACTCTACGCCGCCATGGTCGCCTCCGGAGTGATGTGTGAGTAGTCTACCCCTGGACTATGGGTCCATAGCAGTAGCTAGATGGTTGTCTTCTCCCCATTGTGCTTAATTGTCGGGTCTTGTGAGCTGCCGAACATGATCAAGATCATCTATCTGTAATTCTATATGTTGTGTTTGTTGGGATCCGATGAATAGAGATTACTTGTTATGTTGATTATCAATTTATATCTATGTGTTGTTTATGATCTTGCATGCTCTCCGTTACTAGTAGATGCTCTGGCCAAGTAGATGCTTGTAACTCCAAGAGGGAGTATTTATGCTCGATAGTGGGTTCATGTCTCCGTGAATCTGGGGGAGTGATAGAAACCTCTAAGATTATGGATGTGCTATTGCCACTAGGGATAAAACATTGGTGCTATGTTCGAGGATGTAGTTACTGATTACATTACGCGCAATACTTAATGCAATTGTCCGTTGTTAGCAACTTAATACTGGAAGGGGTTCGGATGATAACCTGAAGGTGGACTTTTTAGGCATAGATGCATGCTGGATAGCGGTCTATGTACTTTGTCGTAATGCCCAATTAAATCTCACTATACTCATCATAATATGTATGTGCATGGTCATGCCCTCTTTATTTGTCAATTGCCCAACTGTAATTTGTTCACCCAACATGCTGCTTATCTTATGGGAGAGACACCTCTAGTGAACTGTGGACCCCAGTCCATTTCTCTATACTGAAATACAATCTACTGCAATACTTGTTCTACTGTTTTCTGCAAACAATCATCATCCACACTATACATCTAATCCTGTGTTACAGCAAGCCGGTGAGATTGACAACCTCGCTGTTTCGTTGGGGCAAAGTACTTGGTTTGTGTTGTGCAGGTTCCACGTTGGCGCCGGAATCCCTGGTGTTGCGCCGCACTACATCTCGCCGCCATCAACCTTCAACGTGCTTCTTGGCTCCTACTGGTTCGATAAACCTTGGTTTCATACTGAGGGAAAACTTGCCGTTGTACGCATCACACCTTCCTCTTGGGGTTCCCAACGGACGTGTGCTGTACACGCCATCAAATATGTTTAGACCTTGTTTATCAACTTGAATGCTTACTATATGACATGAGAATACTATATGTTCTTTGGTTTTCATTTTTTGATTTTTTCTGAAATTTTATGTCCATTTGATCTTGGTCAAATCCTAGGTTTAACCAATATTTAAACAAGTTTATAACATGAAAATGAAAAGGTAAGCATGCATCCTTCTTAGTCACTCAAAAATGAAACTTTTGGGAAGGTTTTTGAAATTTCCATGTTTGAAATCCAAAACGACTTCTCTTCATGCTTGACTTCATAAGACAAAGTTTAGGGTTAGGGGTAGATACATGATTTTTCTGGTTTGAATATGTCTAGACGTTGTTTATCAACTTGCGTGCTTACTATATGACATAAGAAGGATACGTGCTTTGGTTTTTCATTTTTTCTGAATTTTTATGCCCATTTGAATCTTGGTCAAATCCTAGGTACGATTTGACCAAGATTTGAACAAGTTTACAACATGAAAATAAAAGGTAATCCCGACCTGGATCCTTTAGTCACTCTAAACTGAAGCTTTTGCGGGGCTCTTGAAATTTCCATGTTTGAAACCCAAAACCACTTCTCTTCATGCTTGACTTCGTAAGATAAAGTTTAGGATTAGGGGTAGATACGTACATGATTTTTCAAAGAATTTTTATACCCATTTGAATCTTGGTCAAATCCTTGGTTTAACCAAGATTTAAACAAGTTTAAAACATGAAAATGAAAAGGTAAGCATGGATCCTTCTTAATTAGTCACTCTAAAATGAAGCTTTTGGGAGGTTTTTGAAACTTCCATGTTTGAAACCCAAAACCACTTCTCTTCATGCTTGACTTCATCATACAAATTTTAGGGTTAGGGTTAGATACATGATTTTTCTGGTTTGAATATGTCTATACCTTGTTTATCAACTTGTGTGCTTACTATATGACATAAGAAGGCTATGTGATTTGGTTTTTCATTTTTTTTTGAATTTTTATGCCCATTTGAATCTTGGTCAAATCATAGGTTTGACCATGATTTAAGCATGTTTAAAACATGAAAATGAAAAAGTAAGCATGGATCCTTCTTAGTCAGTCCAAAATGTACCAATTGATAGATGAGTTAACTTGGCTTCATGGAAAAAATAATGTCATGTAAATGAGTTAACTTGGCTTTCGTACCCTTGAATCCATAGGAAATTTTGTCCAAATGTAGTATAATAATCAACCGAGTTTTTACACCAACAGGTCTTTCACTTACTTGTGGTGCCCATGCGTGAGGTCCCACACTTCAGTGAGCACAAGTCAAGTGCGGTAGGTACGCAAACTCCAAGCCATCTTCTTTGTCAAGAGAAGATGCATCAGGATGCGTACTGGAAGTCTCTGGGTCTGATACGTCTCCAACGTATCCATAATTTCTGATGTTCCATGCTTGTTTTATGACAATACTTACATGTTTTGCTTGCACTTTATGATGATTTCATGCATTTTCCGGAACTAACCTATTAACAAGATGCCACAGTGCCGGTTCTCGTTTCTGTTGTTTTTGGTTCCAGAAAGGCTGTTCGGGCAATATTCTCGGAATTCGACGAAACAAAGACCCAAGATCTTATTTTTCCCGGAAGGCTCCAGAACACCGAAGGGGAGTCGGAGGAGAGCCAGGGGGCCACCACACATGTGGGCCGCGCGGGCTACACCCTGGTCGCGCCGGCCTGGTGTGGGGCCACCCTGTCGCCCCTCCTGCGCCGCCTCTTCGCCCATATAAGCCCTTTCGACCTAAAAACGTGATACCAATTGACGAAACTCCAGAAAGACTCCAGGGGCGCCGCCGCCATCGCGAAACTCCAATTCGGGGGACAGAAGTCTCTGTTCCGGCACCCTGCCGGGACGGGGAAGTGCCCCCGGAAGCCATCTCCATCGACGCCACCGCCTCCACCATGCTCCGTGAGTAGTTCCCCCATGGACTACGGGTTCTAGCAGTAGCTAGTTGGTATTCTCTCCTCTATGTACTTCAATACAATGATCTCATGAGCTGCCTTACATGATTGAGATCCATCTGATGTAATCGGTGTTGCGTTTGTTGGGATCCGATGGATGATACATTATGATTAGTCTATCTATAAAGTTTGTGAAGTTATTGTTGCTGCAATCTTGTTATGCTTAATGCTTGTCACTAGGGCCCGAGTGGCATGATCTTAGATTTAAGCTTTATACTTATTGCTTAGATTGTATCTACAAGTTGTATGCACATGTCGCTGTCCGGAACCAAAGGCCCCGAAGTGACAGAAATCGGGACAACCGGAGGGGATGGCGGTGATGTGAGGATCACATGTTTTCACCAAGTGTTAATGCTTTGCTCCGGTGCTCTATTAAAAGGAGTACCTTAATATCCGAGAGATTCCCTTGAGGCCCGGCTGCCACCGGCTGGTAGGACAAAAGATGTTGTGCAAGTTTCTCACTTCGAGCACGTACGACTATATATGGAAAACATGCCTACATGATTAATGAATTGATGTTCTGTCTTAATGCTTTGAATCCTATCAATTGCCCAACTGTAATTTGTTCACCCAACACTTGTCACTTGTTATTGGAGAGTTACCACTAGTGTAGATCGCTGGGAACCCCGGTCCATCTCTCATCATCATATACTCGTTCTATATGTCATTGGAAGTAGTATCAACTATTTTCTGGTGCCATTGCTCCTGTGTTACTATTACTGCTGCTGTGTTACTGTTACTATTGCTCTCATATTACTGCTACTTTCACATCACCCCTGTTACTAGTGCTTTTCCAGGTGCAGCTGAATTGACAACTCAGTTGTTAAGGCTTATAAGTATTCTTTACCTCCCCTTGTGTCGAATCAATAAATTTGGGTTTTACTTCCCTCGAAGACTGCCGCGATCCCCTATACTTGTGGGTTATCAAGACTGTTTTCTGGCGCCGTTGCCGGGGAGGCATAGCTCTACTCATAAGTTCACCTGGGGAGTACACTCTACCTCTCTCTCTGTTTTTATTTTGTTTTATTTTGTTTTGCTTAGTTTACTTTTTCCTAGTTTACTTGTGCTTAGTTTATTTCTGTCTAGTATTACTTTGCTTAGTTTACTTTTGTCTAGTTTGTTTTTGTCTTGTTTTATTTTTCTCATATACCCAAAAATCCATAAAAATTTGAAAAACCAAAAAATTAAAAACTGCTGTTATGGGAGAACCTACAACCTACTTGGAGCTTATAGAATATTATAATAATTATAGAGAATCAAGAACTGGTAAAGTAATGAGTGCTGTGATAGAAAAAATGAAAACAATTGCTAAAATCTTGCTTAAACGCCATGATATAAACTGTTGCTCTCAACAGGATACTAAACATCTTAAATTTCAATGTGGCTTTAGTGAGGAATTTTTAATTAAGAACTATAATCGGAATAGCTATATTCATTTTGGGTTCGAAGAGGTAGAACAATTTGTCATATTTATGGGAGCCTCTGAGATAGAATCCTTCATGGTTAAAAATTATGAAACTTGTGTTGTTTGTAAGGACCTTAAAGATTATGTCTCTTCTATCCTTAATTTTTACAATGAAAGTTACACTGATAATCCTTATATCATTGATTATAAAGAGAGACTCATTAATGCACAAGAATGCACTCACAATTTGCAGGAACCTGTGGAAGAAGAAGTTGATGAACCTGAAAGCTCATTGGATGAAAAAGAGGAGGAAATTGATGAACCCGAAAGCTCATTGGATGAAAAAGAAGAGGAGAGTGATGAACAAAAGGAGGAAGAATGGATTAGCTACCCATGCCAACCTTCTAATGAGAGTAACTCTTTATCTCTTACATTATTTGATTGTCCTCCAAGCTTACCGAAAGAGGTTGGATGTTATGTTCCTGTGGATTCTCTTGAAATATTCCCTATGAGTAAAACTTGTGAGAATAATTATGCTACTGTTATTTATGATAATCCATGCTACTTTGATAAATCTTATGATAATGCTTTGTTTGTGCCTGATGTCGAAATGCATGGTACTAAAGAATCTTGCTTAGCAAATGTTTATGATAAAGCTCTGGATGATGGTCCTATGTTACTTGATAATTTTAATTGTACTAATAATGAAAATGGGATTGGAGAAGTCTTGACATTATCTATGAGTCCCATATCTCTTGAGAATGATCAATCACCTTGTTATATTATTGATAAAAGTGGGTTTGAAAGTTTTAATTCCACTATTTTTGAGCTTGATAAAAATTATGTGCTTATGGATCATGAAAAGCATGCTGCGTGTGATAGTTATATTGTTGAGTTTGTTCATGAAGCTACTGAAAATTATTATGAGAGAGGAAAATATGGTTGTAAAAATTTGCATGGTACTAAAACACCTCTCTATATGCTTAAAATTTTGAAGTTACTCTTGTTTTATCTTCTTATGCTTGTCACTTTGTTCTTCATGAATTTACGTGTGTACAAGATTCCTATGCATAGGAAGTGGGTTAGACTTAAATGTGTTTCTAATTTGCTTTTTGATGCTCTCTTTTGCTTCAACTCTTATTTCTTGCGAGTGCATCATTAAAACTGCTGAGCCCATCTTAATGGCTATAAAGAAAGAACTTCTTGGGAGATAACCCATGTTTTTATTTTGCTACTGTTTTGTTGTGTTTTGGAAGTTGTTACTACTGTAGCAACCTCTACTTATCTTTATTTTATTGCAATGTTGTGCCAAGTGAAGCCTCTAATCGAAGGTTGATACTAGATTTGGATTTCTGCGCAGAAACAGATTTCTATCTGTCACGAATCTGGGTATGATTCTCTGTAGGTAACTCAGAAAAATCTGCCAATTTACGTGCGTGTTCCTCAGATATGTACGCAATTTTCATTAGTTTTGAGTTTTCTGATTTGAGCAACGGAAGTACCTCTTTAAAATTCGTCTTTACTGGCTGTTCTGTTTTGGCAGATTCTGTCTCTGTTTTTTGCATTGTCTCTTGTGGACTTTAAGCAAGGCTTTCTAGATGTGGAGAGCTGTAGCTAATGTTTTATTGAGTTCTTGCAATGTGTCACTACAGGAATAAAAGTGGATTCAAGTTTTTTGAGTACTAACCCCTCTAATGAAGTTTATGAGAAGTTTGGTGTGAAGGAAGTTTTCAAGGGTCAAAAGAGGAGGATGATATATGATCAAGAAGAGTGAAAAGTCTAAGCTTGGGGATGCCCCCGTGGTTCATCCCTGCATATTTCAAGAAGACTCAAGCGTCTAAGCTTGGGGATGCCCAAGGCATCCCCTTCTTCATCAACTTATCAGGTTTTCTTCTATTGAAACTATATTTTTATTCGGTCACATCTTATGTGCTTTACTTGGAGCGTCTGTGTGTTTATTTTTATTTTGTTTATGTTTGAATAAAGATGGATCCTAGCAATCCTTGTGTGGGAGAGAGACACACTCCTCTTTTTCATATGAACACTAGTTCTTCGTTTTACTTTTAATGTTCAATGATAAAAGTTGGAAGCTACAATACTTATGGTTATTTGGTTGGAAACAGAAAATGCCTCATAATGTCTTGGATAATTTAATACTTGGCAATTGTTTTGAGCTCTCAAGTAGATCATGATTAAGTTTTTTCATGTAGTTTAAACCTATTAGTGGAGAACTACCGTAAAGCTTGTTGAAATTGGTTTGCATGATTGGTCTCTCTTAAGGTCTAGATATTTTCTGGTAAAAGTGTTTGAGCAACAAGGAAGACAGTGTAGAGTATTATAATGGTTGCAATATGTTCTTATGTAAGTCTTGCTGTACCGGTTCATACTTGTGTTTGCTTCAAACAACCTTGCTAGCCTAAGCCTTGTACTGAGAGGGATTACTTCTCATGCATCCAAATCCTTGAGCCAAAACCTATGCCATTTGTGTCCACCATACCTACCTACTACATGGTATTTTCTGCCATTCCAAAGTAAATTGCTTGAGTGCTATCTTTAAACAATTCAAAATGCTTCTCAATTTGTGTTAATGTTTTATAGCTCATGAGGAAGTATGTGGTGTTTTATCTTTCAATCTTGTTGGGCAGCTTTCACCAATGGACTAGTGGCTTCATCCTCTTATCCAATAATTTTGCAAAAAGAGCTAGCAACGGGGTTCCCAGCCCCAATTAATCACAAATAGACACTCCTCCATGGTATGTGAATGATTGGTAGGCACCCGAGGATTCGGTTAGCCATGGCTTGAGAAAGCAAAGGTGGGGAGGAGTGTCATCATAATAAAACTAAAATAAAAAGGCACTCCTTCATGGTATGAGATTGTTGGCAGGCACCCGAGGATTCGGTTAGCCATGGTTTGTGAAAGAAAGGTTGGAAGGAGTGCCACCCAAAAATAAAAATAATTCATGGGAGCCGCTCTTTGAAGGTTTGTCTGGCGAGGGGGTTAGAGTGCCCACTACCATTCGTTGACAACAACAAACACCTCTCAAAACTTTACTTTTATGCTCTCTTTATGTTTTCAAAACCAAAGCTCTAGCACAAATATAGCAATCAATGCTTTCCTCTGCGAAGGGCCTTTCTTTTACTTTATGTTGAGTCAGTTTACCTACTTCCTTCCATCTTAGAAGCAAACACTTGTGTCAACTGTGCATTGATTCTTACATACTTGCTTATTTGCATTCATCATATTACTTTATGTTGACAATTATCCATGAGATATGCATGTTGAAAGTTGAAAGCAACCGCTGAAACTTATATCTTCCTTTGTGTTGCTTCGATTCCTTTACTTTGAATTTATTGCTTTATGAGTTAACTCTTATGCAAGACTTTTGATGCTTGTCTTGAAAGTACTCTTCATGAAAAGTTTTGCTATATGTTATCTATTTGTTAGCAACTATAGATTATTGCCTTGAGTCACTTCATTCATTTCATATGCTTTGTAATAGTATGATCAAGGTTATGTAAGTAGCATGTCACTACAGAAATTATTCTTTTATCGTTTACCTACTCGAGGACGAGTAGGAACTAAGCTTGGGGATGGTGATACGTCTCCAACGTATCCATAATTTCTGATGTTCCATGCTTGTTTTATGACAATACTTACATGTTTTGCTTGCACTTTATGATGATTTCATGCATTTTCCGGAACTAACCTATTAACAAGATGCCACACTGCCAGTTCCTGTTTTCTGCTGTTTTTGGTTCCAGAAAGGCTGTTCGGGCAATATTCTCGGAATTCGACGAAACAAAGACCCAAGATCTTATTTTTCCCGGAAGGCTCCAGAACACCGAAGGGGAGTCGGAGGAGAGCCAGGGGGCCACCACACATGTGGGTCGCGCGGGCTACACCCTGGCCGCGCCGGCCTGGTGTGGGGCCACCCTGTCGCCCCTCCTGCGCCGCCTCTTCGCCCATATAAGCCCTTTCGACCTAAAAACGTGATACCAATTGACAAAAGTCCAGAAAGACTCCAGGGGCGCCGCCGCCATCGCGAAACTCCAATTCGGGGGACATAAGTCTCTGTTCCGGCACCCTGCCGGGACGGGGAAGTGCCCCCGGAAGCCATCTCCATCGATGCCACCGCCTCCACCATGCTCCGTGAGTAGTTCCCCCATGGACTACGGGTTCTAGCAGTAGCTAGTTGGTATTCTCTCCCCTATGTACTTCAATACAATGATCTCATGAGCTGCCTTACATGATTGAGATCCATCTGATGTAATCGGTGTTGCGTTTGTTGGGATCGATGGATGATACATTATGATTAGTCTATCTATAAAGTTTGTGAAGTTATTGTTGCTGCAATCTTGTTCTGCTTAATGCTTGTCACTAGGGCCCGAGTGGCATGATCTTAGATTTAAGCTTTATACTTATTGCTTAGATTGTATCTACAAGTTGTATGCACATGTCGCTGTCCGGAACCAAAGGCCCCGAAGTGACAGAAATCGGGACAACCGGAGGGGATGGCGGTGATGTGAGGATCACATGTTTTCAGCAAGTGTTAATGCTTTGCTCCGGTGCTCTATTAAAAGGAGTACCTTAATATCCAAGTAGATTCCCTTGAGGCCCGGCTGCCACCGGCTGGTAGGACAAAAGATGTTGTGCAAGTTTCTCATTGCGAGCACGTACGACTATATATGGAAAACATGCCTACATGATTAATGAATTGATGTTCTGTCTTAATGCTTTGAATCCTATCAATTGCCCAACTGTAATTTGTTCACCCAACACTTATCACTTGTTATTGGAGAGTTACCACTAGTGTAGATCGCTGGGAACCCCGGTCCATCTCTCATCATCATATACTCGTTCTATATGTCATTGGAAGTAGTATCAACTATTTTCTCGGTGCCATTGCTCCCGTGTTACTATTACCGCTCGCTGTGTTACTATTACTATTGCTCTCATATTACTCGCTACTTTCACATCACCCCTGTTACTAGTGTTTTTCCAGGTGCAGCTGAATTGACAACTCAGTTGTTAAGGCTTATAAGTATTCTTTACCTCCCCTTGTGTCGAATCAATAAATTTGGGTTTTACTTCCCTCGAAGACTGCCGCGATCCCCTATACTTGTGGGTTATCAGGGTCCTTCAGGATCCTTCGGTTTTCCCTCTCACAAAAAAAGAAATCTCTCTCATTGTCGGCCTCGCTCGCACCTCCTGCGCACTGACAAACCCTGCACAACAGTCAACATCATCACCCAAAAAAGGGGAGACACCATAATTCTCTCCCTTCTTCTCTCCTTCCGAGTGATCCCTCTTCCTCCGAGTTTCACTCGACGGGCAAACACACATGTGCTGCATAGTAATAATAAAAAAGTAGAAAAATCGACCTACGAATCTATGATTAAATAGGTTAATATAGGGTTTTGCCCACTACTACAGATCAAGTTCAAAAATATCTAACTACTGGTTCGATTTTGGGCTACTAATATAAAATTAAATAAGTTGAACTAGTATTCCTCTAAAAAATCATTTTGGTATGCATTGTTTTATACTTTTCATAGCTATAGTGCATCACAAATTCATGATTTCATGCTTTGCTTTGCCAATTTCGATTTTTTCTAACCACCTTCTCTTTTATTTCAAATTCAGGTCAAACTATTGGTGCCTGGTATGTGTTCTACTTGAATTGGATGCTACGTACGCACATGTTTTGCCATTGTTTTGGGCTTCCACAGATCTTTGGGGCATCCAAGTATTTAAGTTACCTTGTTTTTTTAAATTGTAATTCATGTACCATTCCTCTCAATTTTTATGCCCATTTGAATCTTGGTCAAATCATAAGTCTGACCAAGATTTGAACAAGTTTAAAGCATGAAAAAGAAAAGGTAAGCCTGGATCCTTCTTAGTCACTCTAAAATGAAGCTTTTGGGACATTTTTGAAACACAAAACCACTTCTCTTCATGCTTGACTTCATAGGACACAGTTTAGGGTTAGGGGTAGATACATGATTTGTCTTGTTTGAATATGTTTAGACCATGTTTATCAACTTGAATGCTTACTATATGACATGAGAATACTATATGTGCTTTGGTTTTCATTTTTTTGATTTTTTTTGAATTTTTATGCCCATTTGATCTTGGTCAAATCCTAGGTTTAACCAAGATTTAAACAGGTTTATAACATGAAAATGAAAAGGTAAGCCTGCATCCTTCTTAGTCACTAAAAAATGAAGCTTTTGGGAAGGTTTTTGAAATTTTCATGTTTGAAATCCAAAACAACTTCTCTGCGTGCTTGACTTCACAAGACAAAGTTTAGGGTTAGGGGTAGATACATGATTCCTCTGGTTTGAATACGTCTAGACCTTGTTTATCAACTTGCGTGGTTACTATATGACATAAGAAGGCTCTATGTGCTTTGGTTTTTCATTTTTTGAATTTTCATGCCCATTTGAATCTTGGTCAAATCCTAGGTACGGTTTGACCAAGATTTGAACAAGTTTAAAACATGAAAATAAAAGGTAATCCCGACCAGGATCCTTTAGTCAATCGAAAATGAAGCTTTTGGGGGGTTCTTCAAATTTCCATGTTTGAAACCCAAAACCACTTCTCTTCATGCTTGACTTCGTAAGATAGAGTTTAGGGTTAGGGGTAGATACTTACATGATTTTTCTAAGTATTTTTATGCCCATTTGAATCTTGGTCAAATCCTAAGTTTGACCAAGATTTGAACAAGTTTAAAACATGAAAATGAAAAGGTAAGCCTGGATCCATCTTAGTCACTCTAAAATGAAGCTTTTCGGAGGTTTTTGAAATTTCCATGTTTGAAACCCAAAACCACTTCTCTTCATGCTTGATCGACTTCATAAGACAAAGTTTAGGTTTAGGGGTAGATACATGATTTGTCTGGTTTTAATATGTTTAGACCTTGTTTATCAACTTGAATGCTTACGATATGACATAAGAATACTATGTGCTTTGGTTTTCATTTTTTCGGTTTTACTGAATTTTTATGCCCATTTGATCTTGGTCAAATCCTAGGTTTAACCAAGATTTAATTAAACAAGTTTAAAACATGAAAATGAAAAGGTAAGCATGCATCCTTCTTAGTCACTCCAAAGTGAAGCTTTTGGGAAGGTTTTTGAAATTTCCATGTTTGAAACCCAAAACGACTTCTCTTCGTGCTTGACTTCCTAAGACAAAGTTTAGGGTTAGGGGTAGATATATGATTTTTCTGGTTTGAATATGTCTAGACCTTGTTTATCAACTTGAGTGCTTACTATATGCCATAAGAAGGCTATGTTCTTTGGTTTTTCTTTTTTTTGAATTTTTATGCCCATTTAATCTTGGTCAAATCCTAGGTACGATTTGACCAAGATTTGAACATGTTTAAAACATGAAAATAAAAGGTAAGCATGGATTCTTCTTAGTCACTCGAAAATGAAGCTTTTAAGAGGTTTTTGAAATTTCCATGTTTGAAACCAGAACCACTTCTCTTCATGCTTGACTTCGTAAGATAGAGTTTAGGGTTAGGGGTAGATACATGATTTTTCTGGGTTGAATATGTTTAGACCTTGTTTATCAACTTGAATGCTTACTATATGAAATAAGAATACTATATGCTTTGGTTTTCATTTTTAGATGTTTCTGAATTTTTATGCCCATTTGATCTTGGTCAAATCCTAGGTTTAACCAAGATTTAAACAAGTTTAAAACATGAAAATAAAAGGTAAGCCTGGCCCGGATCCTTCTTAGTCACTCTAAAATAAAGCTTTTGGGAGGTTTTTGAAATTTCCATGTTTGAAACCCAAAACCACTTCTCTTCATGCTTGATCGACTTCATAAGACAAAGTTTAGGTTTAGGGGTAGATACATGATTTGTCTGGTTTTAATATGTTTAGACCTTGTTTATCAACTTGAATTCTTACTACTAGTCGTCAACCCGTGCCCCTGCACGGGATAGTTATTTTTCTCTATTTTGCTATTATGTTTTCGATTTTTTGCAAGTTAAATTGGTTATACTTATAATATCTATTTAGTTCATGTAGAAGTTTTTGTTTAAATATTAGTATCCATATTAATAGTACATCGATTAAGTATATGTTATTCCATTAGACAATATGTGAGTATACGTGAGGGTCCATGTTTTATTTTGGTTAGAAAAAGCTCCCAATAGCAGTTTGTATTTTACATTAAATATTCATAGAATGATGGAATTTACATCTAGCATGCACGTGTGTACAATCACACCGTTGCACTGTACCTTCTGTTAGTATTATCCTTTCAGTCATTATCTACGTGTAAGATATACAGTTAAGTAGTTATCATATCAGGCAACCCCAAACTGAAAATAATCAACAAACTCCAGTACATATTTGTCACCGTTGGGAATATATTTAGCAACATCAGCAAGCATAATCAGGGTTTGTTACGATACGAATTACATAACGAAAGCACTGTAAGCAGCATAATTTATTGCACTCGTGATCTAGCTAAATCTGCGCTGACCTTTTCTGAAGATTACATTGCTCTTTTCAGAACAATCGGTAATATCCGATACACAATGTCAAAGTGTAGCCATGTATGCTGTCAACAATATGTAATATAGAATCATTCAATCTTCTTGTGCACAATATTCTTTTGTCTACTCTTCAGCTGAGGTTAGGATTGTATGTCCATATGCAATACATAAGTATTTAAATGTAGCCATGTAGCTCCGCAAATATATATGATTAATAAAACCCATAAAAAATATTTTTTAAGAACCGTACATATAGTAAAGTATAGATATTAGAAATGTTTCAAAATAAATGAATTCATTGCGTAATATTGTATTTCTTTGTTACATCCAAATGGATCGACCCTATGAATATTGAATTGTGGCAACAGATTCGGCGCAATTTAAAGATATAATTATGTCAAAATTCATGTATGTACTTAAATTTACAGTGAAGCGCATCATGGGTCCCTAAAACATTTTAAATGTGCCACATATCTACTGAACCCTTAAAAATTGTCATCCAGGTCTAGAAAGTGTAAAAAATAGAGGCAACTGAGATAGCTTGTGTTTTTCACTTCGGTAACCAAGATGATGTCATTATTGATGTTACGGATCTTGATAACAATTTTCTATGTTGCTTACAGATCTTGATAACAATTTTCTATGTTGCAGGAGCAACGGGACATCCTGAAATTTTAGGAGCCCCTAATGCACCTAACACTTTAACTTAATCAATGTAAATTATGTTACTTGTAACATGTAAAGGTACATGAAATCTAAGACACACATGGATATAACGTGTAGATAATTTTTATTGAATAACTTAACGAATCTAAACCTGGGAGCCCTGATAAAATGCTTACATAATCTAAGATTCACATGTGAGGTTTCCTAATATTTTGCTTTTGCTTCATTTGAAATCCATCTACTCCGTCCGTCCATAAAAATGTATCTCAATATTGTAAAAAATTGGATGCATGTATACGCTAAATTAGGTCTAGATATAAATATGGTCCGACCTCTGCCCGAACCTCACTCAAAGCGGGAGCTTCATGCACCGAGCTGCCCTTTTTAGACAAAGTTGAGACACCCATTTATGGATGAAGAAAGTATTTTCAGATAAGATTACCGAAATTGACATCTGTCGACAACAACTCATATATCAGACATCTTTTATGAAGAATATAATGCATACATTATTAGTGAAAATCAATTTATGCACAAGTTATAAATAATCAGTTACGTACTTACACAAATATCATGTTTATAAAGACGCGACCCAAAATAATGTATCATGCATGGAGGCTCATTAAAATTAGTGAGTATGAAGCGACCTTGGAAAAGCCTCCCCATTTGCATGCGTTGTTGCTTCCTCTCGCCTGCTCTCTCCTCCATACTTCCGTTGATGTGGAACAAAATAATCTGGACCCAAATTGATATGACAGATCTATACTGTATTTTAAATAAATAAACTGATGGAGCAACAAAAGAAAAGCTAGCGTTGCATTACCTGCCTTTGGCTGTCCCGCTTGGTTCATTAGGAAGTCAAATTCCATCGATCGATTCAACCCTTGATCGCATCATGCAAGGTGTATGCATGAGGCGAACATAACGACAGGGGATGTGCATGAGAAAACTTGATCCAGCTGAGCATACCGATGCAAATACGGTGACGATGGTGGCAGCATGCCTTGAGAGTTGAGACATGCCATCGGATCGGAATACTACGGAAACGGTGACTGCAGCGTGGATTTCTCATATTGAGATTGAAACACTGCCCTTAGGGCGAAACTACAGCGTGGATTTCTCATATTGAGATTGAAACACTGCCCTTACGGCGAAAGACCGGCCGTCAGCCCTGCGTGCCGCATCGCTGCCGCCAGCGTGATATGTAGATGGAGCTGCCCACACGCACATGATACTCCACATCATCATGGATTCATCCCCACTCCCTGGTTCTGTTTCTTCAGGTCATCGCTACTCGTATGCTGTAGAGAGCGTCCCACCTAGTGCTAATGGCTGGGTTCGAAGAACTTCACGCTTTGCGCCGTTGACGTATATGTATCTATAAGAGATGTATAAGGGTACTTTGTGCAGTCGCCATTTATCCAGGACCGGAGACATCACCCGCTGGCGGCGGCGTATCATGTCCAGCTCCTCGCGGCCATCTAGTTGTGGTGATGACTCCTATTGGACGTCATACGTACTGATCTACATCGATTGATTCAAGCTGGCCACCTCTTTCCTTCGGTCACGCCTGCTTGCACATGAATTTGCAATTCGGATCTGCAAAAAAAAGAATTTTTATCATTGTCGAATACCATCTAGCTGCGATGATGAGTTCAATCTGGCGGCCAAGCATACCGATCTACATTGATTGATTCAAGCTGGCCACCTTTTCCAGTGCGCCTCCGTCCGCCGGCTCTGGCAATTTTCTGAAGCGTTGAGCTACAACATCCTGACCCCAAGTCTGATTGATAAATTTTTTTTCAAGGAGAAATCAAGTGCTGGAATACGGTGACCTGATCTCAAACTCTGACCGATCCAATTCTATGGAAGACGAAAACTCCCGGAGCCCAGCACTGCAGCAACATGGCATCAGCTCTGATTTATCTGGTATCATCGGCAAGCAATACCCTTGCGCATAGCATGAGTCTAAAGTCTAAGGCAATATTAGAGTGATCTATTTGGCTGACCGTTTAAACTACAGATCATAACTGTATTTACGGCCGGCGGCGTGGTATATCCTTGACCTGACTTTAGATGAATATATCTGAGCCATCAACCATTTAAACTCACGATTATAAGATGTACACGTCTTTATTTTTTCGTTTATCTAGATGCGATGGCAAACTACTCGTATCGTGACAGATTATTTGTGATGCGCTACACGACTTTGTTTCGTAAGGTTCATCCTAACCGCATAATTAAGATCTAACAACTTCAATTAATCTTGATTATGTGGATTAACGTGGAGGCTTTAATGGTGCCTCCAATTAGTAAATATAAGATATGACATAAGAATACTACTAGCAAAACTGCCCGTGCGTTGCACCGGGAGAAAAAAGGTACAATATACCGGTGTGTTGCAAAGGCTTAACAAACACTTGATTTTATCCATGTCTTATACTCTAAAATTGTTTAGTATAAAATATAAATTAATTTTATTTCCATTGATAAAGTATATTTATCGTTAAAATCAAATTAACAAATAAATACTTCAATTGGCAAAAAAAAAATCCCAAGCTTCTCGACCTTTGAACCATGGCCTGCCAAATAAATCTATATTTTAATTAGAGAAACACACAAGAGAGCCGTTGAAGCAATAAAATTAATGTGCACTTGAATAGAAACAATATTTCCCAAGCTTCTCGACCTTCGAACCATGGCCTGCCAAATAAATCAATATTTTAATTAGAGAAACACACAAGAGATCCGTTGAACCAACAGAAAAAAAAACAACAGAGGTAATTTGATCTTTTGTTCTTAATGCACTTCTATCATACTGGTTTCAGATTCAGAGTAAAACCTGTAACACTTCCATATCATCTTCGTGACACTGTAGACACGTTCCCTTTCTTATTCATCACAGTGATTTGTGATCTCTCTATTGTTTCCGTCCATATTGCGCCACCACACAATCCTCACCCGTTTTGCTTAGCTTGGCAGGCTCGTTTCCTCATCAGATTTTTTGCTGCTTGTTGATATCCAAAAAAGTTAGGTATAAAACCTGTGAGGCTCCCTATAATTAAGCGATATTGGACTAATCTGAGCGGGCACGCAGCAATTTCCGGTACCTCTGTTTAGTTTTCGCAGATCTCGTACTATACTCTAGCCTGGATCCGGTCCATCGAGGCCGCGTGCGTGGTATGCGTCCAGGCTGACGTATGCCAAAGCAATGTCGGCCTAGCAAGACCAACCCAGCATCGAGCCCTCGTCCTCCTTTCGTCTTAGCCCCCCGCCTGATCTCACTCCGTCGATCCCCTCCTCTAGCCCGACTCCCTTCTCCCCTAGCTCTCTCTCGCCGCTGCTCTAGCACGCGATTTTGGCTGCTGAGCAGGGTGTTGTACATCGGGTCTCAGTTTGCCGTTTCTACCAGATTCCGCATGATGTGCTTCGTTGCTAGTCTCTCCCATTCGCGCCCGCTCAGATCCTTCCCTCACCGTGGCAAAGCAGCATAGTTCATCATATCCCTATCGATCCAGAGGTGCACCAACTCTTGTCATGCGTTGAATTAGCTCACGCCATACATCGATCAGTCAATTAGCCAACCCGTTCCATATTATTTTGGAGACACCTTGCTGATAATCCAGCCAATGTGTGGGTATATGAACCAGTAGAAGTCTCTGTACGGGACCGAGGTGGGACTAACGACAAGAAATCGAGGCATATAAAAACGAAAGGAAGCGATACAGAAAGGAATAGATCAACGCTCTGTGCTAGGGAATTGGCCCGATCTGGTGAATTGGGCCGTTTGGCCGGCCCACATCAAACGAAGCCAGCGATCGCCCAGCTCGCGAGCGTTTGGTCGACCAGAAAACACAACGCGGCGAGGTATAAACTGAATCGAACCGGTATGTGGCATCTGTATGTATTATGCGCTTCGGTGGGAGGGTAAAACCGTCCAAAAAGAAAGCGTTGACGAAACTTTCTGGCAGAAACCTTAGCTCCTTTATTATTAGGTATAGATGTGCTTTGGTTTTCATTTTTTTCATTTTTACTGATTTTTTATGCCCATTTGATCTTGGTCAAATCCTAGGTTTAACCAAGATTTAATTAAACAAGTTTAAAACATGAAAATGAAAAGGTAAGCATGCATCCTTCTTAGTCACTCCAAAGTGAAGCTTTTGGGAAGGTTTTTGACATTTCCATGTTTGAAACCCAAAACAATTTCTCTTCGTGCTTGACTTCATAAGACAAAGTTTAGGGTTAGGGGTAGATATATGATTTTTCTGGTTTGAATATGTCTAGACGTTGTTTATCAACTTGAGTGCTTACTATATTCCATAAGAAGGCTATGTGCTTTGGTTTTTCATTTTTTTGAATTTTTATGCCCATTTGAATCTTGGTCAAATCCTAGGTACGATTTGACCAAGATTTGAACATGTTTAAAACATGAAAATAAAAGGTAAGCACGGATCCTTCTTAGTCACTCTAAAATGAAGCTTTTAAGAGGTTTTGAAATTTCCATGTTTGAAACCCAAAACCACTTCTCTTCATGCTTGACTTCGTAAGATAGAGTTTAGGGTTAGGGGTAGATACATGATTTTTCTGGTTTGAATATGTTTAGCCTTGTTTATTGATAACGCGTGAAGCACACGTCCGTTGGGAACCCCAAGAGGAAGGTGTGATGCGTACAACAACAAGTTTTCCCTTAGTAAGAAACCAAGGTTATCGAACCAGTAGGAGATGAAGGCCACGTGAAGGTTGTTGGTGACGGAGTGTAGTGCGGCGCAACACCAGGGATTCCGATGCCAACGTGGAACCTGCACAACACAATCAAAATACTTTGCCCCAACTTAACAGTGAGGTTGTCAATCACACCGGCTTGCTGTAAACAAATGATTAAATGTATGGTGTGGAAAATGATGTTTGTTTGCGAAGAACAGTAGAGAACAATGATTGCAGTAGATTGTATTTCAGATGTAAAAGAATGGACCGGGGTCCACAGTTCACTAGTGGTGTCTCTCCAATAAGAAATAGCATGTTGGGTGAACAAATTACAGTTGGGCAATTGACAAATAGAGAGGGCATAACAATGCACATACATATCATGATGACTAATATGATATTTACTTAGGGCATTACGACAAATTACATAGACCGCTATCCAGCATGCATCTATGCCTAAAAAGTCCACCTTCGGGTTAGCATCCGCACCCCTTCCAGTATTAAGTTGCAAACAACAGACAATTGCATTAAGTATGGTGCGTAATGTAATCAACACAAATATCCTTAGACAAAGCATTGATGTTTTATCCCTAGTGCAACAGCACATCCACAACCTTAGAACTTTCTGTCACTATCCCAGATTCAATGGAGGCATGAACCCACTATCGAGCATAAATACTCCCTCTTGGAGTCACAAGTATCAACTTGGCCAGAGCCTCTACTAGCAACAGAGAGCATGCAAGATCATAAACAACACATATATGATAGATTGATAATCAACTTGACATAGTATTCCATATTCATCGGATCCCAACAAACACAACATGTAGCATTACAAATACATGATCTTGATCATGATAGGCAGCTCACAAGATCTAACATGATAGCACAATGAGGATAAGACAACCATCTAGCTACTACTATGGACCCATAGTCCAAGG
The DNA here is from genome assembly GCF_022539505.1 of Lolium rigidum. NCBI lineage: Eukaryota > Viridiplantae > Streptophyta > Magnoliopsida > Poales > Poaceae > Lolium > Lolium rigidum. Next base: position 234,356,085 of record NC_061513.1, on the reverse strand, counting down.
ATGAACTACTCACACATCAGTCCGGAGGCGATCATGGTGATGTAGAGTCCTCCGGGAGATGATTCCCCTCTCCGGTAGGGTGCCGGAGGCGATGTCCTGAATCCCCCGAGATGGGATTGGCGGCGGCGGCAGCTCTGTAACTTTTTCCGTATCGTCGCTCTCGGTAATAGGGTTTTCGCGACGGAGAGTTTAAGTAGGCGGAAGGGCAGAGTCGGTGGAGGCACAGGGGCCCACACCATAGGCCGGCGCGGGCCCCTCCTCGGCCGCGCCGCCCTATGGTTCGGGCGCCTCGTGGCCCCACTTCGTATCCTCTTCGGTCTTCTGGAAGCTCCGTGGAAAAATAATACCTTGGGCGTTTGTTTCTTCCAATTCCGAGAATATTTCCTTTGTAGGATTTCTGAAACCAAAAACAACACAAAACAGGAACTGGCGCTTCGGCATCTTGTCAATAGGTTACTGCCGGAAAATTCATAATAATGATGTAAAGTGTGTATAAAACATGTGAGTATTGTCATAAAACTAGCATGGTGTTGGGGGGATGACCCCCGGTATGCCAAAGGCATGCCAAACCGGATGGTTTGAGCCAACAAGATACCGGTTTAATGTTCATTCCGGAACACAAAGTTAAGCGTTGGCTGAGTAAGTCTATACCGGTATCCCTAAGAGAGGTATACCGGCATGAGCTAAGAAGACACCGGAGAACCGGTAGGAAGAGCATGTCGGCAGGACTGGTCAAAGATTCTCTCCAGAGCTAGAGGACAAAGATGAGCTAAGCAAAGTAGCTTTAAACGAAGCCCTGGCGCCAAAGAGGAAGGTGACACCTAAAGCAACCGGAGGACGTCATGCTCCCTGATTAAAGAAGATACATGCGTCACCTGTGATTAAAGTTACTTGGTAAAGTAGTTTTTCTAGTCAAAGATGCCATTAGGGTTTGCTAGGGTTTTCTTCCCCTGTAAGCCACCCTCTCCCCTATATAAGGAGAGGGGGCACTGCCCTTTGCGGGCACGACCTACAATGTATGAATGTTAGGCTGAAACTTGTAACCTAATGAGATCAATGAAGAGAAAGATCTAGAGCAGAGTTCTTCCTTGTGTCTCTCTTCTTCTACCTTTGGCCTTGGCCTAGTTCTTGAGGAAAGCACCCGGAAGTTCATCCAATCTAATCCAAAAACCCTCCCCCGAATCCTCTAGCACCCATTCGGCCCAAACTTAAGCCATCCCATGGCATCTGCTCGTTCGTCACGACGACAGTTGGCGCCCACCGTGGGGCCAGAAGCGGTGCTTGACGGAGTTCATATTCGGGCGGGCATCCTCGACATCGCCGGCCAGCGTACGGTGTCCGCGCTGGTGCAGCGCATCTACTCCATGGACTTCATCAATGACAACGCGGGCTGCTTCGCCAACGGCGGCATCTTCCCCAAGAACGGCCGCATCATCGAGTTCGGCAGCCACCGCGTCTACTTCGGCACCGTCCCCATGCGCCAGCGCCTTCCGCCGGTGCTGGTGGCGTCGGATCCGCCAAGGTGGCTATGTGCTGGCCGCGCCGCCGGCAGCGTGGAGGTGATGATGGCCGGTGCGGTCGGCGCAGGCAAGGAAGCTGTGGACGAAGGAGTTGGGCGTGCGGCATCAACCCGCGCGGCCAAGCCACCGCTGGAGCGCGAGGCAGGCGCCGCGGGAACGTCTTCCGCACCACCGGAGACGCCACTTCAAGCGGCGATGAGCGTCCTCGCCACGCCCATCGCGCAGAACATCGACCCGGCAGCAGCACAGGCGGAGCTGGAGGCGCAGCGCCAGATGCTGCTCGCGAACGGAGCCAACATCGTCCGGGCGCAGCGCGAGCTGAACCTAACCCTACGTGAGTATAACGCTGCCCATGGCTTTGCTTCTGTTAGCGCTCAGGCCGCCAGGATACCGGAAAACCGGCTTAGAGCTCGCAACCTAGATCAGGATTTGCGTAAGGAGATTCTTACCAGAAAGAGCGTTTCTGCATCATTGAGCATTGTAGAAAAGCCTAAGTATAGCAGTCCGGATAAAACCATAAAAGTTGCTAAGGCTGCAGTAGAGCTGTGTGAATCGCTTTCCGGAGACGCTCTGGCAAAATAGCAAGAGCGTGTCAGAGAGCTGCTTGATACCATCGAGCAGCAAAATGCTGAGCAGCTTGTTAGGCTGAACAAGGTTGCGGCTTCAAAATCTGTGCGTTCAACAAAGAATGCCGGTAGCAAGTCCCAGGGGCAGGCATCGTCCCCCCATCCGGACAAGAGAAAAGAAAAAGAGATGAATGCGCATCAGATGACTGTGTATGATCCGGTTCTTGCCGGAAACCAACGAGCCGGGCAACATGATGCCGGCAGAAAAAGCCAAGGGGCAGATTGAGGCTACGCCAGAAGAGGCTATGCCGGAAACAATCATGCCGGCAAACATGAAACCGGGCAAAATTATCGAGCTGCAAGGGCAGCGTATGATGAGAAGGAAATGCTTCCCCCAAGGTACCGGCAGGCAAGGGCCGCGGTACAGGAACCTTACGATGAAGCTGATTCGACAGCTGAAAGTCTCACGGCATATCGGAACCCGTTGGGCGAACGCGTGGGAGAAAGATACCTGCCAGAATGGGATGCGAGGCACCGTCTGGATAGAGTGTATTTATCTGAAATGATCGAGGCAGAAGGTCCTCCGGGCCCAAAATGTTTTGGTCCAAGAATCATGAAAGAGGAACCACCAGTTTGCAACTTCCAGTTGCCTCGTGACACAAAAACATACGATGGCACCACTAAGCCGGAAGACTGGCTTGCGGATTATGTAACCGCGGTATAAGTCGCTGGTGGTGGAGGAACTGTAACTGGTGGAGGAAACCGGCGTTGGGCCGTGAGAATTGTACCATCCTTCTTGCTGGGACCGGCATGAATCTGGCTTAATAACTTGCCGCCAGGAAGCATAAATGGTTGGTTGGACTTTGAGGAAGCCTTTGTGAGCAACTTCAGTAGCACATACCGGAGGCCAAACAGGCCGTAGCAGCTCGCCTTGTGCGTGCAGCGCCCAAGTGAAATAGACTGGGATTACCTGACCCGGTGGAACTCCATAAGAAATTCTTGTGAAGGAGTACTCGAGGCACAAGCCATTGCTTGGTTTTGCAACGGGTGCAGAAGAGGATCACCTCTGTGGCAAAAGTTGCAGCGGAACATGCCGGCAACTATGGCAGAAATGATACGAGTGGCGGATAACTACGCGTTGGGAGACCCAATGCAACCGGCAGTACAAGCTGAGCCGGAACAAACAAACCAGCCTCAACAGCGCCAAGAGCAATACCGGGACAACTGGCACAACAAGAGAAGGGAAGATTTTCCGGATCGAAGGTATGGTCCACAGCAAGTAGCTGCGGTGCAGGATAACTCCGGTCCCAGCGGGAGCCAAAGGCAAAAAACCGGATCGCAGCCGTGGGCGGGTCCCAAAAAACAATGGGTTAAAAAGGAACCCTGGGGCCAGAAAAAAGATTGGCAAGAACATCTGAGATACACTATGGAAGCAGCTATGGAGCAACCATGCCGGTTTCACACTCCGAATCCGACGAGGCCGGCAAACCATTTGACGAAAGATTGTTCTTGGATCAAGCACTTGATGCTGAGGGGTGCGGCAAAGGAGGCGCAAGCACAGGGATGCTCCACAATACTGCCACCCTCGCATGACATGTTACATCAACACCCGTTACCACCACCACCACCGCTTACCGGAGCAAACGCTCTACCGGTACAGCCTCAGCCAAACCGGCAACAACACCAGCAAGTTAACCAGGTGGGAGAAGGCAATGGCCAACCACCTCCACCGGCACCTTTGGGTCGGAATGTTTACCATGATCCAGATATGTGCTATGTTGTGTTCGTCACTGAGCCAACCGACAGACAAAGCCTGCATCGCCGTTCCATGGAAGTGAACGCTGTGATGCTGGCAGTGCCAAAATACATGTTGTGGTCGGAACAGGAAATCTCCTGGTCGTTCAAGGATCACCCCAAGATAATGCCTAATCCGGGTGGTTATGCTCTTGTGGTAGACCCAATCATGCATGGGCCAAATACTCGAGTAAAGTTCAGCAAAGTGCTAATAGACAATGGAAGCAGCATAAACATCATGTACCGGAATACCATTCATACGCTGGGCATAACAGAAAACATGCTGCAACCAACACGCACAACGTTCCACGTAATCGTTCCGGGCTTGTCCTGCGCGCCAGTGGGAAAAGTCCGGGTGGATGTATCGTTTGGAGGGCGTGACAACTGCCGGGTGGAAAATGTTGAGTTCGAGGTGGTGGACCTAGACAGTCCCTACCATGCATTGCTGGGGAGACCGGCATTGGCAGCATTCATGGCCTCAGCACACACAGCCTATCTCAAGATGAAGATGCCGGCACCCCGTGGACCCTTAATTGTGGTGGGAAACTACAAAGTCTCACTGGAAACCGCTTCAGCCGGATCAAACCTGGCAGAGTCGCTGGTAATTGCAGAGGAAAAGAGGAGGATGCAAACTGCTGTTGCGCTGGCTCAGTCCTCACAGCTGAGCTTAGCGGCAATGAGTGCGAACTTGGGCACACCGGCATTCAAGCCGACAAAAGAAACAAAGGACATTCTGCTGGACCCGGCTTACCCTGAGCGCACCGTTCGTATCGGTGCCGGCATGAATGAGGCATAGGAAAGCGCGCTCGTCAGCTTCCTCCGTGAGAATCGGAATATCTTTGCCTGGTCTACTGATGACTTGGTAGGTGTTCCGAGGGAGCTGGCTGAGCACTCTTTAAATGTCCGGAAGGATGCTAAGCCGGTAAGGCAGCCGCTGCGCCGGTTTGCTGAAGACAGGAGAAAGATCATTGGAGAAGAGGTGACAAAGTTGTTGGTTGCCGGTTTCATCGTGGAAGTGCTGCATACTGAGTGGCTAGCCAATCCGGTGCTAGTCGAAAAGAAGAAGGAAGAGAACCTGGAAGCTAAAGCTCCAAAGGTGTGGCGCATGTGCATCGACTACACCAACCTGAACAAAGCTTGCCCGAAAGACCCTTTCCCTTTACCCCGGATCGATCGGGTGATTGATTCCACTCGCTGGCTGTGAACTGTTGTCTTTCCTGGATTCTTATTCCGGTTTCCACCAAATCCCCTTGAAAAAGGAAGATCAAATAAAAAATGCGTTCATTACCCCGCACGGGGCTTATTGCTATGTCACTATGCCTTTTGGTTTGCGCAACGCTGGTGCAACGTACCAGCGCTGTATGCAAAAATGCTTGTTCGATCAAATTGGAAAAAATGTGCAAGTTTATGTGGACGATGTCGTAGTAAAAACTAAGGTAAAAGAAACCTTAATCGATGACCTCCGGCAAACATTTGATAACTTGAGAAGGTTCCGGATGAAACTCAATCCGGCAAAATGCACCTTCGGTGTCCCCGCCGGCAAACTGCTTGGATTTCTCGTATCAAGCCGGGGAATTGAGGTTAATCCGGTTAAAATCCGGGAAATTGAAAGAATGACTATACCGCGCGATCTCAAGGACGTGCAAAAGTTTACCGGAAGCTTGGCATCGCTAAGCCGTTTCATAAGTAGGTTAGGAGAGAAGGCTCTGCCGCTCTATGCCTTGATGAAAAAATCCGATAAGTTCGTCTGGACCCCTCAGGCAGACGCAGCGTTCAAGGAGCTAAAAACAATGCTGGCCACAACGCCTATATTGGCTTCACCTCTAGAAAGAGAGGCCATGCTATTATACATAGCAGCAACAAACCGGGTTGTAAGTGTGGTGGTTGTAGTTGAAAGAGAAGAGGAAGGAAAAACCGTGCAGAGGCCGGTATACTACCTGAGCGAGGTGCTCTCCCTCTCAAAACAAAACTACCCGCACTTCCAAAAGATGACTTATGGCATGTTAATGGCCGCCACAAAGCTTAAGCATTACTTTGAGGAGCACCCCATGAAAGTGGTGAGTGAGGCACCCATCTCCGATATCATGTGCAACAAAGATGCCAGCGATAGGATTGCAAAATGGGCAATCCGGATATCACCATACGTACCGGTATATGAAAGAAGGGATGCCATAAAATCGCAAGCTTTGGCTGATTTCCTAGTTGATTGGGCTGAAATGCAATACAAGCCGCCGGACCAAAAAATAGAATACTGGAAGATGCACTTTGACGGATCCAAACTCAAAGAGGGTCTAGGTGCCGGTGTAGTACTTACTTCACCAAAGGGCGATCACCTCCGGTATGTTTTGCAAGTGCATTTCAGGGCATCCAACAATGTCGCTGAATACGAGGCTTTGATCCATGGACTCAAGGTCGCAAAAGAAATCGGTGCGCACCGGATCATTTGTTATGGAAATTCAGATCTAGTGGTGCAACAATGTTCCGGAGATTGGGACGCAAAAGATGCCAACATGGCCTCGTACCGGTTTCACGTGCAAAAGATTGCCGGCTTCTTTGAGGGCTGTGAGTTTCACCATGTGCCATGAGCGGAAAATGAAGCCGCGGATGCTTTGTCCAAGCTGGGCTCATCTAGGCAAGAAATTCCTCCCGGAATAGCCTTGGCACACTTAAGAGTACCATCAATTAAACCGAGCCCGGAATCGGAATCAATTTTTGTACCGGAGTCACATGTTGTACCAATGGATATCGATGAAGGAAACCCGGGGACTGTTCCGGCAAACCCGGGGACCGATCCAAGCAAACTCGGGGACTGTTCCGGCAAGCTCGGGGACTGTTGCGTCCATACCGGAAGAAACAATGCTGGTGGATAACATGGAGATAGACGTACCGGTATTTCTGGTTCGAGAAGCACCATCTTGGGTTAAACCTATTAAGGAGTTCCTGATCAACGGCACCTTGCCGGTTGACGAAAATGAGTCCAGAAGAATCCAGAGAAGGTCCAAAGCATACACCATCATCAATGGTGAGGTGTACAAAAGAAGCGTTACCGGTGTCCTTCAAAGATGTGTGGAACCGGAAGAGGGAAAAGAAATGCTTGTGGAAATTCACCAAGGAGAATGTGGGCACCATGCCTCGTCAAGGGCGCTGGTTGCAAAAGTATTCCGGCATGGGTTCTATTGGCCCATCGCTTTGGAGAATGCCGAGGATCCGGTACGAAAATGCAATGGGTGCTAGAGGTACGCCAAGCAAAATCATACCCCGGCATCCGGTTTAAAAACCATACCGCTAACTTGGCTGTTTGTCTGTTTGGTGCCTTGACATGGTTGGCCCATTCAAAACCGCAAGGAGCAGCATGACTCACATCTTGGTTATGGTGGACAAATTCACCAAGTGGCTAGAAGTAAAACCTATTGCAAAATGCGATGGGCACACAGCGGTGAAGTTCTTAAAGGATGTCATCCTGCGATACGGGTACCCACATAGTATCATAACTGACAACGGCTCAAACTTTGCCCAAGGCGAGTTCAAGCGATTCTGTGAGAATAACAACATCCGGTTGGATCTGTGCTCGGTGACACACCCGCAAGGCAATGGCCAAGTGGAAAGAACAAATGCGCTGGTGCTTTCCGGTATAAAACCAAGGCTCATCGAGTCAATCGAAAAGGCACCGGGGTGTTGGCTTGATGAACTGCCATCAGTGCTGTGGAGCATAAGAACGACTCCAAACCGGTCTACCGGATACACTCCATTCTTTATGGTTTACGGAGCAGAAGCGGTCATACCAACCGACATTCTCCATGACTCACCAAGAGTGCAACTCTATACCGAACAAGAGGTAAAAGAAGCTCGAGAAAACGATGTGGACTTGCTAGAAGAAGCAAGAGAATTGGCATTGGCAAGAACAGCCATTTACCAGCAAAACCTCAGACGCTATCACAGCCGGAAGGTTAACCCGAGGGTATTCCGGGAAGGAGATCTGGTGCTACGCCTAGTGCAGCGCACTGAAGGCCGGCATAAGCTATCACCCCCATGGGAGGGACCCTTCATTGTGAGCAAAGCTCTCCACAATGATGCCTATTACTTGATTGATGCACAGGAATGGAAAGAAGGCAAGGCGGACAGATTCGGAGATGAGACAAAGCGTCCGTGGAACATAGCTCTGTTGCTTTCTTTCTACTCATGAAGTTGTGGTGTAAGAAGTTCCTTTTTGTACCTTATTTGCTATAAATAAAAGATGTCGGAACCTCGAATGAATCTCGGGGACTACTCCTACTAAAGTTGCATGCAATATGTTTTTTTTTTCAGTTTACCGGTTGCTTGTTGAACATTTTTTTCTTTTCGGTTTAGTAACGTGCTAAAACCTACCGGAGTCTTCGACTCTGCTGCTGTCCGCAACCCGGCTTCATGGCAAGCAAGATAAACCGGTATGAATTAAGCACGTGAACTACGAAAAAGAGATAGTGGGAACGAACAATCCGGAAAGTTTAACTAACCCCGGTTAAACCGGTTTTTTGTGAAAATTTCGAGTTGTTTCTAAGTTCAAGAAAGTGCTTGCTTGGCAAAAGAACTTTGTGCCTGATACGTCTCCGACGTATCGATAATTTCTTATGTTCTATGCCATATTATTGATGATACCTACATGTTTTATGCACACTTTATGTCATATTCGTGCATTTTCTGGAACTAACCTATTAACAAGATGCCGAAGTGCCAGTTCCTGTTTTCCGCTGTTTTTGGTTTCAGAAATCCTAGTAACGAAATATTCTCGGAATCGGACGAAATCAAGACCCAGGTTCCTATTTTCACCGGAAGCATCCAGAACACACGAGAAGGACCAAAGGGGGGGGGGCACTGGGCCCCCAGACCATAGGCCGGCGCGGCCCAGGCCCTGGTCGCGCCGCCCTATAGTGTCGTCGCCCCTTCAGCCCTCCTGCGCCGCCTCTTCGCCTATATAAAGCCTCCGTCGAGAAAACCCTGATGCGAAAAACCACGATACGAAAAACCTTCCAGAGCCGCCGCCATCGCGAAGCCAAGATCTGGGGGACAGGAGTCTCTGTTCCGGCACCCTGCCGGAGCGGGGAAGTGCCCCCGGAAGGCTTCTCCATCGACACCGCTGCCATCTCCACCGCCATCTTCATCACCGCTGCTGCTCCCATGAGGAGGGAGTAGTTCTCCATCGAGGCTCGGGGCTGTACCGGTAGCTATGTGGTTCATCTCTCTCCTATGTGCTTCAATACAATAATCTCATGAGCTGCTTTACATGATTGAGATTCATATGATGATGCTTGTAATCTAGATGTCATTATGCTAGTCAAGTGAGTTTTACTTATGTGATCTCCGGAGACTCCTTGTCCCACGTGTGTAAAGGTGACAGTGTGTGCACCGTGTGGGTCTCTTAGGCTATATTTCACAGAATACTTATTCACCGTTGAATGGCATAGTGAGGTGCTTATTTATATCTATTTATGATTGCAATATGTTTTGTATCACAATTTATCTATGTGCTACTCTAGTGATGTGTTATTAAAGTAGTTTTATTCCTCCCTGCACGTGTGCAAAGGTGACAAGTGTGTGCACCGTGTTAGTACTTGGTTTATGCTATGATCATGATCTCTTGTAGATTGCGAAGTTAACTATTGCTATGATAATATTGATGTGATCTATTCCTCCTACATATGCATGAAGGTGACAAGTGTGCATGCTATGCTAGTACTTGGTTTAGTCTTTTGATCTATCTTACACTAAAGGTTACTAAAATATGAGCATTATTGTGGAGCTTGTTAACTCCGGCATTGAGGGTTCGTGTAATCCTACGCAATGTGTTCATCATCCAACAAGAGTGTAGAGTATGCATTTATCTATTCTGTTATGTGATCAATGTTGAGAGTGTCCACTAGTGAAAGTCTAATCCCTAGGCCTTGTTCCTAAATATCGCTATCGCTGCTTGTTTACTCGTTTTACCGTGTTACTACCGCTGCACTACTACTCGCTTGTTTACCGTCCTGGGCAAAGCACTTTTCTCGGTGCCGTTGCTACTACTTATTCATACCACCTGTATTTCACTATCTCTTCGCCGAACTAGTGCACCTATTAGGTGTGTTGGGGACACAAGAGACTTCTTGCTTTGTGGTTGCAGGGTTGCATGAGAGGGATATCTTTGACCTCTTCCTCCCTGAGATCGATAAACCTTGGGTGATCCACTTAAGGGAAACTTGCTCGCTGTTCTACAAACCTCTGCTCTTGGAGGCCCAACACTGTCTACAAGAATAGAAGCTCCCGTAGACATCAAGCACTTTTCTGGCGCCGTTGCCGGGGAGGAAAGGTAAAAGGCACTCATACTTCGGTCCCAGGTAAAAGTAATTTTCTGGCGCCATTGTGTTTGTGCTCGAAGCTATTTCCTTTAGATCCTGCAATTGCATCTTGTTGTTTCTTGTTTACACTAGTTTGGCATAATGTACAAGAGTGAGCTTCTTATTCTATTTCCTGATTTAAAACATGGATTGTTTGATGCGAAAATTAAAAAACCTATGAAATCTTATTTGCATGCCGGTAGTAATATTAGTATGAACGCTTTGAACACCATTGTTGATAATGATATAGAAAGTTCTAAGCTTGGGGAAGCTGGTTTTCATGATCTTTTTAGTCCCCCAAGCATTGAGGAGAAAATTTTCTTTGATGATACTTTGCCTCCTATTTCTGATGATTATAATGATAGTGGTATTTTGGTGCCACTTACTGTGGAGAGTAAATTTTGTTGTGATTATACTATGCCTCCTATACTTGATGAGAATAATAATGATAGCTACTTTGTTGAATTTGCTCCCACTATTACTAATAAAATTGACTATGCCTATGTGGAGAGTAATAATTTTATGCATGAGACTCATGATAAGAATGCTTTATGTGATAGTTATATTGTTGAGTTTGCTCATGTTGCTACTGAAAGTTATTATGAGAGAGGAAAATATGGTTGTAGAAATTTTCATGTTACTAAAACACCTCTCTATGTGCTGAAATTTTTGAAGCTATACTTGTTTTATCTTCCTATGCTTGTTACTTTGCTCTTCATGAACTTGTTTATTTACAAGATTCCTATGCATAGGAAGCATGTTAGACTTAAATGTGTTTTGAATTTGCCTCTTGATGCTCTCTTTTGCTTCACATACTATTTCTTGCGAGTGCATCATTAAAACTGTTGAGCCCATCTTAATGGCTATAAAGAAAGAACTTATTGGGAGATAACCCATGTGTTATTTTGCTACAGTACTTTGTTTTATATTTGTGTCTTGGAAGTTGTTTACTACTGTAGCAACCTCTCCTTATCTTAGTTTTGAGTTTTGTTGTGCCAAGTAAAGTCTTTGATAGTAAAGTAAGTACTAGATTTGGATTACTGCGCAGTTCCAGATTTCTTTGCTGTCACGAATCTGGGTCTACCTCCCTGTAGGTAGCTCATAAAATTAAGCCAATTTACGTGCATGATCCTCAGATATGTACGCAACTTTCATTCAATTTGAGCATTTTCATTTGAGCAAGTCTGGTGGCCTAATAAAATCCATCTTTACGGACAGTTCTGTTTTGACAGATTCTGCCTTTTATTTCGCATTGCCTCTTTTGCTATGTTGGATGAATTTCTTTGATCCATTAATGTCCAGTAGCTTTATGCAATGTCCAGAAGTATTAAGAATGATTGTGTCACCTCTGAACATGTGAGTTTTTGATTATGCACTAACCCTCTAATGAGTTTGTTTCGAGTTTGGTGTGGAGGAAGTTTTCAAGGGTCAAGAGAGGAGGATGATATACTATGATCAAGGAGAGTGAAAGCTCTAAGCTTGGGGATGCCCCGGTGGTTCACCCCTGCATATTTTAAGAAGACTCAAGCGTCTAAGCTTGGGGATGCCCAAGGCATCCCCTTCTTCATCGACAAATTATCAGGTTCCTTCTCTTGAAACTATATTTTTATTCGGCCACATCTTATGTACTTTACTTGGAGCGTCCGTGTGCTTTTGTTTTTGTTTTTGTTTGAATAAATGCTTGTGTGGGAGAGAGACACGCTCCGCTGGTTCATATGAACACATGTGTTCTTCGCTTTATCTTTTAGTGTTCATGGCGAAGGTTAAAACTGCTTCGTTCATTTTTATATGGTTGGAAACGGAAAATGCTACATGTAGTAATTGGTAGAATGTCTTGAATAATTTGATACTTGGCAATTGTTGTGCTCATGTTTAAGCTCTTGCATTGTATACTTTGCACCCATTAATGAAGAAATACTTAGAGCTTGCTAATTTGGTTTGCATATTTGGTTTCTCTAGAGTCTAGATAACATCTAGTATTGAGTTTTGAACAACAAGGAAGACGGTATGGAGTCTTATAATGTTTACCATATGTCTTTTATGTGAGTTTTGCTGTACCGTTCATCCTTGTGTTTGTTTCAAATAACCTTGCTAGCCTAAACCTTGTATCGAGAGGGAATACTTCTCATGCATCCAAAATCCTTGAGCCAACCACTATGCCATTTGTGTCCACCATACCTACCTACTACATGGTATTTATCCGCCATTCCAAAGTAAATTGCTTGAGTGCTACCTTTAAAATTCCATCATTCACCTTTGCAATATATAGCTCATGGGACAAATAGCTTAAAAACTATTGTGGTATTGAATATGTACTTATGCACTTTATCTCTTATTAAGTTGCTTGTTGAGCGATAACCATGTTTCGGGGACGCCATCAACTATTCTTTGTTGGATATCATGTGAGTTGCTATGCATGTCCGTCTTGTCCGAAGCAAGAGAGATCTACCACCTTCATGGTTGGAGCATGCATGTTGTTAGAGAAGAACTTTGGGCCGCTAACTAAAGCCATGATTCATGGTGGAAGTTTTAGTTTGGACATATATCCTCAATCTCATATGAGAATAATAATTGTTGCCACATGCTTATGCATTAAAGAGGAGTCCATTATCTCGTTGTCCATGTTGTCCCGGTATGGATGTCTAAGTTGAGAATAATCAAAAGCGAGAAATCCAAAATGCGAGCTTTCTCCTTAGACCTTTGTACAGGCGGCATGGAGGTACCCCATTGTGACACTTGGTCAAAACATGTGCATTGCAAAGATCCGGTAGTCCAAGTTAATTAGGACAAGGTGCGGGCACTATTAGTATACTATGCATGAGACTTGCAACTTGTAAGATATAACTTTCATAACTCATATGCTTTATTACTACCGTTGACAAAATTGTTTCATGTTTTCAAAATAAAAGCTCTAGCACAAATATAACAATCGATGCTTTCCTCTTTGAAGGACCATTCTTTTTACTTTTATGTTGAGTCAGTTCACCTATTTCTCTCCACCTCAAGAAGCAAACACTTGTGTGAACCGTGCATTGATTCCTACATACTTGCATATTGTACTTGTTATATTACTCTATGTTGACAATTATCCATGAGATATACATGTTACAAGTTGAAAGCAACCGCTGAAACTTAATCTTCCTTTGTGTTGCTTCAATACCTTTACTTTGATTTATTGCTTTATGAGTTAACTCTTATGCAAGACTTATTGATGCTTGTCTTGAAGTACTATTCATGAAAAGTCTTTGCTATATGATTCACCTGTTTACTCATGTCATCACCATTGTTTTGATCGCTGCATCCACTACATATGTTTACAAATAGTATGATCAAGGTTATGATGGCATATCACTTCAGAAATTATCTTTGTTATCGTTTTACCTCGCTCGGGACGAGCAGAACTAAGCTTGGGGATGCTTGATACGTCTCCGACGTATCGATAATTTCTTATGTTCTATGCCATATTATTGATGATACCTACATGTTTTATGCACACTTTATGTCATATTCGTGCATTTTCTCGGAACTAACCTATTAACAAGATGCCGAAGTGCCGCTCTCGTTTTCTGCTGTTTTTGGTTTCAGAAATCCTAGTAACGAAATATTCTCGGAATCGGACGAAATCAAGACCCGGGTTCCTATTTTCACCGGAAGCATCCGGAACACACGAGAAGGACCGGAGGGGGGCACCGGGCCCCCGGACCATAGGCCGGCGCGGCCCGGGCCCCGGCCGCGCCGCCCTATAGTGTCGTCGCCCCTTCAGCCCTCCCGCGCCGCCTCTTCGCCTATATAAAGCCTCCGTCGAGAAAACCCCGATGCGAAAAACCACGATACGAAAAACCTTCCGCAGCCGCCGCCATCGCGAAGCCAAGATCCGGGGGACAGAGTCTCCGTTCCGGCACCCCGCCGGAGCGGGGAAGTGCCCCCGGAAGGCTTCTCCATCGACACCGCTGCCATCTCCACCGCCATCTTCATCACCGCTGCTGCTCCCATGAGGAGGGAGTAGTTCTCCATCGAGGCTCGGGGCTGTACCGGTAGCTATGTGGTTCATCTCTCTCCTATGTGCTTCAATACAATAATCTCATGAGCTGCTTTACATGATTGAGATTCATATGATGATGCTTGTAATCTAGATGTCATTATGCTAGTCAAGTGAGTTTTACTTATGTGATCTCCGGAGACTCCTTGTCCCACGTGTGTAAAGGTGACAAGTGTGTGCACCGTGTGGGTCTCTTAGGCTATATTTCACAGAATACTTATTCACCGTTGAATGGCATAGTGAGGTGCTTATTTATATCTCTTTATGATTGCAATATGTTTTGTATCACAATTTATCTATGTGCTACTCTAGTGATGTGTTATTAAAGTAGTTTTATTCCTCCCGCACGTGTGCAAAGGTGACAAGTGTGTGCACTCGTGTTAGTACTTGGTTTATGCTATGATCATGATCTCTTGTAGATTGCGAAGTTAACTATTGCTATGATAATATTGATGTGATCTATTCCTCCTACATATGCATGAAGGTGACAAGTGTGCATGCTATGCTAGTACTTGGTTTAGTCTTTTGATCTATCTTACACTAAAGGTTACTAAAATATGAGCATTATTGTGGAGCTTGTTAACTCCGGCATTGAGGGTTCGTGTAATCCTACGCAATGTGTTCATCATCCAACAAGAGTGTAGAGTATGCATTTATCTATTCTCGTTATGTGATCAATGTTGAGAGTGTCCACTAGTGAAAGTCTAATCCCTAGGCCTTGTTCCTAAATATCGCTATCGCTGCTTGTTTACTCGTTTTATCGTGTTACTACCGCTGCACTACTACCGCTTGTTTACTCGTCCTAGGCAAAGCACTTTTCCGGTGCCGTTGCTACTACTTATTCATACCACCCGTATTTCACTATCTCTTCGCCGAACTAGTGCACCTATTAGGTGTGTTGGGGACACAAGAGACTTCTTGCTTTGTGGTTGCAGTGGTTGCATGAGAGGGATATCTTTGACCTCTTCCTCCCTGAGATCGATAAACCTTGGGTGATCCACTTAAGGGAAACTTGCTGCTGTTCTACAAACCTCTGCTCTTGGAGGCCCAACACTGTCTACAAGAATAGAAGCTCCCGTAGACATCAGTGCCTCATACGCCAAAACACCCAAAAGAGGTAGGCAGAGCCAAAGTAAAAGAGCCAAGTGTGCATCGGATTGGATGCGAAAACAATTCCGGAATCTTTGCGGTACAGGATCAAAGCAAACAATAAGCAAAGTGCTAAGTTAAATAGACAAACACAACTTAATAACCTACCGGTAAAACCTACCGACAGGCAACATGGTAGCATAGCCAAAAGAACGGCTAAGTGTTATATTACATCATAACCCCCGGCATACCGGGGTCGAATTTAACAGACATTTTTTAAGTCACATAGGACACAACAATCACAGGACATGGCAAGCGCATTCAGGCAGCAGGAGCTTCAGGAGGAACGTTGCCGACATCTGGACCTTCCGGAGGCGCATCTTCTCCGGCATCTTCATCCCCATCTTCCTCTTCTTCATAGTCACTGAGATAATCAGTGACGCCAGGAGGAGGAGGAATGAAGGTGCGGACTGCTGCATACTCAGCTATCCGGTAGGCGCGATCCTTCCGCTTGGCGGTGAGGGCCGGATCCGTGTCGGTAGGAGCATCTTGGCGCGCGGCGACGAAGGCGTCCAGGTCTAAGTCCTCATACCAGGAGCAGGCGGTGCGTAACGCCTCGTCCGCTCCGGCACGGGCCGCTGACCATTGCCATTCGCGGATCCTCCGTCCGGCACCTTTCAGGCATTCGGAGGTCAGCGTCAGGTTAGCCGGCACCTCCTCCTCGGGCCACAGCACCTTGAACAGCTGGATCGCCACCTCGGGGATGTCGGCAAGGTTCCGATCCACCGCGCGCATATGATATACCCGGGCAGAGAGCGCAACCAGATGGTCATAGGGGTCCCAAGGCGCATCCGGATTCTTGAACGCTTGCGCGATCCGGCGCTCTGCCACCTTCTTCTGCGCGTACGCCTGCGAGTCCGAAAAGACCCTGCAAGACAAGAGGAAAAAGGTAAGCACATGCTACTGGAAGAGATAAGCTTATAAGCAGAAGCCGGAAAGAAAAAAGAAAAAACTTACGGAGGGCGAGCCCGTCGGTTTGCATGACTAGAAGGTCATACTCCTTCTGCTCCGCCTCCAGGAGGGCAGCCCGATCTTCGGCTGCTTTGCGCGCCTTGCCTCCTTCCTCAAGCTCTGCCCGCAGCACCGCGGTGGAGTTGACGGAGTCATCCAGGGCCTCCTTTAGCTGCGCCTCAGCCACAGCCTTGGCGTCCTTCAGCTCCTGGTCATGCCGGAGCCCGATTTGGATGAGCTCGGTCTTCAGCTCTCTAATGGTGGTCTTCTGGGTGTCCAGAGCCTTATGATGCTCCTGGATGAGCTGCTCCTTCTCATCTAGAGTACGGAAAGAAATATTAGCAAAGTTATAATGGGTAAAACGCAGAAAGGAGAGTTAACCGGAAAAGAAGCAATACCGTGGAGGGTGCTGAGCTGGGCCTTGAGGGCCTCAAGAGAGGCTTCCGGGATAGCTGTTATGCGAAAAATTGGTAAGAAATGAAAAGGGAAAACCAACCGGTAAAAAGAAGCTGGGCGTAAGAGAGCTTACCTTGGCAGTGGCTGCGGGCCTCAGAAAGGTCCCGGTGCTCCCACAGAAGCTCCTCAAAGAGGCGCTTCCGGGCGTCCGCCGTGCTCTATTCAAGTAAAAATGGCTATGAGAAGATGCCGGTTTCTTTGCGTTCTTGACTAAGTTTCGCGCTAAGAGCTACGCTCTCAACACGAAACTTGGGGACTGAGGAGATATACATAATCCGGAAAAAGAAGAAACCGGCAAGAATTGAAGAAATTGCAAAAAGCTTGGTGTAACTTACCAGAACGTTGTTCGTGGCATCGTGCCACGCGTTGTCGAGCTCCCTCACCGCGCGCTGCAGCCAGATGAAGTGCTCCTCGGTGCACCGGGGGCCAGCGGGGTCAACCGCCGGAAGCCTGTCCTTCCCCAAGCCGCGCGTGGCCGCGGACACATCTGCTTGATTCCATTTTTCAGCATACTCAAGCAGATGGCCCAGCTCGCGTCCTTCACGCTTCAGCTCGGTTATCCGGCCAAGCAGGCCGGTGGTCATCTCACCGGCTGCGACAGCGGCGCGGCCGGCGTGCAGCGCCAGCTGCTGTGAGCCAGGTGTAGCGGTGCCAGAAGCTGTGGCCTTCCCCTTGAAAGCTTCAGGCGTGAGAAGCTTAGTGCTCTCTGGCGGCGGCGTCGGTTTGGCCGCACTGGGCCCTTGGCTGGATGTTGGCGCAGGCTCGGGCGCAGAAGGCCCTTGGTTTGGCGGCGGCGGTGAGGCTCCGGTTGGTTCGGTGGTGGGAGCTTCCGGCGGAGGCGCAGGCGTAGTCTTGGGCGACGAAGGGGCGTCAGGGGCGTCCTGGCCCAGAGTGGAACTTTCCGGCGCGGAAGAGTCCGGTGCCAGCTTGGAGGGGGAAGACTCTGTGGTCTTCTTTTTCTTTCTTTTATGGATGGGAGGAACCAGAGGTTCCGCCCTCCCGGCAGCTTCTGAATCGGCGCCGATGTTGCTGGCGCCGGTGTCTTGTGTGTCAGGAGGGGAGACATGCTCCTCCTCCGCGCGGTGATCTGGAAGTGTAGGGGCCGCGCGCCCCGCACTTGGAGTGCCTCCCAGAGGGGAGGCAGAAGCGTTGCCGGTACCAGAAGGTACCGGGCTTGAGTATAGAGGAGATGAGGTCCTTGCGGTTCCCTCAGAGCTCTCAGGCCTTGGGGCGCTGGCGCTCTTGGAGAGCTTGAGCGCAGGGCTGAGCAGGAGAAAGAGAAAAGGTTGGAAAAAGGCAACCGGAAGAAAAAGTTCAAAAAACAATGCATAAAAAGAAACAAAGACTTACCCGGAGGCGACCGACATCTGCTTCTTCTGTTAGCGCTTCCGGCCTACCTCCTTCCCTCCAACAACTTTGGTCCGGGAGCGTTTGGCGGGAGGGCATTGTTGTGGGTATACTTCATAGGTGTACCATCGACAGTGCCTAGATCCGGCAAGCCCGGGTGGCCCACAGACGGTGATGAGGCATGTGGCCCATCGGGCGGCCCAGCTTGTCGTTGATCATGAAGGAAGAAGTCCGGACTCAGGATCAGCAGGCCGGATCCGCACCGACATAGGAGTGACCCGGATCCATGGAGGCCCATGAGGAACCCGGATCCAGCACGATGTATATGGAAGGCGGATCCGTGACGTGCACGGCAAGATATTGTACCGTAGTTAGGCTGTCTGTAATCCGGCTAGGACTCTCCATGTAAACCCTAGATCCGTGCGCCTTTATAAGCCGGATCCCGGGAGCCCTAGAGGCACAACCACAACTCATTGTAACAACGCGAAAGCGCCCGGATAATTCCGGACAAGCAGCAGTAGGCCCCGTCATCGTGCAGGTGTTCCGAAGCTGGGTAACTCGCGTACCACCGTCCCGTGCGCACTCCGCCCTATGGCCCCTACTTCTTCTCCCCCTCGTGAGGATCCCTCCTCCGAGGTACCGTCGATTAGGCAACGACAGGCATTGGCTTGAATCGGCTTCAGTTGTCGGGGCTTTATGCTTCTTGCCCTGGGAGGTGAGCTTCTCCATGTACTCGCGGCCAACTTCGGCCTGCAGAGGAGCCACGTGCTCATGAACCTGTGGTTGGGTGCTAGCTGAGGGAGCATCTACAGAAGGGAAATAACAATAAGGCATGAGCAACCGGAAGAGAAAGCTACCTCGAGGATAACGACCTCATCGTCCGAACCGGAAGCTTCAGATGAAAAGTTACCGGGGCGCGGGGTGTGGGTGCAGCCCATCTTGAGGTCGGTCCAGTGGATGTAAGGATCGGGGTCGACCTCGTCAAGATCCCGCTTCCGCTTCGGGCCTCGTTTCTCCGCGGCGATGCGAGGAAAGCGCTCCTTGGCCTAAAACAGAATGGAAAAATAGTTAGCCACAATGTAAAAGTTACCGGTACAACAACCCGGATTGCATAATCCCTTACTTCAGCAGTTGGAGGGTTGTTGGAGCTGAGAGGCGTGAAGCCCCACTCCCAGTCCATTGGCATATCAGTATGACAGATCTGCTTAGCTTTAAGAACTATGTCCTCCTTGGTCAGAGCGAGGCCGGTGATCTTGGTGGGATCACGAGGGCCATACATCTCACTTATCTTATGCGCCCGGCGATGGAGGGGAAGCACCCGGCGTGAGATGAAGGTGCGAACGATGTCGTCAGAGCAAATATCCATATCCTTCTTCAGGTCCGCCATGAAGCGGATAATCCAGTTGGTTTCAATATGGGTGGTCTTCGGATTAAAGGTCCAGTTGACCTTTGTGGGCGCCGCCAGATTGAAAGCCGGCAGGTTGATGAGATCAGCCTCGCCGGTGTTATTCACGTAGAAAAAGGTCTCTTGCCATGCCCGGCATGACTCGAGACCGGAAAACTTAAAAAAGGGGCTCCCTTGGCGGGAGCCGATGATGCAAGACCCGCATTGAACGGGGAGTTTGGGCTTAGGAATGTCTTTGCCTTGGACCGAATTGATCCGAAGGCTAAAGAAGCGAGCAAAGGTCTCCTTCGTGGGACGGAGGCCAATGTAGCCCTCCATGAAGGAGACGTAGCAAGAGAGATAAAAAACGGCATTGCCGGGAAGATGGTGAGGCTGGAGTCCATAAAAGTCCAAGAACTCCCGAAAGAAATCGGAAGCAGGAAGGCCGAAGCCGCGCTCAAAGTGAGCAAGAAAAACGACGGACTCACCGGGTTCTAGTACCGGTTCGATCTCGTCGCGCGGAAGCCGGCAGCAGACGCCTGCCGGTATCCTTCGGGAGTGATAGAGCCAATCTATCTCATGATGCGTGACGTCGGAGCCTTTCCAGGCTCCGCGGGTGATGCCGGAAAGATCTACCCCGGAACCCTGGCCGGAGCCGCCGGTCTTTTGGCCTCTTCCGGTATCGGAGTCCATCCGGGAGATTTCCGCAAAAAGGCTATCGGAGGTTGCGCTCTGGCGGCTGCTTGAAGAGGATTCAGAAGAATAGCCCTCGCTAGACATGAGGTTTGAACGATACCGGTTTCTACCAAAAAAACAGGTTTCCCAAGATCTACTCTTGCGCGAAGATCTACGAGTAAGAAGAAAAGCAACAAAAAAGGAAGATAAATACCCCAACCAGCCCAAGATCTAAGAAGCAAAGAAGAAAGAGGCAAATGTGTATTGGGCCTAACCTGAGGCGGCGAAGATGCTTAGGGAGAAGGTCGCCGGAGCAGCGCCGAGCTCGTGAGCGCCGGCGGAGGCTGGCGACGGAGAAGGGCGTAAGCCGCCGAAGAAAACTCGAAGCGGCGGCGGAGAAGAAGCACCGGTGGATCTCTCCGCGGCAAAGATCCTCAGCGCAGCAAGAGCGGCGGCGCAAGTTCGTCGGGAGCAGGGCTCTGGCGGCGACCGGCGGCGACGAGGTTGCAGAGGGCGAAGGGCTCGAAGCACAGGGAAGTAGGCGAATGCGGGGAAAGAGACGAAGTGGAACCGCACTCCCCATTTATAGGAGAAGGAGTTAGTGGGCTAGTAACCATTGGCCCACGGCGGTTCGGTTCGCGGGCCGCCACGTGGCGCGATGATACACGCGTAAAAAACAAAAGGCCACAGGGAGGCCGCACGGATCCGGAACGGCAGCCTGGATCCGGTGTGTCGCAGTTAATACGGGCGCAGAAGCCGAAGGGAAGTGACCCCTGGCACAGGCGCGTCAGAAATAGTGCGCATGTCTCTGACAGGCACTGTACCCGAGAAATGCTCGACTTCACCGAGGAGGAGTTTAATGACAAAGACACCGGAAGATAAGATACCGGAAGTGCTTTGCAAGGAGAGAAAGACGTAAGTCCGGCGAAGATGCCAGAAGATTTAACTGACAACCGGAAAGATTAAACCGGTACTTTATAATATGGGAACCTGGCATGGTCCGTCGGATAAAATCCACCGGACTATACCAGCTTCGGGGACTAATGTTGGGGGGATGACCCCCGGTATGCCGAAGGCATGCCAAACCGGATGGTTTGAGCCAGCAAGATACCGGTTTAATGTTCATTCCGGAACACAAAGTTAAGCGTTGGCTGAGTAAGTCTATACCGGTATCCCTAAGAGAGGTATACCGACATGAGCTAAGAAGACACCGGAGAACCGGTAGGAAGAGCATGTCGGCAGGATTGGTCAAAGATTCTCTCCAGAACTAGAGGACAAAGATGAGCTAAGCAAAGTAGCTTTAAACGAAGCCCTGGCGCCAAAGAGGAAGGTGATGCCTAAAGCAACCGGAGGACGTCAGGCTCCCTGATTAAAGAAGATACAGGCGTCACCTGTGATTAAAGTTACTTTGTAAAGTAGTTTGTCTAGTCAAAGATGCCATTAGGGTTTGCTAGGGTTTTCTTCCCCTGTAAGCCACCCTCTCCCCTATATAAGGAGAGGGGGCACTGCCCTTTGCGGGCACGACCTACAATGTATGAATGTTAGGCTGAAACTTGTAACCTAATGAGATGAATGAAGAGAAAGATCTAGAGCAGAGTTCTTCCTTGTGTCTCTCTTCTTCTACCTTTGGCCTTGGCCTAGTTCTTGAGGAAAGCACCCGGAAGTTCATCCAATCTAATCCAAAAACCCTCCCCCGAATCCTCTAGCACCCATTCGGCCCCAACTTAAGCCATCCCATGGCATCTGCTCGTTCGCCACGACGACACATGGAACATAAGAAATTATAGATACGTTTGAGACGTATCAAGCATCCCCAAGCTTAGTTCCTACTCGCCCTCGAGTAGGTAAACGATAACAACGATAATTTCTGAAGTGACATGCTATCATAATCTTGATCAATACTATTGTAAAGCATATGAGATGAATGAAGTGATTCGAAGCAATGGTAAAGACAATGATTAAACAACTGAATCATATAGCAAAGACTTTTCATGAATAGTAATTTCAAGACAAGCATCAATAAGTCTTGCATAGGAGTTAACTCATAAAGCAATAGATTCTTAGTAGAAAGTTTTGAAGCAACACAAAGGAAGATATAAGTTTCAACAGTTGCTTTCAACTTCAACATGTATATCTCATGGATAATTGTCAACACAAAGTAATATGATGAATGCAAATAAGCAAGTTTGTAGGAATCAATGCACACAGTTGACACAAGTGTTTGCTTCTAAGATAGAAAGAAGTAGGTAAACTGACTCAACATAAAGTAAAAGAAAGGCCCTTCGCAGAGGGAAGCATGGATTACTATTTTTGTGCTAGAGATTTTATTTTGATAACATAGAAACAGTTTTGTCAACGGTAGTAATAATTCATATGTGTTATGCATAAGACATCCTATAAGTTGCAAGCCTCATGCATAGAATACCAACAGTGCTCGCACCTTGTCCTAATTAGCTTGGATTTACATGGATTATCATTGCATAACATATGTTTCAACCAAGTGTCACAAAGGGGTACCTCTATGCCGCCTGTACAAAGGTCCAAGGAGATAGATCGCATTTGATTTCTCATTTTTGATAGATATCAACTAAGGACATCCATACCGGGACAACATAGAAAACAAATATTGGACTCCTCTTTAATGCATAAGCATTCAACAACAGATAATATTCTCATAAGAGATTGAGGATTAATGTCCAAACTGAAACTTCCACCATGATACATGGCTTTAGTTGGCGGCCCAAAGTTCTTCTCTAACAATATGCATACTCAAACCATTTGATCATGATAAATCACCCTTACTTCAGACAAGACGAACATGCATAGCAACTCACCACATGATATTCAAAAAAGGTGTAATAGTTGATGGCGTCCCCAGAAACATGGTTACCGCTCAACAAGCAACTTATAAGAAATAAGATACATAATGTAACATCCCAAAAATCTCAAAACAAAACAAATGAATTTCCCTTGTTCCAAATTTTGGAACCAACAAAAACTTTTATTCAATTAAGTTTGATACCTAGTGATCTTGCTTAATTCTTGTGCTATTGCCATGATTGCTTGTTAAAGTAGTTTGAAATAATCTTAAACCCTAAACCTCACCCCTCTTTTCACCACTCAAGTTAAAATAAAATAAAAGGAGATTAAATAAGAAAAAGGCATATGTGCATATGGATATATTTATAAATCTTTACCCTAAGCTCTTATACTTTGTTTAGAGGTTTGGAAAACCTTCATACACCTTACCTAGTGCTTAGCAAACCAAATCCAAAGTGAAACACAAGAAAATAAAAAGAAACTAAAAATGCCATAGAGGCATATGAGAGAAAAGTGCAAATTTGTGAATTCAAGAATCTTGACCATAGGACATGTTGTGAATGGTTGGATCACTCCTCTATACCATTTCAACACTCAACAACACCAATTGGGTCAAGCCAAGTCAAACTAAAAATCAAATGCAACATATGCATAGATGCATATGTGACACATAGCCATAATACCCAATTCTTGCCCTATGCCTTTAAACCTTGACCAAATGATGTGAAACCATCTCTAAACCTAATCTAACACTAAATTGACCCTAACCCATGCCCAAGTAAAGCAAGGGGAACAATTTACAAGATTAAGAAAAATTGACACATCACCTCTTATGTGTTATGGCCATTTTTGCAAATCTTTGAGCTAGAGCTTTTGGAATGGTTTCAATGGTTTGGAAATGTGTCTAAACTAATAAGAATCACATTAGAGTCAAGAAAAAGCAAATCAAAAAGCGAGAAATCAAATAGGGAGAAAATCCCATTTTCACTCACATACACACTTAGCCAATTTTGCAAATCTTCAATCAAGGCCACTTTGGCTTGTGCTATTGTTTGTAAAACACTTACATATATAAATAACACACCCATTTGAATCAAAGAAACCCAATTAAAATAAAAGATGAATTCAAATTCAACTTACATATGATAATGGTCATATGGCCATTTTATAAAATCTTCACCACTTTACCCCCCTGGTTTTGACTTTTCTTAAACAAACCTTGGTCAACACTTGCCATGTCATCCAAGACCTTGTCAAGGTGAACAAATTTCCTGTTGACCACCAGTGCTGACTTTGACCAGGTTGACCAGAATAGAATTGACAAGTAGTGACATTGAAACAAAGTGAAGATGACCCCAATTTTGAAAACTTGCAAATCAACACCAAAATGAACACCACCACCACCACCATTCTATCACATTAATTATATAAATGAGTTGCACCAAAAATAATTCCAAAATTTGACCAAAATGTTCTTGCGGCCATTTCATCAAACAGTCCACAGGCAACAATCTATTTTCAACATACACTCTAATATCCACTGGTTTTTAGCCTCCACCAATTTCCATATGTGATCATCAACTTCCTGCACCCCCTATGCATCAAGCCCTACCCTTTCTCACTGATTAAAGAGGTGCTATGATCAAAATCTCCACCATGCCGAGCTCAAGGACACCACCATGCCACTCATGGTTTTTCTTTCCCTCTGGTCCCTTGTACCATGTCAACAGAACTCACCACACTTTGCTGCACCTGCCAGACACGATGCTCATCCAAACCCTGCACGACAACACTCGGGCCAGGCGTGATCACCACGTCCAGTGCACGCCAGAGCTCTGCCTCGCCTGGACGCTCTCGTCCTCCTCTCCCTCTCTCACTTTGCACGCATGATCACCACACCCCCAGGTACATCCTAGACATCTTCGCTAGCTCGCGCATGCCCCATCGCCGTCGACGTTTTGCCGCCAGTACCCGCCGCAGACACGGAAGCTATCTGAGCCGTCCCCTCCTCCCTTTCTCGCGACAGCACGCTCCCTAGCTTCGCCATGATCGCAGCTACCTAGCGCGCCCCCTACCTTGCCCCTTCACGCCCTCGAACGCCGTCGCCACCGTCGACCTCCACGGACACCCACAGCACACGAGCGCAGCTATAAATAGAGCTACCCCCGCGTCTAAATCCTCACACCATCTTGCTCCCCACTCACCCCTCGTCCTCCTCGACCCTTTCCCCTCCTCAATTAGCCGCCGGCCCGCCGGAATTTCGCCGGAGACTGCCGCTCCCGTAGCCAGATCGAGACGGAGATTGCGACCACCTCCGCACCAGCCGCGACCACCCTCTGCTTCCTCATCCTCGACAACGCCACCGCGAACGCTCGCTGTGCCTCACCGGAGCTCCGGTAAGCCGCCAGCACCAAACCCTCGCCGTGCCTGTGCCGCCGCTCGTCGACGTGGACGACGACTCTGCGTCGTTAGATCCTCTTTCGATCCTACGGTCCACAACAGCGCATACCGCTTCGACGTGTAAAGCTCACTGACCACTGGGTCCCACCATGTCAGTTGGCCGCAGCGCTGCTGGGCTAGTTTCTCTGTTCAAACCATTTCGGCCCACTACTTTTCCCGCGCGGCCCAACAATTTAAACTTTGTCTTAATTCGTTTCAGCTCATTTTCAATTCTGGTCTGTGCTAAAAATTAAATAGTTTCAAATCTACAAACTCAAATCTAGCAAACCAAAATGTTACAGAAAGCCTATGAATTGATCTAGCTAACCCCACTGGATTCTACCCCATAACTAGTGTAGATTTTGAATAGAAAAATTAACAAAACAGAGACTTTTCAGTATTCAAATAAATCTTAAAAATCAACCACTTTGAATTTTGAAGTGAATCCAATTGCTATAATTCACATTTCACCAACTCTAATTTACCATGTAAAAGTATGATATAGGTTCTGTACATGATCCTGGGCTAGAAGCAAAATATTTGCTATGTAGTCAATACTAGTCCATTTAAACTATATCAAATTTTTAGGAATTTAAATCTATGAGGAGTAGCACCTCATTTAAATCATTTTCTCAAGTGTTATGAAGTAATGTGATGACCTCTATTGCTTAGGCTCATACTTGCTCACTTGTGGAATTTAAATCAATATAGTATTTAAATTACAATGGTTATGTAAATCACATGAGATGATGAATCTCATTTGAATCACTTTTCTCAAATAATAAGTTTGAAGTGTGCACCTTGGTCAACATGTGATCATCCCTGGTTATTTGAGAAGATTAAATCTTAAGAAGATTCAATGAGAGGAAATTATTTCTCCAAACCAAAGAGAAACCCTAATTCCAATTTCAATGAGAGGAAATTATTTTCCTAATATTAACTAAGGAAACACTAGCATAATTTGTGAATAAATGTTAAGTAGTGATGTTAGATCATTTGTGTGAGCCAATAAGGCCAATTATGACTAATTAAGTGTTGTTTGGTGATTGTATCCTCGTATTCGTTTATAGACGCTAGTACCGGAGACTATGAAGAGGAAGAGGTTTTCTACCAAGAGGAAGAGCAAGAAAACTTTGATCACATCACCAATCAAGGCAAGCTATTACCAATGCAAGCTAGACTAATGCAAACTATTTTGCTTGCAAGTTTATATTCTTGCAAAGTGCAAAGCTCTACAAGAGCAAGGCACCATTACATTTTACTTTATGATCCTATCCCAAGTTTTTACTTTACAAGCTTTATTGAATTTTATTTATCAAAGTTACTTTTTGATTTATGATTCACTTGGTTTAGTTATATAATAGTACAAGAGCATTACACTTAGCCTAGCAAGCTCCAAGATACTTAGTGATACGTCTCCGACGTATCGATAATTTCTTATGTTCCATGCCACATTATTGATGATATCTACATGTTTTATGCACACTTTATGTCATATTCGTGCATTTTCTGGAACTAACCTATTAACAAGATGCCGAATTGCCAGTTGCTGTTTTCTGCTGTTTTTGGTTTCAGAAATCCTAGTAAGGAAATATTCTCGGAATTGGACGAAATCAACGCCCAGGGTCCTATTTTGCCACGGAGCTTCCAGAAGACCGAAGAGTCAACAAAGTGGGGCCACGAGGTGGCCAGGAGGGCAGGCGGCGCGGCCCCACCCTTGGCCGCGCCGCCCTGTCTCCTGGGCCCCTCGCGTCGCCCCCTGACCTACCCTTCCGCCTACTTAAAGCCTTCGTCGCGAAACCCCCAGTACCGAGAGCCACGATACGGAAAACCTTCCAGAGACGCCGCCGCCGCCAATCCCATCTCGGGGGATTCAGGAGATCGCCTCCGGCACCCTGCCGGAGAGGGGAATCATCTCCCGGAGGACTCTACGCCGCCATGGTCGCCTCCGGAGTGATGTGTGAGTAGTTCACCCCTGGACTATGGGTCCATAGCAGTAGCTAGATGGTTGTCTTCTCCTCATTGTGCTTAATTGTTGGGTCTTGTGAGCTGCCGAACATGATCAAGATCATCTATCTGTAATTCTATATGATGTGTTTGTTGGGATCCGATGAATAGAGAATACCATGTTATGTTGATTATCAATTTATATCTATGTGTTGTTTATGATCTTGCATGCTCTCCGTTATTAGTAGAGGCTCGGCCAAGTTTTTACTCTTAACTCCAAGAGGGGGTATTTATGCTCGATAGTGGGTTCATGTCTCCGTGAATGCGGGGAAGTGACAGAAATCTCTAAGATTATGGATGTGCTGTTGCCACTAGGGATAAAACATTGATGCTATGTCCGAGGATGTAGTTATTGATTACATTACGCGCAATACTTAATGCAATTGTCTGTTGTTAGCAACTTAATACTGGAGGGGGTTCGGATGATATCCTGAAGGTGGACTTTGTGGCATAGATGCATGCTGGATAGCGGTCTATGTACTTTGTCGTAATTCCCAATTAAATCTCACTATACTCATCATAATATGTATGTGCATGGTCATGCCCTCTTTATTTGTCAATTGCCCAACTGTAATTTGTTCACCCAACATGCTGTTTATCTTATGGGAGAGACACCTCTAGTGAATTGTGGACCCCGGTCCAATTCTCTATACTGAAATACAATCTATTGCAATATTGTTCTATTGTTTTCTGCAAACAATCATCTTCCACACTATACATCTAATCCTTTGTTACAGCAAGCCGGTGAGATTGACAACCTCGCTGTTTCGTTGGGGCAAAGTACTTGGTTTGTGTTGTGCAGGTTCCACGTTGGCGCCGGAATCCCTGGTGTTGCGCCGCACTACATCTCGCCGCCATCAACCTTCAACGTGCTTCTTGGCTCCTACTGGTTCGATTAAACCTTGGTTTCATACTGAGGGAAAACTTGCCGCTGTACGCATCACACCTTCCTCTTGGGGTTCCCAACGGTCGCGTGCTGTACGCGTATCAAGACTGTTTTCTGGCGCCGTTGCCGGGGAGATCAAGACACGCTGCAAGGGGAGTCTCCACATCCCAATCTCTTTACTTTGTTTTTGTCTTGCTTAGTTTTATTTACTACTTTGTTTGCTGCACTAAATCAAAATACAAAAAAATTAGTTGCTAGTTTTACTTTATTTGCTATCTTGTTTGCTATATCAAAAACACAAAAAAATTAGTTACTTGCATTTACTTTATCTAGTTTGCTTTATTTACTTGTTGCTAAAATGGGTACTCCTGAAAATACTAAGTTGTGTGACTTCACAACCACAAATAATAATGATTTCTTATGCACACCTATTGCTCCACCTGCTACTACAGCAGAATTCTTTGAAATTAAACCCGCTTTACTCGAATCTTGTTATGCGAGAGCAATTTTCCGGTGTTAGTTCTGATGATGCTGCTGCCCATCTCAATAATTTTGTTGAACTATGTGAAATGCAAAAGTATAAAGATGTAGATGGTGACATTATAAAATTAAAATTGTTCCCTTTCTCATTAAGAGGAAGAGCTAAAGATTGGTTGATATCTCTGCCTAAGAATAGTATTGATTCATGGACTAAATGCAAGGATGATTTTATTGGTAGATATTATCCCCCTGCTAAAATTATATATTTGAGGAGTAGCATAATGAATTTTAAACAATTGGATACTGAGCATGTTGCACAAGCATGGGAAAGAATGAAATCTTTGGTTAAAAATTGCCCAACCCATGGACTGACTACTTGGATGATCATCCAAACCTTTTATGCAGGACTGAATTTTTCTTCACGGAACCTATTGGATTCAGCTGCTGGAGGTACCTTTATTTCCATCACTCTTGGTGAGGCGACAAAGCTTCTTGATAATATGATGATCAACTACTCTGAATGGCACACGGAAAGAGCTCCACAAGGTAAGAAGGTAAATTATGTCGAAGAAACCTCTTCCTTGAGTGATAAGATTGATGCTATTATGTCTATGCTTGTGAATGATAGGACTAATGTTGATCCTAATAATGTTCCGTTAGCTTCGTTGGCTGCTCAAAAAGAATATGTTGATGTGAATTTCATTAAGAATAACAATTACAATAACTCTATGCCATATCCTGCTAATGGTAACTCTTATGGTAGATACGCTTCACCTAATGAGGAAAAGATGTTAGAAATTGAAAGATCCACCAAGAACTTTATGCAATCACAATATGATCAAAATAAATTGTTTACTAAAACTATGAATGAGCAATCTACCTTGTTGAAGAATATAGGAAATCAACTTGAAAATCTGAATATGGAAATCTCTGGGTTGCAAACTAAACTTGCGAATGCTGAAAACCGAATCTCATATATGTCTGCATCACAATCTTCTTTAATTAATAAAATGGCTGCTAAACCTGAGGATATAGATAATAAAATTACTACTACAGCAAATGCCATCCAAGTTAGAATTAATGAGAATATAAGATTGATGGCCGAATTGCGTGCTAGGTGGGAAAGAGAAGAAAATGAAAAAGAAGAGAATATAGCTAAAGTTTGGACTATTACCACCACTAGTAATGCTAATGCTACACATGTTGCTGCACCTCCTACTATTAATGATAAAAGAATTGGTGTTAGCAATGTTTCCACTTCTAATGCAAAACGCGAAAAACTGCCTGAAACTGCTAAAACTGCTGAAACTGCCTGTGATAAAACTGCTGAAATTTTTTCCAACACTGGGGATGATGATCCCATTGCTTTAGATTATAATGGTTTAAATTTTGATGATTTCCACATCTCTGAAGTTATAAAGTTCTTACAAAAACTTGCTAAGAGTCCTAATGCTAGTGCTATAAATTTGGCTTTCACGAAACATATTACAAATGCTCTCATAAAAGCTAGAGAAGAGAAATTAGAGCGCGAAGCTTCTATTCCTAGAAAGCTAGAGGATGGTTGGGAGCCCATCATTAAGATGAAGGTCAATGACTTTGATTGTAATGCTTTATGTGATCTTGGTGCAAGTATTTCTGTTATGCCTAAGAAAATTTATAATATGCTTGACTTGCCACCATTGAAAAATTGTTATTTGGATGTTAATCTTGCTGATCATTCTACAAAGAAACCTTTGGGGAAATTTGATAATGTTCGCATTACCGTTAACAATAACCTTGTCCCCGTTGATTTTGTTGTCTTGGATATTGAATGCAAAGCATCTTGTCCCATTATATTGGGAAGACCTTTTCTTCGAACTGTTGGTGCTATCATTGATATGAAGGAAGGTAATATTAAATATCAATTTCCTCTCAAGAAAGGTATGGAACACTTCCCTAGAAAGAGAATGAAGTTACCTTTTGATTCTATTATTAGAACAAATTATGATGTTGATACTTCGTCTCTTGATAACACTTGATGCACACTTTCTGCGCCTAGCTGAAAGGCGTTAAAGAAAAGCGCTCATGGGAGACAACCCATGTTTTTACTACAGTACCTTTGTTTATATTTTGAGTCTTGGAAGTTGTTTACTACTGTAGCAACCTCTCCTTATCTTAGTTTAGTGTTTTGTTGTGCCAAGTAAAGTCGTTGATAGTAAGGTTCATACTAGATTTGGATTACTGCGCAGAAACAGATTTCTTTGCTGTCACGAATCTGGGCAAAATTCTCTGTAGGTAACTCAGAAAATTATGCCAATTTACGTGAGTGATCCTCAGATACGTACGCAACTTTCATTCAATTTGAGCATTTTCATTTGAGCAAGTCTGGTGCCTCAATAAAATTCGTCATTACAAACTGTTCTGTTTTGATAGATTCTGCCTTTTATTTCGCATTGCCTGTTTTGTTATGTTCGATGGATATTTCGGTTCCATTTACTTTCAGTAGCTTTGTGCAATGTCCAGAAGTGTTAAGAATGATTATTTCACCTCTGAACATGTATATTTTTATTGTGCACTAACTCTCTAATGAGTTGTTTTGAGTTTGGTGTGGAGGAAGTTTTCAAAGATCAAGAGAGGGAGATGATACAACATGATCAAGGAGAGTGAAAGCTCTAAGCTTGGGGATGCCCCGGTGGTTCACCGCTGCATATATCAAGAAGACTCAAGCGTCTAAGCTTGGGGATGCCCAAGGCATCCCCTTCTTCATCGACAACATTATCAGGTTCCTCCCCTAAAACTATATTTTTATTCCGTCACATCTTATGTGCTTTGCTTGGAGCGTCGGTCTGTATGTTTTTTGTTTTGTTTGAATAAAATGGATCCTAGCATTCTTTGTGTGGGAGAGAGACACGCTCCGCTGTAGCATATGGACAAGTATGTCCTTAGGCTTTACTCATAATATTCATGGCGAAGTTTCTTCTTCGTTAAATTGTTGTATGGTTGGAAACGGGAAATGTTGCATGTGGTAGATAAAATACTTGTAGAACATTGAGCTTTGATAACTTGATTCTTTGCAAATGTTTTGAGGTATTTAGATGGTAAGGCTTGCTGGATAAATAAGTTAAAATTAGTAGTGGATTGTTGTCTTTAAGCTTGTGCCGTACTACAAACTCTATTTAAATAGTTGAAGGCGTAGTTGGACTTGATAGCTTTCCATGTCTGAGAGTTCATCGTAATAACTAAGTTGTGCTGAAGGTCGAGGGAGCTAGCGGGGTACTTGTGCCACCGTGAACGGCCCTCCTTGGAGTAAATTTTAATCATGCTCTTAATGATGAACTCTGCTAGTTGTTTGCAATAAGCTTGTGAGTTCTTTTTGACTAATGTTAAGCTACGGTTTTTGGCACTTCCACCATCCAAATTTGCTAGCCTCTTTGGTACTGTGCATTGCCTTTTGCTCACATTGAGAATTGTGCATACTTCGCCGGTACATCCAAACCCATGGGGGAACTTTCTCTTGTTCTCCTACACATAAGCCCATACATCTCCTCAAAACAGCCACCATACCTACCTACCACAGCATTTCCATAGCTGTTCCGAGATATATTGCCATGCAACATCCATTTTTACATTACATGCTATGTTGTCATTTATTATTTATATATTGCTTTGCATGATCATATACAGCTGATGTGTGGTTTACCCATGTTACGCTAGATCATTGCACATCCTGCTACACTGGCAGAGGCATACAGTTTCATACATCATGTTTCATTCATTATGAGTTATTTGTACCAAAAAGTGTGTTGTCATATTAGGATGTTGCCCCTAAAAATTAAAAGAGCCGTGGAGGCCATCAAAAAGAAAAAAAAAGGAAGAAAGAAAAAAAATGAAAAGAAAGAAAAAAGAAAAAAAGAGAAAAAGGAAAAAAAGAGAATAAAGAAAAAGGGGGCAGCATTACTATCTTTTATCCACACTTGTGCTCATGTTTTAGCACCCGCATTATTCATAGTCATCATTTGTGCTCATGTTTAGCACCTACATTCATATGAGAGAGTTTTCATGTTTTACTAGTATAACTATGTGGGGAATTTACACTATAGAACTTGGGTTGTATATTCCAATGATGAGCCTCCTCAAAAGTGCTCTAGGTCTTCGTGAGCAACCAAGTTGGATGCACCCCCACTAGTTCCATTGGAGAGCTTTCATACACATATAGCTCTATGTGCATCCGTTGCATGGCAATCACTACTCCTTGCATAGCATCGATCATAAGGCTTCCTCTTGTCTAATGGTCATTTAAAGCTTTGCAAGCCTTTCTTCCATTTGGCCTTCCAAACCCCCATTAACGTTCTTTATGCCATAACATCCTGGTGCTAATACCAAATGCTTGCGCTCACCGGTTGAGTAGACTTCGAAACAGTTGATTCATGACGTTCATGTTTATGTTTACTTGATTGAATCCTTCTTATGTTGTGAAAATTTACTTGATGCTTGGAATGAAGGATAGAACTTCTATGCTGAATACTTAATACATCTTTAATGAACTTTGTACGGTTGCATGTCTTTAAAGCAATAGTTCATGAAAACTTCTAGCTTGTCTAACTCTTGCATTATCATCTCTTATATCAATATAGACACTTGCTTTGAATGATTTGATCTCAGCTCATATGCTTTACAATAGTATGATCAAGGTTATGATGGCATGTCACTCCGAAATTATCTTTGTTTATCGTTTACCTGCTCGGGACGAGCAGAACTAAGCTTGGGGATGCTGATACGTCTCCGACGTATCGATAATTTCTTATGTTCCATACCACATTATTGATGATATCTACATGTTTTATGCACACTTTATGTCATATTCGTGCATTTTCTGGAACTAACCTATTAACAAGATGCCGAAGTGCCAGTTGTTGTTTTCTGCTGTTTTTGGTTTCAGAAATCCTAGTAAGGAAATATTCTCGGAATTGGACGAAATCAACGCCCAGGGTCCTATTTTGCCACGGAGCTTCCAGAAGACCGAAGAGTCAACGAAGTGGGGCCACGAGGTGGCCAGGAGGGCAGGCGGCGCGGCCCCACCCTTGGCCGCGCCGCCCTGTCTCCTGGGCCCCTCGCGTCGCCCCCTGACCTACCCTTCCGCCTACTTAAAGCCTTCGTCGCGAAACCCCCAGTACCGAGAGCCACGATACGGAAAACCTTCCAGAGACGCCGCCAATCCCATCTCGGGGGATTCAGAAGATCGCCTCCGGCACCCTGCCGGAGAGGGGAATCATCTCCCGGAGGACTCTATGCCGCCATGGTCGCCTCCGGAGTGATGTGTGAGTAGTTCACCCCTAGACTATGGGTCCATAGCAGTAGCTAGATGGTTGTCTTCTCCTCATTGTGCTTAATTGTCGGGTCTTGTGAGCTGCCGAACATGATCAAGATCATCTATCTGTAATTCTATATGTTGTGTTTGTTGGGATCCGATGAATAGAGAATACCATGTTATGTTGATTATCAATTTATATCTATGTGTTGTTTATGATCTTGCATGCTCTCCGTTATTAGTAGAGGCTCTGGCCAAGTTTTTACTCTTAACTCCAAGAGGGGGTATTTATGCTCGATAGTGGGTTCATGTCTCCGTGAATCTGGGGAAGTGACAGAAATCTCTAAGATTATGGATGTGCTGTTGCCACTAGGGATAAAACATTGATGCTATGTCCGAGGATGTAGTTATTGATTACATTACACGCAATACTTAATGCAATTGTCTGTTGTTAGCAACTTAATACTGGAGGGGGTTCGGAGGATAACCTGAAGGTGGACTTTTTAGGCAATGATGCATGCTGGATAGCGGTCTATGTACTTTGTCGTAATGCCCAATTAAATCTCACTATACTCATCATAATATGTCTGTGCATGGTCATGCCCTCTTTATTTGTCAATTGCCCAACTGTAATTTGTTCACCCAACATGTTGTTTATCTTATGGGAGAGACACCTCTAGTGAACTGTGGACCCCGGTCCAATTCTCTATACTGAAATACAATCTACTGCAATATTGTTCTACTGTTTTCTGCAAACAATCATCATCCACACTATACATCTAATCCTTTGTTACAGCAAGCCGGTGAGATTGACAACCTCGTTGTTTCGTTGGGGCAAAGTACTTGGTTTGTGTTGTGCAGGTTCCACGTTGGCGCCGGAATCCCCGGTGTTGCGCCGCACTACATCTCGCCGCCATCAACCTTCAACGTGCTTCTTGGCTCCTACTGGTTCGATTAAACCTTGGTTTCATACTGAGGGAAAACTTGCCGCTGTACGCATCACACCTTCCTCTTGGGGTTCCCAACGGTCGCGTGCTGTACGCGTATCACTTAGCACCCCTCATCACTAGTTGCTAGCGCTCAATAGTAAAAAGTGACTATTCTAGTTGGGAACTTGTGAATTGAAATGACTTTGAAAACCTTGGAATGATGAGTCATTCTATTGAAAGATTTTGAAGGTGAATATGAATGGTGAATGACTTGGTGAATTTTACCAAAACTGATGGTTGGGTTCGGATGCGATACCATTCCAATTTTACAAGTACCCCCACAATACCTGAATCTGGGTAAGGCTTAGCTGGAAACTTATGTATTTTAGTATGGGTTCCCTCTTAACAAGCGTCATAGGGGTTATGCCGAGGCTGCCTCCATTGAATGTGAAATGACGTGAAATTAGGTGAATGTCCTACCCAAGCCCTGTGCAGTTCCCGGTTGACGGTTTGTTTTCACCGGGAGGCCAAGCTCATGGGGAGAGGTGCCTATACTAGAGTATGTAAATGAAAGGTTAGGATTGGTAGTTCGCGTCATCGCGTACGATAAATCAGGGCCGATTACCCCCGACAAACTATTGCAATTGTTGTGGCACAAGTGTACAACCTCTGCAGAGTTTAACCTATTCGAATAGCCGCGTCCGCGGTCATGGACAGTTGGAAAGGCCATACTGTTCCGTCATCAGAACTTTTCTAAAAATATGAATGGTGCATGGTGACTTGAATTGAAAGGTGACTTTGACTTTGAATCACAACTGAGTTGTGGGAATGACACTAATGTTCGCACTTGAGTTAGTTAAGCAAATGAAGAGTTTTGATTATTAAAGTGTTTATGAAATAAAACTGGCTTTATGCAAATGAAACTAGAGCTTAGAACCCCTTTTCTATAGTTGATAGTATTTAACCTAGTATTAGTTTGCGAGTACTTTAAAGTACTCATGGCTGTGTCCCTGGCTATTCAAATGGCCAGACTATGAAGAAGAGTACCATAACCCGGAAGAAGGACAGCAGGACGTCTACGACAACTAGGATCACTCCTGACGTCAACAGTTGCCTGTGGAATAGATGGACTACTACTACGCTATTTCGCTTCCGCTATGTGTTATGTAATGGATCAATAGAACTTCTATTATTGTAATGAGACTGGATCATGTGATCCTTTATTTGTAAGACGATTATGTGTTGTAATGAATGATGTGTTGTGATATCAATCTATTATGTCTCGCAAAAACAATATTCATGGGATTGCGAGGAATGGCATAATAGGCATCTGGACTTAAAAATCCGGGTGTTGACAAGTTGGTATCAGAGCCATTGTTGACCTTAGGAGACCCTAGTTAGAATGGACGTCTGAAAAATGTAGTTTCAAAACAAATGAAGTGACTATTTATGAAAACCTATTCTCACTCTTATCCTTGAAATCTTCTTCAAAATAAGAAAGTTATGCTCTATTCTTCTTATACTACTACATAAAATCTTGGCACACTACTCACTTCTCTAACTTACTCATCATAATTCTTCACAGATGGAGTACACCTACAAGTCTTATCAGCTTGGCCACGGAGAAAACCTCATGTTCGAGAAGGATTTGAAACAACTGGTTGAGTATTTAGGACGCCCGTATCCCGAATTCTTCGGAATACCCCTCAACAATCCATCAGGAGGACAACCTCGGTGGGAAATTACTACAGATCTGAGAGGAAAGCTTCGAGCCCCAACATGGGAAACCATCTGGTTTTCTGTAACGGGAAGCACTTGGAAGGAAGGACTAGTCAGAGCAATGCAAGAAGCAATTGCCCGTCTGTGCGGACAAAATATAAACAAGCTCGAGAATACCCGCTTCATTTACTACCCAGGACATGACCCCATGGGAAGACCAATAATCATGCCCCCGCACCCGGAGATGAACCACTATGTTGCCTACCTCGACTACATGCTGTACAAGACCCGCAAGGAGTTGGACAAATTTCGCCAAGCACATTAACCGTGAAGATGAAGAATCCCCCCCTGAAGAGTAGTATCTTTTAAAGTACTTTCGTATGTGTGAGTTGTATCAGGATCCCCTTGTATTGTAGAACGAATGAATGGTTCTTCAAACCAACGGTGTGTTAGCTTTGTAATATGTGCTGCTTGGTATGAATGAAAAAGTGTTGTTGGTTTTTACCCCCGCAACACTACTCAAAGTTTTCAATTTATGAACTTTTTAACACTTTAACAAAACAAACCATAGAAATTTCCCTCTTATCTTATCATCTACCTCAATGTTTAGATGGCCCCACCAACCCGCAACGCCACCCAGGATGCCATGATGCAACTACTGCAGACAATGATGGCAACCCGAGAAGTCGAAAGAGCTGAACGCCAAGCCAACATAGCTGCACTGCAACAGATAGCTCAGAACAATCAAGGCCATGGAAACCACGATCACCCTGGATCGAAGCTGAAGAACTTTCAGAACACCAACCCACCAATATTCAACAAGACTGAAGAGCCCCTTGATGCTGATGACTGGCTCCAGACCATGGAGAACAACCTCGAGGTTGTGGGAGTTGAAGCTGCAGAAAAAGTACTGTTCGCCACCCACTATCTGTCAGGACCTGCCAGAGCCTGGTGGACAAGTGCCCGTGCAATGAATGCGGGACAGATGATGACATGGGAAGACTTCAAGCTGAAGTTTAGCAAATACCATGTGCCCCAAGGACTGATCAAGAAGATGAGAGGTGAGTTCCGTGAACTCAAGCAAGGAAGAATGTCCGTGGTGGAATACCACGACAGGTTTCTCACTCTGTCAAGGTACGCACCGGATGAGACCGACACCAATGAGAAAAGGAAGGAGAGATTTCTGAACGGACTGCATGATGAAATGCAAACTGTGTTAGTGAACATTCCGTTCGCTGACTTAGAAGCCCTCGTGGACTCAGCCATACAGATGGAAGGAAAGCTGCATCAGCCCAATGAGAACCGCAAGCGCGGAATGATGAACCAGAATGGACCCCACCATACCCAGAAGTACCGCAACAACTCCTCTGGAGGATTCACCCCAAGATACAACAAGCCCCCTGCCCAGAATTATCGCCCCAACCACACCAACAACAACGGAGGACCCCCGAAGCCCGGAGGCAACAACAACAACAGCCACAACAACAACAACCACCACAACAGCAACAA
Organism: Lolium rigidum; assembly: GCF_022539505.1. Classification (NCBI taxonomy): domain Eukaryota; kingdom Viridiplantae; phylum Streptophyta; class Magnoliopsida; order Poales; family Poaceae; genus Lolium; species Lolium rigidum. The sequence goes on along the minus strand of NC_061513.1, from coordinate 234,317,778 downwards.
CAACAATGGAAACAACAACAACACCAATACTGCCCCGAGGACTGGGAGCAATGCTACCCCCACCACCCCCAAGGACAAGGCAAGAATCAACTGCTATGAATGTGGAGTTGTGGGTCACTACTCCAATGAGTGCCCCAAGAAGCTTGCCAAGATTGCCGCCAATACCGCAGCACCGGCTCAGCAACAGCGCCGCTTTGCAGGAAGAAGGAACCAGAACAACAACAACGGCCGCCTCTACCACATGAATGCCACTGAAGCTCAGGAAGCACCCCAGACCATGCCAAGTATGTCTTCCTGTTAATCAAAATGCTCAATCTCTCTTAGGAACCTAACTTTTCTTAAAATCTCGGGACGAGATTTGTTTAAGGCGAAAGGGTTTGTAACATCCCAAAAATCTCAAAACAAAACAAATGAATTTCCCTTGTTCCAAATTTTGGAACCAACAAAAACTTTTATTCAATTAAGTTTGATACCTAGTGATCTTGCTTAATTCTTGTGCTATTGCCATGATTGCTTGTTAAAGTAGTTTCAAATAATCTTAAACCCTAAACCTCACCCCTCTTTTCACCACCCAAGTTAAAATAAAATAAAAGGAGATTAAATAAGAAAAAGGCATATGTGCCTATGGCTATATTTAGAAATCTTTACCCTAAGCTCTTCTACTTTGTTTAGAGGTTTGGAAAACCTTCATACACCTTACCTAGTGCTTAGCAAACCAAATCCAAAGTGAAACACAAGAAAATAAAAAGAAACTAAAAATGCCATAGAGGCATATGAGAGAAAAGTGCAAATTTGTGAATTTAAGAATCTTGACCCTAGGACATGTTGTGAATGGTTGGATCACTCCTCTATACCATTTCAACACTCAACAACACCAATTGGGTCAAGCCAAGTCAAACTAAAAATCAAATGCAACATATGCATAGATGAATATGTGACACATAGCCATAATACCCAATTCTTGCCCTATGCCTTTAAACCTTGACCAAATGATGTGAAACCATCTCTAAACCTAATCTAACAATAAATTGACCCTAACCCATGCCCAAGTAAAGCAAGGGGAACAATTTACAAGATTAAGAAAAATTGACACATCACCTCTTATGTGTTATGGCCATTTTTGCAAATCTGTGAGCTAGACCTTTTGGAATGGTTTCAATGGTTTGGAAATGTTTCTAAACTAATAAGAATCACATTAGAGTCAAGAAAAAGCAAATCAAAAAGAGAGAAATCAAATAGGGAGAAAATCCCATTTTCACTCACATACACACTTAGCCAATTTTGCAAATCTTCAATCAAGGCCACTTTGGCTTGTGCTATTGTTTGTAAAACACTTATATATCAATAACACACCCATTTGAATCAAAGAAACCCAATTCAAATCAAAGATGAATTCAAATTCAACTTACATATGATAATGGTCATATGGCCATTTTATAAAATCTTCACCACTTTACCCCCCTGGTTTTGACTTTTCTTAAACCAACCTTGGTCAACACTTGCCATGTCATCCAAGACCTTGTCAAGGTGAACAACTTTCCTGTTGACCACCAGTGCTGACTTTGACCAGGTTGACTAGAATAGAATTGACAAGTAGTGACATTGAAACAAAGTGAAGATGACCCCAATTTTGAAAACTTGCAAATCAACACCAAAATGAACACCACCACCATTCTATCACATTAATTATATAAATGAGTTGCACCAAAAAGAATTCCAAAATTCGACCAAAATGTTCTTGCGGCCATTTTATCAAACAGTTGGCAGGCAACAATCTGTTTTCAACATACACTCTAATATCCACTGGTTTTTAGCCTCCACCCCTTTCCATATGTGATCATCAACTTCCTTCCCTCTGCATCAAGCCCTACCCTTTCTCACTGATTAAAGAGGTGCTATGATCAAAATCTCCACCATGCCGAGCTCAAGGACACCACCATGCCACTCATGGTTTTTCTTTCCCTCTGGTCCCTTGTACCATGTCAACAGAACTCACCACACTTTGCTGCACCTGCCAGACACGATGCTCATCCAAATCCTGCACGACAACACTCGGGCCAGGCGTGATCACCGCGTCCAGTGCACGCCAGAGCGTGCACTGGCATGCCACGGTACCCGCCAGAGCTCTGCCTCGCCTGGACGCTCTCGTCCTCCTCTCCCTCTCTCACTGTGCACGCATGATCACCACACCCCCAGCTACATCCTAGACATCTTCGCTAGCTCGCGCATGCCCCATCGCCGTCGCCATGGTCGATGTTTTGCCACCAGTACCCGCCGCATACACGGAAGCTATCTGAGCCGTCCCCTCCTCCCTTTCTCGCGACAGCACGCTCCCTAGCTTCGCCATGATCGCAGCTACCTAGCGCGCCCCCTACCTTGCCCCTTCACGCCCTCGAACGCCGTCGCCACCGTCGACCTCCACGGACACCCACAGCACACGAGCGCAGCTGTAAATAGAGCTACCCCCGCGTCTAAATCCTCACACCATCTTGCTCCCCACTCACCCCTCGTCCTCCTCGACCCTTTCCCCTTCTCAATTAGCCGCCGGCCCGCCGGAATTTCGCCGGAGACTGCCGCTCCCGTAGCCAGATCGAGACGGAGATTGCGACCACCTCCGCACCAGCCGCGACCACCCTCTGCTTCCTCATCCTCGACAACGCCACCGCGAACGCTCGTTGTGCCTCGCCGGAGCTTCGGTAAGCCGCCAGCACCAAACCCTCGCCGTGCCTGTGCCGCCGCTCGTCGACGTGGACGACGACTCTGCGTCGTTAGATCCTCTTTCGATCCTACGGTCCACAACAGCGCATACCGCTTCGACGTGTAAAGCTCACTGACCACTGGGTCCCACCATGTCAGTTGGCCGCAGCGCTGCTGGGCTAGTTTCTCTGTTCAAACCATTTCGGCCCACTACTTTTCCCGCGCGGCCCAACAATTTAAACTTTGTCTTAATTCGTTTCAGCTCATTTTCAATTCTGGTCTGTGATAAAAATTAAATAGTTTCAAATCTACAAACTCAAATCTAGCAAACCAAAATGTTACAGAAAGCTTATGAATTGATCTAGCTAACCCCACTGGATTCAACCCCATAACTGGTGTAGATTTTGAATAGTAAAATTAACAACACAGAGACTTTTCAGTATTCAAATAAATCTTAAAAATCAACCACTTTGAATTTTGAAGTGAATCCAATTTATATAATTCACATTTCACCAACTCTAATTTACCATGTAAAAGTATGATATAGGTTCTGTACATGATCCTGGGCTAGAAGCAAAATATTGGCTATGTAGTCAATACTAGTCCATTTAAACTATATCAAATTTTTAGGAATTTAAATCTATGAGGAGTAGCACCTCATTTAAATCATTTTCTCAAGTGTTATGAAGTAATGTGATGACCTCTATTGCTTAGGCTCATACTTTCTCACTTGTGGAATTTAAATCAATATAGTATTTAAATTACAATGGTTATGTAAATCACATGAGATGATGAATCTCATTTAAATCACTTTTCTCAAATAATAAGTGTGAAGTGTTGACCTTGGTCAACATGTGATCATCCCTGGTTATTTGAGAAGATTAAATCTTAAGAAGATTCAATGAGAGGAAATTATTTCTCCAAACCAAAGAGAAACCCTAATTCCAATTTCAATGAGAGGAAATTATTTTCCTAATATTAACTAAGGAAACCCTAGCATAATTTGTGAATAAATGTTAAGTAGTGATGTTAGATACTTTGTGTGAGCCAATAAGGCCAATTATGACTACTTAAGTGTTGTTTGGTGATTGTATCCTCGTATTCGTTTATAGACGCTAGTACCGGAGACTATCAAGAGGAAGAGGTTTTCTACCAAGAGGAAGAGCAAGAAAACTTTGATCACATCACCAATCAAGGCAAGCTATTACCAATGCAAGCTAGACTAATGCAAACTATTTTGGTTGCAAGTTTATATTCTTGCAAAGTGCAAAGCTCTACAAGAGCAAGGCACCATTACATTTTACTTTATGATCCTATCCCAAGTTTTTTACTTTACAAGCTTTATTGAATTTTATTTATCAAAGTTACTTTTTGATTTATGATTCACTTGGTTTAGTTATAGAATAGTACAAGAGAATTACACTTATCCTAGCAAGCTCCAAGATACTTAGCACCCCTCATCACTAGTTGCTAGCGTTCAATATTAAAAAGTGACTATTCTAGTTGGGAACTTATGAATTGAAATGACTTTGAAAACCTTGGAATGATGAGTCATTCTATTGAAAGATTTTGAAGGTGAATATGAATGGTGAATGACTTGGTGAATTTTACCAAAACTGATGGTTGGGTTCGGATGCGATACCATTCCAATTTTACAAGTACCCCCACAATACCTGAATCTGGGTAAGGCTTAGCTGGAAACTTATGTATTTTAGTATGGGTTCCCTCTTTACAAGCGTCATAGGGGTTATGCCGAGGCTGCCTCCATTGAATGTGAAATGACATGAAATGAGGTGAATGTCCTACCCAAGCCCTGTGCAGTTCCCGGGTTGACGGTTTGTTTTCACCGGGAGGCCAAGCTCATGGGGAGAGGTGCCTATACTAGAGTATGTAAATGAAAGGTTAGGATTGGTAGTTCGCGTACTTCGTACGATAAATCAGGGCCAGTTACCCCTGACGAACTATTGCAATTGTTGTGGCACAAGTGTACAACCTCTGCAGAGTTTAACCTATTCGAATAGCCGCGTCCGCGGTCATGGACAGTTGGAAAGGCCATACTGTTCCGTCATCAGAACTTTTCTAAAAATATGAATGGTGAATGGTGACTTGAATTGAAAGGTGACTTTGACTTTGAATCACAACTGAGTTGTGGGAATGACACTAATGTTCCCACTTGAGTTAGTTAAGCAAATGAAGAGTTTTGATTATTAAAGTGTTTATGAAATAAAACTGGCTTTATGCAAATGAAACTAGAGCTTAGAACCCCTTTTCTATAGTTGATAGTATTTACCCTAGTATTAGTTTGCGAGTACTTTAAAGTACTCATGGCTGTGTCCCTGGCTATTCAAATGGCCAGACTATGAAGAAGAGTACCAGAACCCGGAAGAAGGACAGCAGGACGTCTACGACAACTAGGATCACTCCTGACGTCAACAGTTGCCTGTGGAATAGATGGACTACTACTACGCTATTTCGCTTCCGCCATGTGTTATGTAATGGATCAATAGAACTTCTATTATTGTAATGAGACTAGATCATGTGATCCTTTATTTGTAAGACAATTATGTGTTGTAATGAATGATGTGTTGTGATATCAATCTATTATGTCTCGCAAAAACAATATTCCTGGGATTGCTAGGAATGACATAATAGGCATCTGGACTTAAAAATCCGGGTGTTGACACATAAGCGACATATTCTTTACCACAATAGTTTTTAAGCTATTTTCCCATGAGCTATATATTGCAAAGAAAAAGAATGGAATTTTAAAGGTAGCACTCAAGTAATTTACTTTGGAATGGCAGAGAAATACCACGTAGTAGGTAGGTATGGTGGACACAAATGGCATAGTTTTTGGCTCAAGGATTTGGATGCACGAGAAGAATTCCCTCTCAGTACAAGGTTTTGGCTAGCAAGGTTGTTTGAAGCAAACACAAGTATGAACCGGTACAACAAAACTTACATAAGAACATATTGCAAGCATTATAAGACTCTACACTGTCTTCCTAGTTATTCAAACACCTCACCAGAAAATATCTAGACTTTAGAGAGACCAATCATGCAAACCAAATTGTAACAAGCTCTATGGTAGTTCTTCATTAATGGGTGCAAAGTACATGATGCAAGAGCTTAAACATGATCTATTTGAGCAAAACAATTGCCAAGTATCAAATTATTCAAGACAATATACCAATTACCACATGAAGCATTTTCTGTTTCCAACCAAATAACAATGAACGAAGAAGTTTCAACCTTCGCCATGAACATTAAAAGTAAAGCTAAGAACACCAGTGTTCATATGAAACAGTGGAGCGTGTCTCTCTCCCAAACAAAGAATGCTAGAATCCGATTTTATTCAAACAAAAATGAAAATAAAAACATACAGACGCTCCAAGTAAAGCACATAAGATGTGACGGAATAAAAATATAGTTTCACAAGAGGTGACCTGATAAGTTGTCGATGAAGAAGGGGATGCCTTGGGCATCCCCAAGCTTAGATGCTTGAGTCTTCTTGAAATATGCAGGGATGAACCACGGGGGCATCCCCAAGCTTAGACTTTTCACTCTTCTTGATCATATTGTATCATCCTCCTCTCTTGACCCTTGAAAACTTCCTCCACACCAAACTCAAAACAAACTCATTAGAGGGTTAGTGCATAATCAAAAATTCACATGTTCAGAGGTAACACAATCATTCCTAACACTTCTGGACATTACCCAAAGCTACTGAAAGTTTATGGAACAAAGAAATCCATTCAACACAGTAAAAGAGGCAATGTGAAATAAAAGGCAGAATCTATCAAAACAGAACAGTCCGTAAAGACGAATTTTTTCGAGGCACTTAACATGCTCAGATGAAGAAGCTCAAATTGAATGAAAGTTGCGTACATATCTGAGGATTACTCATGATTTTTTGCAGATTTTTATGAGTTACCTACAGAGAGATCTACTCAAATTCGTGACAGAAAGAAATCTGTTTCTGCGCAGTAATCCAATTCTAGTATCAACCTTACTATCAAAGACTTTACTTGCCACAACAATGCAATAAAATAAAGATAAGGAGAGGTTGCTACAGTAGTAACAACTTCCAAGACTCAAATATAAAACCAAAGTGCAGAAGTAAAATAATGGGTTGTCTCCCATAAGCGCTTTTCTTTAACGCCTTTCAGCTAGGCGCAGAAAGTGTGAATCAAGTATTATCAAGAGATGAAGCATCAACATCATAATTTGTTCTAATAATAGAATCATAAGGTAACTTCATTCTCTTTCTAGGGAAGTGTTCCATACCTTTCTTGAGAGGAAATTGATACTTAATATTCCCTTCCTTCATATCAATAATAGCACCAACCAGTTCGAAGAAAAGGTCTTCCCAAAATAATGGGACAAGATGCATTGCATTCAATATCCAAGACAACAAAATCAACGGGGACAAGTTTATTGTTAACCGTAATGCGAACATTATCAATCCTCCCCAAAGGTTTCTTTGTAGAACTATCAGCAAGATTAACATCCAAATAACAATTTTTCAATGGTGGCAAGTCAAGCATATTATAGAGTTTCTTAGGCATAACAGAAATACTTGCACCAAGATCACATAAACCATTACAATCAAAATTATTGACCTTCATATTAATGATGGGCTCCCAACCATCTTCCAACTTCCTAGGAATAGAAGTTTCAAGTTTTAATTTCTCTTCTCTAGCTTTAATGAGAGCATTTGTAATATGTTTTGTAAAGGCCAAATTTATAGCACTAGCATTGGGACTTCTAGCAAGTTTTTGTAAGAACTTTATAAATTCAGAGATATGACAATCATCAAAATCTAAACCATTATGATCTAAAGCAATGGGATCATTGTCCCCAATATTTTGAAAAATTTCAGCAGTTTTATCACAAGTGGTTTCAGCAGTTTTAGCAGTTTCAGGCAGTTTTGCACGCTTTGCATTAGGAGTAGAAACATTGCCAACACCAATTATTTTACCATTGATAGTAGGAGGTTTAGCAACATGTGAAGCATCAACATTACTAGTGGTGGTAATAGTCCAAACTTTAGCTACATTATTCTCTTTAGCAAATTTTTCTTCTTTTTCCCACCTAGCATGCAATTCAGCCATCAATCTAATATTTTCATTACTTCGAACTTGGATAGAGTTTGCTGTAGTAACAATTTTTTTTATCATTATCCTCAGGTTTAGCAGCCATTTTATTAATTAAAGAAGATTGTGACTCAGACATGTATGAGATTCGGTTTTCAGCATTTGAAAGCTTGGTTTGCAAACCAGAAATCTCCATATTCAAATTTTCAAGTTGATTCCCTATATTTTTCAACAAGGCAGATTGTTCATTCATAGTTTTAGTAAACAATTGATTTTGCTCATATTGTGATTGCATAAAGCTCTTAGTAGCTCTTTCAATTTCTAGCATCTTTTCCTCATTAGGCAAAACAGATCTACCATAAGAATTACCATAAGGATTACCCCTAGCAGGATATGGCCTATGGTTGTTACCAGAATTATTCCTATAAGCATTGTTATTGAAATTATTATTTTTAATGAAGTTCACATCAACATGCTCTTCTTGAGCAACCAATGAAGCTAAAGGAACATTATTAGTATCAACATTAGATCTACCATTCACAAGCATAGACATAATAGCATCAATCTTATCACTCAAGGAGGAGGTTTCTTCAACAGAATTTACCTTCTTACCTTGTGGAGTCATTTCCATGTGCCATTCAGAGTAGTTGGTCATCATATCATCAAGAAGCTTTGTTGCCGCGCCTAAAGTGATGGACATAAAAGTACCTCCAGCAGCTGAATCCAATAGGTTCCGCGAAGAAAAATTCAATCTTGGATAAAAGGTTTGGATGATCATCCAAGTAGTCAGTCCATGGGTAGGGCAATTCTTGACCAAAGATTTCATTCTTTCCAATGCTTGGGAAACATGCTCATTATCTAATTGCTTAAAATTCATTATGCTACTTCTCAAAGATATAATTTTAGTGGGAGGATAATATCTACCAATGAAAGCATCCTTACATTTAGTCCATGAATCAATACTATTCATAGGCAAAGATAGCAACCAATCTTTAGCTCTTCCTCTTAAGGAGAAAGGAAACAATTTCAATTTTATAATGTCACCATCAACATCCTTATATTTTTGCATTTCACAAAGTTCAACAAAATTATTAAGATGGGCAGCAGCATCATCAGAACTAACACCAGAAAATTGCTCTCTCATAACAAGATTTAGTAAAGCAGGTTTAATTTCATAAAATTCTGCTGTAGTAGCAGGTGGAGCAATAGGTGTGCATATGAAATCATTATTATTTGTGCTAGTGAAGTCACACAACTTAGTGTTCTCAGGAGTACCCATTTTAGCAATAGTAAATAAAGCAAACTAAATTAAGTAAAGTAAATGCAAGTAACTAATTTTTTTGTGTTTTTAATATAGAGAACGCAAACAAGACAGTAAATAAAGTAAAGCAAGTAACTAATTTTTTGTGTTTTTGATATAGGGAAAGCAAACAAAACAGTAAATAAAGTAAAGTAAAGCAAGACAATAACAAAGTAAAGAGATTGGATATGGGAGACTCCCCTTGCAACGTGTCTTGATCTCCCCGGCAACCGCGCCAGAAAAAAGAGCTTGATAACGCGTGAAGCACACGTCCACTGGGAACCCCAAGAGGAAGGCGTGATGCGTACATCAGAAAGTTTTCCCTCAGTAAGAAACCAAGGTTATTGAACCAGTAGGAGATGAAGGCCACGTGAAGGTTGTTGGTGACGGAGTGTAGTGCGGCGCAACACCAGGGATTCCGGCGCCAACGTGGAACCTGCACAACACAATCAAAATACTTTGCCCCAACTTAACAGTGAGGTTGTCAATCTCACCGGCTTACTGTAAACAAAGGATTAAATGTATGGTGTGGAAAATGATGTTTGTTTGCGAAAAACAGTAGAGAACAATGATTGCAGTAGATTGTATTTCAGATGTAAAAGAATGGACCGGGGTCCACACTTCACTAGTGGTGTCTCTTCAATAAGAAATAGTATGTTGGGTGAACAAATTACAGTTGGGAAAGTGACAAATAGAGAGGGCATAACAATGCACATACATATCATGATGACTAATATGAGATTTACTTAGGGCATTACGACAAATTACATAGACCGCTATCCAGCATGCATCTATGCCTAAAAAGTCCACCTTCGGGTTAGCATCCACACCCCTTCCAGTATTAAGTTGCAAACAACAGAAAATTGCATTAAGTATGGTGCGTAATGTAATCAACACAAATATCCTTAGACAAAGCATTGATGTTTTATCCCTAGTGGCAACAACACATCCACAACCTTAGAACTTTCTGTCACTGTCCCATATTCAATGGAGGCATGAACCCACTATCGAGCATAAATACTCCCTCTTGGAGTCACAAGTATCAACTTGGCCAGAGCCTCTACTAGCAACGGAGAGCATGCAAGATCATAAACAACACATATATGATAGATTGATAATCAACTTGACATAGTATTCCATATTCATCGGATCCCAACAAACACAACATGTAGCATTACAAATAGATGATCTTGATCATGATAGGCAGCTCACAAGATCTAACATGATAGCACAATGAGGAGAAGACAACCATCTAGCTACTGCTATGGACCCATAGTCCAAGGATGAACTACTCACACATCTGTCCGGAGGCGATCATGGTGATGTAGAGTCCTCCGAGAGATGATTCCCCTCTCCGACAGGGTGCCGGAGGCGATCTCCTGAATCCCCCGAGATGGGATTGGCGGCGGCGGCTCTAGAACTTTTTCCGTATCGTGGCTCTCGGTAATAGGGTTTTCGCGACGGAGAGTTTAAGTAGGCGAAAGGGAAGAGTCGGTGGAGGCACAGGGGCCCCACACCATAGGCCGGCGCGGGCCCCTCCCGGGCCGCGCCGCCCTATGGTTTGGGCGCCTCGTGGCCCCACTTCGTATCCTCTTCGGTCTTCTGGAAGCTCCGTGGAAAAATAATTCCTTGGGCGTTTGTTTCGTCTAATTCCGAGAATATTTCCTTTGTAGAATTTCTGAAACCAAAAACATCACAAAACAGGAACTGGCGCTTCGGAAAATGCCGGAAAATGCATAATAATGATGTAAAGTGTGTATAAAACATGTGAGTATTGTCATAAAACTAGCATGGAACATAAGAAATTATAGATACGTTTGAGACGTATCATTTATCAACTTGAATGCTTACTATATGAAATAAGAATACTATATGCTTTGGTTTTCATTTTTAGATTTTTTTGAATTTTTATGCCCATTTGATCTTGGTCATATCCTAGGTTTAACCAAGATTTAAACAAGTTTAAAACATGAAATAAAAGGTAAGCCCGGCCCGGATCCTTCTTAGTCACTCTAAAATGAAGCTTTTGGGAGGTTTTTGAAATTTCCATATTTGAAACCCAAAACCACTTCTCTTCATGCTTGACTTAGTAAGATAGAGTTTAGGGTTAGGGGTACATACGTACATGATTTTTCTAAGTATTTTTATGCCCATTTGAATCTTGGTCAAATCCTAAGTTTGACAAAGATATGAACAAGTTTAAAACATGAAAATGAAAATGTAAGCCTAGATCCTTCTTAGTCACTCTAAAATGAAGCTTTTGGGAGGTTTTTGAAATTTCCATGTTTGAAACCCAAAACCACTTCTCTTCATGCTTGACTTCGTAAGATAGAGTTTAGGGTTAATTAGGGGTAGATACATACATGATTTTTCTAAGTATTTTTACGCCCATTTGAATCTTGGTCAAATCCTAAGTTTGACCAAGATTTGAACAAGTTTAAAACATGAAAATGAAAAGCGTAAGCCTGGATCCTTCTTAGTCACTCTAAAATGAAGCTTTTGGGAGGTTTTTGAAAGTTCCATGTTTGAAACCCAAAACCACTTCTCTTCATGCTTGACTTTACAAGACAGAGTTTATGGTTAGGGGGTAGATACATGATTGGTCTGCTTTAAATATTTCTAGACCTTGTTTATCAACTTGAATGCCTTACTATATTACATAAGAAGACCATGCCCTTTGGATTTTTTTTGAATTCTTATGCCCATTTGAATCCTAGCTAGGTTTGACTAAGATTTAAACAAGTTTAACACATGAAAATGAAAAGGTAAGCTTGTATCCTTCTTAGTCACTCCAAAATGAAGCTTTTGGGATGGTTTTTGAAATGTCTATGTTTGAAACCCAAAACAACTTCTCATCGTGCTTGACTTCATAAGACAGAGTTTAGGGTTAGGGGGTAGATACATGATTTTTGTGGTTTGAATATGTCAGACCTTGTTTATCACCTTGAATGCTTACTATATGACATAAGAAGACGATGTGCTTTTGTTTTTCATTTTTTTGATTTTTTTGAATTTTTATGCCCATTTGAATCTTGGTCAAATCATAGGTTTGACCACTATTTAAACATGTTTAAAACATGAAAATGAAAAAGTAAGCCTGGATCCTTGTTAGTCACTCCAAAATGTACCAATTGATAGATGAGTTAACTTGGCTTTATGGAAAAAATAATGTCATGTAAATGAGTTAACTTGGCTTTCGTACCCTTGAATCCATAGGAAACTTTGTACAAATGTAGTATAATAATCAACCGAGTTTTTACACCAACAGGTCTGTCACTTACGTGTGGTGCCCATGCGTGAGGTCCCACACTTCAGTGAGCAAAAGTCAAGTGCGGTAGGTACACAAACTCCAAGCCATCTTCTTTGTCAAGAGAAGACGCATCAGGATGCGTACTGGAAGTCTCTGGGTCCTTCTAGATCCTTCGGTTGTCCCTCTCAGAAAAAAAAGAAATCTCTCTCATTCTCGGCCTCGCTCGCACCTCCTGCGCACTGACAAACCCTGCACAACAGTCAACATCATCACCCGAAAAAGGGGAGACACCATAATTCTCTCCCTTCTTCTCTCCTTCCGAGTGATCCCTCTTCCTCCGAGTTTCACTCGACGGGCAACCACACATGTGGTGCATAGTAATAATAAAAAAGTAGAAAAATCGACCTACGAATCTATGATTAAATAGGTTAATCTAGGGTTTTGCCCACTACTACAGATCAAGTTCAAAAATATCCAACTACTGGTTCGATTTTGGGCTACTAATATAAAATTAAATAAGTTGAACTAGTATTCCTCTAAACAAATCATTTTGGTATGCATTGTTTTATACTTTTCATAGCTATAGTGCATCACAAATTCATGATTTCATGCTTTGCTTTGCCAATTTCGATTTTTTCTAACCACCTTCTCTTTGATTTCAAATTTAGGTCAAACTATTGGTGCCTCGTATGTGTTCTACTTGAATTGGATGCTACATGCGCACATGTTTTGTCATTGTTCTGGGCTTCCACACATCTTTGGGGCATCCAAGTATTTAAGTTACCTTGTTTTTTTAAAATTGTAATTCATGTACCATTCCTCCCAATTTTTATGCCCATTTGAATCTTGGTCAAATCATAAGTTTGACCAAGATTTGAACAAGTTTAAAACATGAAAATGAAAAGGTAAGCCTGGATCCTTCTTAGTCACAATAAAATGAAGCTTTTGGGAGGTTTTTGAAATTTCCATGTTTGAAACACAAAACCACGTCTCTTCATGCTTGACTTCATAGGACAGAGTTTAGGGTTAGGGGGTAGATACATGATTTGTCTTGTCTGAATATGTTTAGACCTTGTTTATCAACTTGAATGCTTACTATATGACATGAGAATACTATATGTGCTTTGGTTTTCATTTTTTTGATGAATTTTTTTCCGGATTTGATCTTGGTCAAATCCTAGGTTTAACCAAGATTTAAACAAGTTTATAACATGAAAATGAAAAGGTAAGCCTGCATCCTTCTTAGTCACTCAAAAATGAAGCTTTTGGGAAGGTTTTTGAAATTTCCATGTTTGAAATCCAAAACGATTTCTCTTCGTGCTTGACTTCATAAGACAAAGTTTAGGGTTAGGGGTAGATACATGATTTTCCTGGTTTGAATATGTCTAGACCTTGTTTATCAACTTGCGTCCTTACTATATGACATAAGAAGGCTATGTGCTTTGGTTTTTCATTTTTTCTGAATTTTTATGCCCATTTGAATCTTGGTCAAATCCTAGGTATGATTTGACCAAGATTTGAAAAAGTTTAAAACATGAAAATAAAGGTAATCTCGACCTGGATCCTTTAGTCACTCTAAAATGAAGCTTTTGGGGGGCTCTTGAAATTTCCATCTTTGAAACCCAAAACCACTTCTCTTCATGTTTGACTTCGTAAGATAAAGTTTAGGGTTAGGGGTAGATACGTACATGATTTTTCTAAGAATTTTTATGCCCATTTGAATCTTGGTCAAATCATTGGTTTAACAAAGATTTAAACAAGTTTAAAACATGAAAATGAAAAGGTAAGCATGGATCCTTCTTAATTAATCACTCTAAAATGAAGCTTTTGGGAGGTTTTCTAAACTTCCATGTTTGAAACCCAAAACCACTTCTCTTCATGCTTGACTTCATAAGACAAAGTTTAGGGTTAGGGGTATACATGATTTTTCTGGTTTGAATATGTCTAGACCTTGTTTATCAACTTGCGTGCTTACTATATGACATAAGAAGGCTATGTGATTTGGTTTTTCATTTTGTTTTCATTTTTATGCCCATTTGAATCTTGGTAAAATCCTAGGTACGGTTTGACCAAGATTTGAACAAGTTTAAAACATGAAAATAAAAGGTAATCCCGACCTGGATCCTTTAGTCACTCTAAAATGAAGCTTTTGGGGGGCTCTTGAAATTTCCATGTTTGAAACCCAAAACCACTTCTCTTCATGCTTGACTTCGTAAGATAGAGTTTAGGGTTAGGGGTAGATACGTACATGATTTTTCTAAGAATTTTTATGCCCATTTGATCTTGGTCAAACCTAGGTATAACCAAGATTTAATTAAACAAGTTTAAAACATTAAAATTAAAAGGTAAGATTGCATCCTTCTTAGTCATTCCAAAGTGTCTATCAGTTTATTAATAAAGGGATGCAAATCCTTCTTCGTGCTTAACTTCATAAGACAGAGTTTAGGGTTAGGGGTAGATACATGTTTTTTCTGGTTTGAATATGTCTAGACCTTGTTTATCAACTTGCGTGCTTAGTATATGACATAAGAAGGCTATGTGATTTGTTTTTTCATTTTTTTTGAATTTTTATGCCTATTTGAATCTTGGTCAAATCCTAGGTACGGTTTGACAAAGATTTGAACAAGTTTAAAACATGAAAATAAAAGGTAATCCCGACATGGATCCTTTAGTCACTCTAAAATGAAGCTTTTTGGGGGGGGGCTCTTGAAATTTCCATGTTTGAAACCCAAAACCACTTCTCTTCATGCTTGACTTCGCAAGATAGAGTTTAGGGTTACGGGTAGATACGTACATGATTTTTCTAAGAATTTTTATGCCCATTTGAATCTTGGTCAAATCCTTGGTTTAACCAAGATTTAAACAAGTTTAAAACATGAAAATGAAAAGGTAAGCATGGATCCTTCTTAGTCACTCTAAAATGAAGCTTTTGGAATTTTTTTGAAACTTCCATGTTTGAAACCCAAAACCACTTCTCTTCATGCTTGACTTCATAAGACAAAGTTTAGGGTTAGGGGTAGGTACATGATTTTTCTGGTTTGAATATGTCTAGACCTTGTTTATCAACTTTAGTGCTTACTATATGACATAAGAAGACTATGTGCTTTGGTTTTTCATTTTTTTGAATTTTTATGCCCATTCGAAACTTGGTCAAATCCTAGCTACAGTTTGACCAAGATTTGAACAAGTTTAAAACATGAAAATAAAAGGTAATCCCGACCTGGATCCTTTAGTCACTCTAAAATGAAGCTTTTGGGGGTTCTTCAAATTTCCATGTTTGAAAACCAAAACCAATTATCTTCATGCTTGACTTCGTAAGATAGATTTTAGGGTTAGGGGTAGATACGTACATGATTTTTCTAAGTATTTTTATGCCCATTTGAATCTTGGTCAAATCCTAAGTTTGACCAAGGTTTGAATAAGTTTAAAACATGAAAATGAAAAGGTAAGCTTGGATCCTTCTTATTAGTCACTCTAAAATGAAACTTTTGGGAGGTTTTTGAAATTTCCATGTTTGAAACCCAAAACCACTTTTCTTCATGCTTGATCGACTTCATAAGACAGAGTTTAGGTTTAGGGGTAGATAAATAATTTGGCTGGTTTGAATATGTTTAAACCTTGTTTATCAACATGAATGCTTAATATATAACATAAGAATACTATGTGCGTTGGTTTTCATTTTTTGATCTTTACTGAATTTTTATGCCCATTTGATCTTGGTCAAACCTAGGTTTAACCAAGATTTAATTAAACAAATTTAAAACATGAAAATGAAAAGGTAAGAATGCATCCTTCTTAGTCACTCCGAAGTGGCTATTAGATTATTAATAAAGAGATGCAAATCCTTCTTCGTGCTTAACTTCATAAGACAGAGTTTAGGGTTAGGGGTAGATACATGTTTTTTCTGGTTTGAATATGCCTAGACCTTGTTTATCACCTTGAATGCTTAATATATAACATAAGTAGACTACACGCTTTGGTTTTTCATTTTTTTTAAATTTTTATGCCCATTTGAATCTTGGTCTAGTTGTAATTTTTTGTTTCATATGGGTGCTCTTTGTAAAGCCTGTTTATCGCAGAATATAGGTCCTTCTAGACCATACTCCCATTTCAAAAACAACAAAAAGAAATGACGAGGATGCCAAATTTTTAAGTACTCGACATTGGCCTTCTTTGTCGCGGTCATTTCCGTTCACATGGTAGTACAAATGCCACAGATACGAGAAGTTTCAGCAAAATTTGAAACCTAACCAACAAATGTGGTTCTAACAAAATCAAAATTTTGTTAAACGCGAGCATGCAACCATCACATGCGGCGTAGATTACTAGTCAAAATACCAAACAAGTCATGCTTGCAAATGTTTTGGTGTTCAAGAGTCATTCACAAAGTTTCGTACCATGTATGTACGACTTTGCTTGGCTTTCTCCTCATTTGAAAATGCTTCATGCAAGATCCATAACAAACTTGCTTCACATGAACCCACCTTTGCCACATATCCATGTGCATCTTCCACGGGCCACCTACAACTTTGTCAACTATAGTTTCTTTCTTCTCTCCACTCGAAAAAATGACTTTTTAGTTCTTTTTAATTTTCGCAGGTAGATGACAAAAATGAAATTTCTTCTTTATTCGTGCACATGAAAATTGAGATGGGCAAGTGTGAGTGTTTTTGTGTGATGTGGCTGCAAAAAATAAGGTGCAAACTGCAAAGTCTTTATTTGGCAAAGGTGATAATAGACCTCTAAGGAGGAGGCCAAATCAAATTGTGTGGATTTCCGTCCCAAAATGTAAGGCGCCTAAGTTTTAGTCAAAAGTCTATATCTTCTAACTTGGTTATGTACAATATCAAAATGGACATTTTCAGAAATTATACTTTCTAGTGAATATTTTGATATTGATTTGATATTTGTTAATATTTCTATATTAACACATAAATTTGGTCAAACTTAAAATTGACTAAAGCTTAGGCGTCTGCAAAGTGTGGCACCCCAAAATTAGCAATACGTAACCAAGCGTGTGGGTTGTCCGGCCTCCTAGTTAGCTAGTAGGACGAATTAAGCTCGCCTCGGCCGGGCCGGCGCATCGCCACTTCCCCGACCGCCCAGACGCATCGTTGATTTCCCGGCCGTCACGGTGCATCGACGCTTCCTCGGCAGGCCCGGCGCATCGCTGCTTCTGTGACGATCCCGGCAGATCAAGCTCGCCCCGGCCAGCCCGGCGCATCGCCGCTTCCCCGGCCGGCCAGGCGCATCGACGATTTCCCGGCCGTCACGGTGCATCGCCGCTTCCTCGGCAGGCTCGGCGCATCGCCGCTTCACCGGCCGGCCAGAGGATCCAGCGCCGCCACGAACATCATCGCCCACGCGTCGCCGCTTCCTCGTCCAGTCACCGCGTCCCCGCCGCATCTCCGTCGAGTCACCGCGTCCGGATCCTTCCTCCTCGCCGGAAATCACGCCCACTCCTTCCTCGCCGCCTTTTTTTAGATGGGGGGTTTAGCTGTAGTAGTGCATTTTGCCATCTTGCACCGGTATTAAATCATTAAAGAGTAGTGGCCATATGAGCTTCGTGTCAGTGGACCCAGAGTAATGCTTTTAGGTTTTCATCTTGCTGTTGTGTTTCTCTGTCAAGTTTGGGTGTCAGAAAGTAGAGCGTGAAAGAATTCATTCCATATTTGGTAGCTGCTTCTTGATCATGGCACAAGTTCTGAAGATATATTAAAGATGTCTGAATGTGTTGAACTATCACTATTATTGTTGTTGATTTTATGGTTCAATAATTACATTTCATATACTTGTTGTTCAAAGTGTGGACTTGTTGCTTCTCTGAACATGTTTCATTTGATGTGGGTTTATATAGTTTGTTCTTATTCAATACCTAGCAAGAGTGTGCCAACATATCTGTCCATGGAAAAAAAGGGAAACCTAGACTAAAGCTCTTGACTGCCAGCATGTGTCTCAATGCACATTGTGTCCATGCACTTAATTTCTTGCTGTGATGAAGGATTGGGACCACTTCTTTTTTTAGAAATAAGGAATTTTTTCATCTTCTTATGATACATTTACTATTCTGTGTTATGGTGCTCTGAAGATTTTTTAAATCCTTTAAATCTGGTTAATCTTCTGCATCAAAATATGCTGAGTTCCTTGAAATAAAACTGAACTTTGTTCAGACGTTGACATAATTTCACTGGCTTCTTCCCTTTTCTTCATATACATGTGGCCTGAATATGCCACTAGCTGGCTTAAATTTTTGCATGTGTTGAAATGTCTTGGGTGATTTGTTCGCTGTGGATTGTATTTTTCCGTGGATGTTTGACAAGTTGTGTGTTGTGTTGCATAAGAGCAAATATTCATCATTTTTTGCCTAGATGAATGGCTTGTTCTCAGTTTTTTTCCACTATTTTAGTCCGTGGTCAAGCACTACATATCCTAAAAAGACAGTGAGATTCTTATATTGAAACACATGTTTCTTCTAGTGTTATTGCGCATTCCTGTATGTGTGCACTATTCCGTAATTTGACTTCTGCTTGAGAATTTTTTCTACCCATGCAAGCTAGCTTTGACACTTCAACTTGTTCCCTAATCTATTGACAGCAGGGTTATCGAAGAACTTGGTTTCTGGAAAATCTAATTTTTATGATCGTATGTGGCATTTTTCCGTAGGTACCCGGGTGCTGAATCATTGGTTTGATAGTGCTGAATCATTGGTCTTGGGTTTTACCTCAGGTTGGTGCTGAGTCATTGATCTTCTAGTACTGAATTGACATGGTGCTTAACAAGTTGCTCTCAGGTGCTGAATCGTATGAGTTCTTAACAAGATTCTATGGTTTGCTGAATCATTCATGAGTGATGATTGTTATTCAGTACCACTCTCGAAATAACCAAGATTTGCATTCAAACATCTTTCTAAAAATCTATTTTCTCCACCATTGATCTCCCTGTGCTCATCTTGCTATTTTGGCTGTGCAGTGTTGTATCTGGATATGGGAGGAAGATTAGGTATGAGATCGTGTCCCATCTATGGCATTTTTCATTTCAGTTGCGTGTGCGAGCTGCTGGATATTCGTCCTTATGCATAATTACATAAGAATATACTTCGATGGAGTGAGGGTGTTGAATCAGTCGATATCATGGGTGCTTAGCAAGTGAGGGGTGCTGAATCGCATTCCTTGTGTATGGTGCATATGATGACAGGGTGGGGTGCTGAATTAATTATGCTTGAAAGCTTATCATGGTTTATTTGACAGTATCATTTTATTACAAGATTATTCTTGATTTGTCAAGTGCCTTTGCTGTACATATACCTACAAATATGTACTCATACGCGTGCTTAACAAGTGCCTCTGGGGTGCTGAATCATTTGTGCATCCCTTGTTCTTATTCAAGCTTTAGGGGATCTTAATTAACAAGTTGCTTCGATATGCTGAATCATATGGGTGCTTAACATGATGATGTGAGGTGCTGAATCATTGATCTTGTAGTACTTAGTTTCATGTACAAGACAAATGGGGTACTTAATAACAGAGTCCGGGTGCTGCTTGTAGTACTTAACAAGTTTGTTGGAAGTGCTGAATCAGTAGTACTCTGATTATGTAAAAGCATATGTTATTTCTCTGGTGTTTTTTATCGATGGAAATTTCCATTTAGTGTTTGGACATGTTTTACTTTCAACAATAATATGGTCTAAGTAATTTTAGAACTGTGTAATTATAGATATGCTTGACAATTATCTTGCTGGTATCTAACTAGGATTGAATGTTCTGGTAGAAGGAGCACTATGGTATTGTTGTACTAGTAGAAGGATCTTGTAGTAGTGGGTTTATAGTTGATTCTTGCACTTCTGCCTTGGTATCAAAATCTGTTTTGGGGTTTGCGTAACTCAGCTAAAAAAAAATATAGAGACGTCATTTGTTGATGGCCGTATATACTGACATTTGTTAGTGGTTATATTCTTCCCTGTGAAGTAGCTTGCTTATTTTTCCTGATGCTATTTTTTCTTGGCAATTTACAATTCTTGAGGTACATCTGAACAAGTCATGGCTAAACAAATGTTGATGCTCTCTCTATGCCACTTAGCTAGAATTTGCACCTCATGCTGCCTAACTTCTTGTTGGAATCTAAAGTGCTTGATATAGAAATGATTATGCTAGTTCTTGCTAGAATTATAATTGATTCTTTTGGAGAATTAGTCATCACTACTAACAGTTAGGTTGGTTTTGAGATCTCATATGTACTTTATCACCTTGCCCTAAGTCATCTATCTCATCCTCAGATGTTTTTCATAGGTAGGTCTCAGGTCTCACAAGCAATCCAAGTTCTAACTAATACCCGTGACGTGCTTAACTAGTTGCTCTAAGATAATGAATCGTATGGGTGCTTTACAAAATTCTGTGGGGCGCTGAACCAGTAGTACTCTGTGTTAATTTTGGCCGGGGTCTCCCACAGGTACTTAACAGATTGAACTAGGGTGCTGAATGCCATACAATATCTCCATGGAACACAGGTACCGAATCATATGACTTATGGTGCCGAACAGTGTATGCCTTATCCCAGACGATGGTGTTTTCTCTTGGCTTCATGGCTGGGCAATGCTTGTCAGTTCCTGACGAATCGAACGACTTAAGGTACCATTCAGTACATGCAGTTTTCCCAAACCATGGTGTGTTTCTGTTTAATGAAAGTATACATCGATTTTTTGTCCCAGTGATGCTGAGAAATACACTGTCATGAATTCAGACGCTTTTTATATGTATGATTGCGCAAAAAGGCATGGCCATGTATGACTGTGGCTGTGAATTACCATCTTTAAGTACCTGGGTCTAGTTCTGTAGGTACCTGCTTAGTTCTTGGTCCTTTTCGAGCTTTCCACATCATGTCGATAGTCTACTTCTATGTTTAGTATTTCATGGAAACTGAATCTGAGATTTATTGTTTTGCAGGTGTCATATACCTGGATGATGCAAGACGTTTTACTACATTCAGAAGTATGGTACCTAATGTAATTCTATCAGGTTCTGAATGGCCATATGGCTGGAACGGGCTTTGCTGGTACCAAATGGAGTACAATGAACAGGTGACGTCAGAAGCCCATACAGGCGATGGGCTGTTAGGTACCTCTCCACTACCACCCAGCCCAAAGCCCCGGGTGGGTACCTAATGGATTCAAAATTTGAATCCTTTGTGTGCCAGGCCCATGACCTGCGGTGGCAGAAACGGGCAGAAAGCCCAGGACCGGACTCTGTCAGCCACAGATGATGTTTACGTTGTCTTTTGCAAACATGGTTTGAATTTGTGTACTGCATCACTATTTTTAAATCTGACCACAAGCAGTCTAAAAGCAGTGTACAGACTGTGTTGTTTCCACATTTGCAATGGGCTAGACGCGCTATTTGGCTCCCTGGGGGCAGAATATTATTTTGCACCCCACCGCACCAGGCGCGCCTGCCCGCACGTCCGTACGAGTCCCGCGCGCACCACGTTCGCCATCCACGCGCAAGGCGACGTAAAATTACTTTGTCGCTCGCCCCGCACTGCGATCCCCGTTGCATTCTCAATCCGCGTCCGTTCCAGGCCCTGCACCACGATCCCTGTCCACATGTCAGGCGACGTAAAATTACGTTACATGCTCAGTCCGTTCCAACCCCCGAGCATTCCCGGCCTCTGCTGTTTTAATTTGGCAGATTTTTTTTTTCCGAGGTAGACGGGGGGAAAAGACCCCATCGGTTGTTATTCATACTCGAAAGCGGCCAAGAAGCCAGTCCATGTACACATGAGGGAAATACAGGGGGGAGGAGAGTTTTCCTTATTCTATGTAACAGCTCTAGCAAGAAAGCTAGACCGGAGCCGGTCGAGTGGCTCCCGGTCAGATGGGCGGAGACGCCACCTCCAAAGAGAGAGGTCGTCGCCGGCCCGACGGAGGGTCGAAGCGGTAGAGTGGGCCACTCCATTGAAGACGAGGTCGTTCCTGGACTTCCAAATGGACCAGAGAACGGTCGCAAGACCGAAATGCCACGCGCCCGTGGGTGTCTGGGGGGGGGGGGGACTGGAGATCCCAAATAGAGAAACTGCCGACTGGGATTGGGACGTCCAGGGCAGCCCAGAGGTCAGCAGCTCTGGGACAGTCGAAGAACAAGTGGCGCCCTGTCTCAGGGGCACCGCAGGAGGCGCAAGCGGCGGAGGAGGCGCACCCCTTGTGGAAGAGGTTCACCCGGGTGCTCAGCCTGTCGATGTCGAGGAGGTACGCGAAGATCTTGACCTTGGTGGGTATCTTGAGGGACCATGTCAAGCAGGCCGCAGAGTCGACGGGCCGCGCCGGCGAGAGGGCACGGTAGGCCGCACGCGAGGAGAAGGGCGAGCGGCGGTCGCCCCCCTCAGAAAGCGAGGTGGTGTCGATGAAGCGTCGCACAGCCCGGAGCTCCTCCTCAGCAGCCCTAGTGAGGCGGCTCTGGAGGTCCAGCCCCAGCGATACCACCGCGGCCACGGAGGCGTGGGGGCGTGTACTGTGGGAGAAGAGGGCGGGGAAGCGTGTCGCGAGCGGCTCCCCCGGGAGCCACTTATCCAGCCAGAAGGAGGTGGAGCGGCCGTCCGCCACCGCCACTCTAGTAATTTGGCAGATTGACCTAATATAATGACCAAGGCAACCCATGTGTCTCGCTGACTGATTAGTGATTAGAAAGCATCTATGCAATGAACCTATTAAGAAAATCTGGTAACGAGCATGCGCCACTAATTCAATTTGCACTCCATGGCAAGAAAGTCTGGGCCAACCACTCACGTGGGAAATATCAGAGGCGATTTAAAAACTTATAAAAGACATATTTACATAAAACAAATAAAGCTAAGAACGATTACAACATAATAAAGCTAAGATATTTCATAGGTGATGTAAAAGTTTAATGCCCATACGAATAGCAAGGATGGCCTGATTACACAATGCAAGTTTTACAAGTACGGCTAGAGTAAGATCTCCATTTGAATAAACATATATATGTGTCCATGCACACATGTGTTTACATATTTCAGGCATCCCGTGCATATCAAAAATTAAGAAATCAATATGTGAACATTTAATAAAAATTACATTAGTCGGTGCAAATTATTTAGCTAGATCAGCTCGACTAGACAACGCGTTGATGTTTGTATTTCTATCGTACTAGGCAGCCCGGCGCTGAAGACCACAACATGCGATGTAACTCTACAGTTCATTGTGTACCCAGGAGTAAGACACATCTTCAGTTCCACTTAATTTTTTGAACATCGCCGTCCATCCTGAAAAATGGGCAGACAATTTACCAAAGGAATCAAGAACCTGGACATAATTTGCAACCATAGAATTCCTTTGGAAAAAATTGAATCACTGAAGAGAAAAGGAATGTCCATTGTCACACCATCACCAGTATATATAACAAGATTTAGAAGCTAGTCAGACCAGAATCTAGCCAATTCATAAGCTTCTAATGCTAAATAAATGAATTGATAGACTTGTAAGGATGCATGGAAACTGGAGAGAGGTGATATGGTGCAGCCTCACCTTGATCTCTACATGAACAAAATTGAGCTAAAGAATCAGCTCTGCCAATATCCTGCAACCATTTAGAATTCCGCCATATTGGAGGATGGAGGATGGAAAATAATTGATTAATAAACTAACAATGTCATCTATGCTCAGAGGCCAGCTACTGGAATATTCTCCACGGTCATTTTGCCAGATCGAAAATACATTTGTGATACTGAAGCTGTCTCGGTCCGTAAATGCAAAATCTGATAGGCTAATATGTAATGACACGATCAAAGGTGGACGTAAAGAAACTAACAGGCACACTAATCTATTTTCAAGCACACAAAAATATTACAGCTAGGAAGCTGAAAAGGTGATAATCACTGATAGCATACAAAACGAGAAGCAACTGCCAATCTGATAAACGTATATTTCTGAATAACAAAAGGTATCACCAGCAAGCTTGCTCTCATGAATTGAACTAGAAATTGACTCGGGGCTAATAAAATAGCAGAAATATATGACCCATGTAGCATCAGGTGGAAGAAGAATGTATTATGCGACCATTTAGGATTATGTCATGTTTAAGATTGGAGTCAAAGAAATTACCCCTTAAAAATCCTAGAATGTCATCTATGCTAGGCCAGCAAACTGAAAATAAGCTCTACACGATTTTGCCATATTTACAAATTACAATACATTAGGCATACTTGGTCTATATCTGTCTTCAAGGCAAAATCTACTAGGCTAGGAACATGGTCAAAGCTCGAAGCAAAGCAACTAACATATCACACAAACTTCCGTGAATTTTCCATTCACACTATCATTAATTTTCATGCAAATGACAGTAGCATAATTAGGCACCTAAAAAGTTGAGAGGTATTTATGCATAAGAAAAGTTATGTATAATGACAGGAAAAGCAGAATAACTGAGAAGCAGGCTAAACAGAAAGAGGTAAAAGATTTACTAACAAAAGGTATCGCAAGCAGCTAGTAAACCACATGCACGACCATATATCAACTCTGGCCATGTGTTGAGCTTAAAATACAAAATACCACCAAGGGAAAGAAACGAACTGCAAATATTGGCAGAAGGATTTACCCAAACGCATACTTCTTATTTGTACATATACCCATTTCCAAAGACCAGCTACAACTGAAATAACATTAGGGGCATTGACGTGCTTTGTAAGTATGTCATTTTTCTTTTGATGTATGTGAGTAGCTTTTTGATAACATTTTAAAACTTTCATGTGAAGCCAAATAGCTAGTCATTACTTAGTTGGCATGTATGAAGACACAAAGCCAACTCTTATTACGCGATAGTATTGCCATCAAAGAGATCATTATAATATCAACCTGCAACAAATTAGCCAAAATGTTTTTAAGTGGAGTGGACATGAAAAATTTGTACCTCCCAAACACATGTATTTGAAGAAAAAACGGTAGAAGAGATCTTAATTGCACCAAAAATAAAGGTACTAATTCTAAGAAAACCACATAGACCATAGTATGCTTGACTGGATATCAGGATCTACCTCGGCTTGGCGGCTGAAATCTGATGACAGAGCTTGGATTTGTGTAAACAAACAAGTGAATATGCTAAGATTGCAGCAACATGAATCAACACTAGACCACGATGCTCACAAGAACGGAGCCAAGGTTTCTGCAAATGGGAAACGATGGCATTTAGCATTCGAGTAATGATGAAAATTATCAATGCAAGATTCTAAAAATCATGGTTGCAGGGTTGCGAACTGGTAGCAGTGACCGATAAAATTATATTGGGTTGCCACTCCGCTGAACTGAAATTAAATCAAATTAGGATGAAAATAACTTGACTTGTTGATAATTGGATTATAGAGCCATTGCTACAATAAGAGAAAAATAACAATCTATTTCATGATGGATCAGAAATTACACATTGGTGACATGCAACAAAGTGAGCCAACCAGTTCTTTAACTTTTACACAAAAGACTGCATAGCTAGTCATAAGTTATTTGGTATCAACAAAAGAATAAATCCAAGGCACACTATGTGCCAGCGTTTGGTTGAAGTAAGAGCATTATGTCTTCAACAATAAATTATATTCCTCCAAAAGAATCTGGCATGCGACCCGTGACTATCAGATAAGAGCCAAACGCAAAGACCGAATTGTCAATCTAGTACTAATCATGCCACTTGCAGGTTACCACTTTATTTGATCTGGAAGAAAAAATCATGGCTGCTAACTGTATCCAACAAACAAGGGAAGGAAACGTGGTGCTGCATAGGCTAGTGCTGCAGATCGGGAACGCACCTAAAGGATCCACCAAGCCGGAGAGTGTTCGCGCGGCCTGGTACGCCACCCGCTCGTTCCCTGCAAGAGGATACGTGAGCCACCTCCAAAATTATTTTGGCCGGAGCTGACAGGGAGGGAGAGGGGGATGAGTACTTGCATCTCTAACAGGGGCGGCAGTGCGGAAGAGTACCTGCCGGATGGGGAGAGGAACCGCGGCGACGGCAGGCTCACCATGGAAAACGCCGCGCAGTAGCTCGTGGACGCGTCGTAGTCCACCGGGAAGCGCCCCACGCGCAGCTCCCGTCGGGACTTCCCACGAGCAACGCCGCCTGGAATTCAGGACCGCCGGCGAGGGAGGGGCGGAACTGGGGTCATTCAAAGGGGCGGGGGGTGGGGGTGGGCTGGGGTCAGGCTGTAAGTGGGCAGGCTAGCGGCGGCCCACCAAGTGCCCTTTTGTGTCCATACAAACTGAACGGGCTGCCGCTACATGACCGTACAATACGCTCATCTTTACCGGCGTCCGGCCAGCCCGATTAAACCCGCCAGCGTCCTGCCAGAAAAAGCCAGCGTGGGAAGAGCAACCATGCTTCCTTCCTTTTCCATACTTGTCCGCTCCGCCTCCGAACTTCCGACTCCACCGCAGACATGGCCGGCGCCGTCCCGCCGCCGCCGGAGAGGATGACGCGGCGTGGGAGCGCGCCATCAACGCGTCCGTGAAGAACGCACCCAACTCCCCCTTCTCCGTGCCCAAGACCCTAACCCTCGACGGCGCCGTCAAGTCCTCCACAGGCCGCCTGCCCTCGCCGGCGCTCTTCGACCGCTTCCCGTCCCTGGAGGAGCTCTCGGTGGCCGGCGCCCGCCTCTCCTCGCTCGTGGGCCTGCCCCGCCTCCCGGCCCTCCGCCGCCTCCTGGCCCCGACAACCGCCTCTCGGGCGCCGAATCCCTCGCCGCCGTCGCGGGGTCCTGCGGCGGCACCATCCGCCACCTCGACCTCGGCAACAACCACTTCGCGCACGTCGAGGAGCCAGCCGGAAGCGTGTCGCCCGTCGATGGTGACCGGGGCGAGGGAGAGCGGAGAAGTCTCGATCTCGAAGACTTTATCCTGTCGAGGCGGCGTGGCGGTGGTAGCGAACTCATAGCTGAAGCCCATCGTGTTTTCCCCTGATCGTGGGTGTTCGCTTAGAGGTTTTAATTGGGCTGGGCTGGCGGCGCCGTGGACGACCCGTGACCACCTACATGCCTAGGTTGGGGCACGGATTCTCCGGGCGGCAGCGGCGGGTCGCCGGTGGTCGCCGGATTTGTCGAGCTGGAGGAGCGTGTGCCGGCAGTTTCTGGAAACACGGTCGACTGGGCAACGCACGTCCCGATCCGCGCGATATGAAAAACCGACAACCTAATAAACCCCCAAAAAAATACATCGAGCGGAGCCTGCCACGGTGTGAGCCGCACCCGAAGCAGAGTTGGGCTGGCTCGGTGAACCGACCCGGGTGCAGAATTACTTATTCTGAGCATCTCCGGCCCCTATATAAGGGATTCTGGGCGGAACGCCCGCTCCGACCGAGACCCCCCCCGACCAAACTCCACCTGCCTCGATCCCGCCCCGCTTCCACCCCGTCCCCGCCGCCATCTCGCCCCCGCCGCCACCCCGCGTCCGCCTCCACCCCGCCGCCACCCCCGCCGCCTCCCCGCGTCCGCCTCCACCGCGCGCCCGCCCCCCACCTCCGACCCGCATCCCCGGCGCCGTCGCGGAGCGACCGAGATCACGCGGCGACCGAGCTCGCGCGGAGCGACCGAGCTCGTGTGGCAACTTCTTCTCCGGCGTGCCAAATTCTTCTCCGGCGATAGATCCCGGCCTAATTCTTCTCTGGCGCGACCCCCTCTTCTCCGGCGAGTCTCTTCAGGGATCTCTGCAAATTCTTCAGCTCTGTGATCCTTCTCTGCAAATGCTGCAGTGCCAAATCATAGTTGGAAATCTTGGATTTTTCTAAATAAATTGTCTGAATTCAAGAAATCCAAGCAAATGGATCCTCCAAGATCTAAGAAGATGCAGATTCGACGGAAAAGAGTTGAAGATGTCGTTCCTACAAGATCTTCACCTCGATTTGCTCACAAATCTACTTTGCTCTCAGATAAAATAAGGGAAACTTGTATATCTACTACACTTACTCCTTTGAAACGAAGTACATCTGAACTAAATGAGGTGAGATAATGTTGTACAGCTAGAACCTAGAATCTTGTACTTCTCAGTGTTAAAACCTGAACTTGTCATGTTGTAATTCTAAAAAAGTGATGACCTTATACTTCTCGAATATTGAAATTGTACTTATTCTGTATGCTTGTTGTACTTCTCTGCTTCTACTGCAACTCATGTACTTATCTTTGAACTTAGTATTGCATGTGTCATGTACTTCTCTGTTTCAACACTTGAACTTAGTAATGCTTTTGCTAGTTGAACTTAGTAATGCCTGTGACCTGTACTTCTCTGTTTTGCTAGTTGAACTTAGCAAATGCCTGTGACCTGTACTTCTCTGTACTTCTCTGTTTTCAACACTTGAACTTAGCACTTGAACTTATTAATCCTTTTGTCCTGTACTTCTCTGTTTTGCTAGTTGAACTTAGTAAATTCATGTGACATGTACTTCTTTGTTTTCAACACTTGAACTTAGCACTTGAAATTATTAATCCTTTTGTCCTGTACTTCTCTGTTTTGCTAGTTGAACTTAGTAGTACCTGTGACCTGTACTTCTCTGTTTTGCTAGTTGAACTTAGTAAATGCATGTGACATGTACTTCTCTGTTTTCAACACTTGAACTTATCAATTGAACTTATTAATCCTTTTGTCTTGTACTTCTCTGTTTTGCTAGTTGAACTTAGAAGTACATGTGCCCTGTACTTCTCTGTTTTTCTAGTTGAACTTAGTAATGCTTGTGCCCTGTACTTTTATGTTTTTGCAGTTGAACTTAGTAATCCCTGAGTGCTGTATTTAGTTATCTTGTACTGCTAATGTTGTTTATATCTCCATGTTCGTACTTCTCTTTTTTATCTTGAACTTGTTATTTGATCTAAGTTATAGTTGTGTTATGTGTACTGCCCTTATTTATTCGAATAAATCTCTGATATTCTACTATCACAGAATGAATCAATGGCTAGACGAAATAAAAGAAGTGAAGTTGTGCTTGATCCAAAACCTCTGCAGTGGGTGACACCTGAAATTCCACGCAACTTCTATGTCACCGGCTACTCACCTTTTACAACGGAATTGGACTCAGACATGTATAGTCCAGAAACAAATTGTGATACGAACAGAAGTGCTGAAACAGGAACAACGTCACAAATTCCTTACAATCCAGGTCCTCCTGTGCCACCACATATCCTGAATATTGCACATGTCCTATCAACTAGACGATCTGCTAGAAAGGTTGCTGAGGTTGGTGCTACGCATCCTCCAAATCATATTCCATATAATGGATATGCGCATTCAAATCAGCGTAATACTAGTGCCTACAAAATGCCTAGTAGGGAAGCAGAAGCACCTGAACCAGCAGCACCTTCATCCTCTGGAATTCCTCCTCCACGTGCACCTGTACGTCCCTCATCCTCTGGAATTCCTCCTCCACGTGCACCTGTACATCGCTCATTGTCTGGATTTCCACCTCCACGTGCACCTGTACATCCCTCATCCTCTAGATTTCCTCCTCCGCGTGCACCTGTACATCCCTCATCCTATGGGTTGCCTCCTCGTGCACCTGTACGACCTTCGTCCTCTAGATTGCCTCGTCGTGACCCGTCAGATCCATTTGTAAGAACATGTCCTTTACCCCATGTGTGGTTTTGATAATTGATGACAATCCCTATGGACTAACGGTTGCATTGAGAATCAATCTTAGGTCAAGTCCATAGTCATGTTGGACTCAAGGTTGTAAGATGGAGAAGACGGAGTACAATGATGAAGACGGTGTTGAAGATGAAGAGAGAAGACGGCGTAGAAGATGAAGAGAGAAGACGGCATTGAAGATGGATGATGACGGTGGCATGCGTACAAGATGGAAGAAGACGGTGGCGTGTATGTTGAAGGAAGACGGTGGCATGTATAATCATGAAGAGTATGAAGTCGGAGCTTGCCGACTCGAGAAGAACGCGCAAGAACTAGGTTTGTGCTTGATAGGATAGTGGGTCGTATCATCGGAGAGAGCTCAAACCTTGCATGCATTGCATCGTGTTCTTGGTTCTTCTTGGTTCTTATGCATGAAACAGTTTTCGGTTGCATCGCATGTTGCACGCGAGAGAGTGATGATTTTCTCGATATATTGTATTGAGAGGTTACACCTCTATGACCATGATAAAATCATCACTCACTCATTTGCATGATTTTACCTTGTAAAGATGTAGCTCTTGTCGTCCTCTTTCAAACAAAATTGATTTCATGTCATTCGGAGTTGTCTAGCTCAAGTTATGGATTTTACGGTTGTTGCATATTTAAAAAGAAAAAGAAAAGTCTTATTGGGCCGGGCGGTACTGGCCAAAGTACCGCACGCGCGTTTTTGCTTACTGGATCGCTAGCGGTACCAGGCCGAATGCATTGTATTGAGAGGTTACACCTCTATGACCATGATAAAATCATCACTCACTCATTTGCATGATTTTACCTTGTAAAGATGTAGCTCTTGTCGTCCTCTTTCAAACAAAATTGATTTCATGTCATTCGGAGTTGTCTAGCTCAAGTTATGGATTTTACGGTTGCTGCATATTTAAAAAGAAAAAGAAAAGTCTTATTGGGTCGGGCGGTACCGGCCAAAGTACCGCACGCGCGTTTTTGCTTACTGGATCGCTAGCGGTACCAGGCCGGTACCGGCCCGGTAGTACCGTAACCCAATTATGGTACAAGGACCGGTACCGGGCCCGGTAGTACCGGCCCAGCTCTTCTTCTTCCTTCCTCAGCCCGCACAACTTCTTTTCCGCCTGGGCCACCTCGCGCCTTGGCCCGCCACGCACGCCTCCGCTCGACTCACGCGCGGCCGCGCCTCGCTTGCCGCGCCAGGCCCCGCTCGCCTCTTTCCCGCCCGCTCGCGCCAGGGCGTTGACCCGCGGGGGAGAGCGTGCACTCGATCCCCACGCTGCTGCCGCTGCTGCTTGCCTGCTGGCGCGCGCGCTGCTACCGCGTGCTGGCCCCACTGCGCTGCTGCTGCTCCCTGCCATACCGCATGCAGCAGCTGCTGCTGCTTCGCTGCTTGCCACGCTACGCGCCCTGCCGCTGCACACATGCACTGCCGCGCCGCTGCTGCTGCTATTCCTTCTCTCTCTGACTTCAGTTGCTCTGTATTTTGCACAAGCGGTAGTACCGCTCCACAGAGCGGTACTACCGGTTTGGCCCGATTTAGATCTGTTTTCTGCACAGTTCGCGCGCAAGCGGTAGTACCGCTTCGACAAGCGGTAGTACCGCTTTGGGCGCGGATCTGACCGTTTTCTCAGCCCCAACAGCTATATTTTGCAGCCCCTATTTATACCTCTCTTCCACCTCCGACCAAACCAACCCTGCACCTCCACTCTCTCTCCTCCATTGTTGACCTTGGGTTCTTTCTTCCTCCTCTTGATCCCCCCACTATTTGTTGCATATTTTTGGGGGAAAGGAGAGAGGAGATCTAGATCTAGAGCTTCACCAATTGAATCCTTCTCTAAGTGAGAGGATCTTGCTAGATCTAGATCTTGGAGTTTCTTGGTGTTTCTCCTCACTTTGTTCTTCCTCCCTTATTCCCCCAATAGCTTCTTCTAGCTTTGTTGGAACTTGGGAGAGAAGAACTTGGGCATCCTAGTGGTGTTCTTAGCCATTGCATTAGGTGCATCGGTTGTGCTCTCTCCGGGGTTTCGATCTCGTAGGGTGTGTGTGTTCTTCCTTAGTGGATCTTGGTGATAGGGTTCCTTTAGTGGAGCATTGTAAGAGTTCCTCTTGTGGGGCATTGGAAGGGTTCCTTGGTGGGGCATTGGAAGGGTTCCTTCGTGGGGCATTGGAAGGGTTCCTTCGTGGGGCATTGGACGGGTTCCTTCGTGGGGCATTGGAAGGGTTCCTTTGGTGGAGCATTGGAAGGGTTCCTTTTGTGGAGCATTGGATGAGTTCCTATAGTGGGACATTGGAGATGTGCACCTATGGAAGCTAGCTTGGTGATGTACAAGCTCCATAGGGTGTTGGGAGCATCCTTGTGTGTGTGGAGCTCGCCCCAACCTTGTGAAGGAATCACTGCCTCGACCGGTGCCTTAGTGGAAGAGGGAGAGCACCTCCGTGGAGCTCTCTTGAGGAAGAAGGTGAGGCCTTCCTTCGTGGTGTGACCGTCTAGTCTCTTGTGTGAGACTAGCACCTCCTCAACGCAGACGTACTTCCTATTGTGGAAGGAACTGCGGTAAACAAACCTCGCCTCGCCTCCGCGTCCTCCGGTTATCTCGCACCTTACTCTTACTATCTTGTTGATTCCTTTACTTGTTGCACTTGTCCTAGTATCATTATAGGAACATCACCTTTGCTAAAGCTATCACATTTACCTTCCGTTGCGCTAAAATTGGAAAAGGCTAAAACTTGCCACACCGCCTATTCACCCCCCCCTCTAGGCGACGTCCTCAAACATTCAATTGGTATCAGAGCTAGGGCTCTCTTATCTTGTTGGGCTTCACCGCCTAGAGAGTATGACGTCGGCTAGAGGATTAGTGCACATTTCTTCCTATACATTTGATGGCACTAATTATGATGCTTGGAAATTCTACATGCTTGATTATTTTAGGGACATGCACCCACATGTGGAGCGAATTCTTGATATGGGTTTTTCTCCTCCTAAGGATCCTTGAGGAGAAGAAAAACTCTTATCTAGATGCTCAAGCTACTAAAGTCCTTTGCCGTGTTGTGAGTCATGTATTGATTTCCTCCATTGCGCCTTTCCGGAGTGCTCATGATGTTTGGACAAAGCTTCGAGATACATATGGTGGATCCAAGACCATTGAGGATGATCACGCTCCTTCCACTTCACCAACGTGTGGTAAGACACAAGGTAATGGTATGGTGAGCGGTGATGAACATTGCATTGTTGATGGTTGATGTCTACGGGTGCTTCTATTCTTGTAGACAGTGGTGGGCCTCCAAGAGCAGAGGTTTGTAGAACAGCAGCAAGTTTCCCTTAAGTGGATCACCCAAGGTTTATCGATCTCAGGGAGGAAGAGGTCAAAGATATCCCTCTCATGCAACCCTGCAACCACAAAGCAAGAAGTCTCTTGTGTCCCCAACACACCTAATAGGTGCACTAGTTCGGCGAAGAGATAGTGAAATACAGGTGGTATGAATAAGTATGAGCAGTAGTAACGGCGCCAGAAAAGTGCTTTGCTGCCCAGGACTGGCGTGTGGTTGATGGTGGTAATATTGCGGAAAGTACAGATGCAGTAGAACAGTAAACAAGCAGCGATAGCAATATTTAGGAACAAGGCCTAGGGATCATACTTTCACTAGTGGACACTCTCAACATTGATCACATAACAGAATAAATAAATAGATGCTAGACTCTACACTCTCTTGTTGGATGATGAACACCACTAACCGTGTAGGATTACACGAACCCTCAATGCCGGAGTTAACAAGCTCCACAATATTCGATGTTCATATTTAAATAACCTTAGAGTGCATGACAGATCAACACAACCAAACCAAGTACTAACATAGCATGCACACTGTCACCTTCATGCTACGAAAGGAGGCATAGATCACATCAATACCATCATAGCAATAGTTAACTTCATAATCTACAAGAGATCACAATCATAGCCTACGCCAAGTACTACACGATGCACACACTGTCACCATTACACCGTGCAGGAGGAATAAACTACTTTAATAACATCACTAGAGTAGCACAGAGATAAATTGTGATACAAAACACATTGCAATCATAAAGAGATATAAATAAGCACTTCACTATGCCATTCATAACAGTGAATAAGTATTCTGTGAAATATAGTCTAAGAGACCCACACGGTGCACACACTCGTCACCTTTACACACGTGGGACAAGGAGTCTCCGGAGATCACATAAGTAAAATCCACTTGACTAGCATAATGACATCTAGATTACAAGCATCATCATATGAATCTCAATCATGTAAGGCAGCTCATGAGATTATTGTATTGAAGTACATAGGAGAGAGATGAACCACATAGCTACCGGTACAGCCCCGAGCCTCGATGGAGTCATGGGAGACAGCAGCGTTGATGGAGATGGCGGTGGTGTCGTTGGAGGAGCCTTCCGGGGGCACTTCCCCGTCCCGGCGGCGTGCCGGAACAGAGACTCCTGTCCCCCAGATCTTGGCTTCGCGATGGCGGCGGCTCTGGAAGGTTTCTCGTACCGTGGCTTTTTCGTATCGAAGATTTAGGTCAGGGACCTTTATATAGGCGAAGAGGCGGAGTCGGAGGGTCGACGAGGCGGCGACACAGTAGGGGGGCGCGGCCAAGGCCTGGGCCGCGCCACCCTATCATCTGGTGGCCCTGTGGCCCCCCTCTGGCGGCTCTCGGGTGTTCTGGAAGCTTCGTGGAATTTTAAGACTCTGGGCGTTGATTTCGTCCAATTCCGAGAATATTTCCTTACTAGGATTTCTGAAACCAAAAACAGCAGAAAACAAGAACTGGCACTTCGGCATCTCGTCAATAGGTTAGTTCCGGAAAATGCATAATAATGACATAAAGTATGCATAAAACATGTAGATATCATCAATAATGTGGCATGGAACATAAGAAATTATCGATACGTCGGAGACGTATCAGCATCCCCAAGCTTAGTTTCTGCTCGTCCCGAGCAGGTAAACGATAACAAAGATAATTTCTGGAGTGACATGCCATCATAACCTTGATCATACTATTGTAAGCATATGTAATGAATGTAGCGATCCAAACAATGTAAATGACATGAGCAAACAAATGAATCATATAGCAAAGACTTTTCATGAATAGTACTTCAAGACAAGCATCAATAAGTCTTGCATAAGAGTTAACTCATAAAGCAATAAATCAAAGTAAAGGTATTGAAGCAACACAAAGGAAGATTAAGTTTCAGCGGTTGCTTTCAACTTATAACATGTATATCTCATGGATAGTTGTCAATGCAAAGTAATATAATAAGTGCAATATGCAAGTATGTAGGAATCAATGCACAGTTCACACAAGTGTTTGCTTCTTGAGGTGGAGAGAAATAGGTGAACTGACTCAACATAAAATAAAAGAAAGGCCCTTCGCAGAAGGAAGCATTGATTGCTATATTTGTGCTAGAGCTTTGGTTTTGAAAACAAGAAACAATTTTGTCAACGGTAGTAATAAAGCATATGTATCATGTAAATTATATCCTACAAGTTGCAAGCCTCATGCATAGTATACTAATAGTGCCCGCACCTTGTCCTAATTAGCTTGGATTACCGGGATTGTCATTGCAATGCACATGTTTCAACCAAGTGTCACAAAGGGGTACCTCTATGCCGCATGTACAAAGGTCTAAGGAGAAAGCTCGCATTGGATTTCTCGCTTTTGATTATTCTCAACTTAGACATCCATATCGGGACAACATAGACAATAGATAATGGACTCCTCTTTAATGCATAAGCATGTAGCAACAATTAATGTTCTCATATGAGATTGAGGATATATGTCCAAAACTGAAACTTCCACCATGATTCATGGCTTTAGTTAGCGGCCCAATGTTCTTCTCTAACAATATGCATGCTCTAACCATTAAATGAGTGGTAAATCGCCCTTACTTCGGACAAGACGGACATGCATAGCAACTCACATGATATTCAACAAAGAGTAGTTGATGGCGTCCCCAAGAACATGGTTATCGCACAACAAGCAACTTAATAAGAGATAAAGTGCATAAGTACATATTCAATACCACAATAGTTTTTAGGCTATTTGTCCCATGAGCTATATATTGCAAAGATGAAGAATGGAAATTTTAAAGGTAGCACTCAAGAAATTTACTTTGGAATGGCGGAGAAATACCATGTAGTAGGTAGGTATGGTGGACAAAAGTGGCATAGTGGTTGGCTCAAGGATTTTGGATGCATGAGAAGTATTCCCTCTCGATACAAGGTTTTAGGCTAGCAAGGTTATTTGAAACAAACACAAGGATGAACCGGTGCAGCAAAACTCACATAAAAGACATATTGTAAACATTATAAGACTCTACACCGTCTTCCTTGTTGTTCAAACTCAATACTAGAAATTATCTAGACTTTAGAGAGACCAATTATGCAAACCAAATTTAGCAAGCTCTATGTATTTCTTCATTAATAAGTGCAAAGTATATGATGCAAGAGCTTAATCATGAGCACAACAATTGCCAAGTATCCAATTATCCAAGACATTCTACCAATTACTACATGTAGCATTTCCCGTTTCCAACCATACAACAATTAACAAAGCAGTTTCAACCTTCGCCATGAAAATTAAAAGCTAAGAACACATGTGTTCATATGAACCAGCGGAGAGTGTCTCTCTCCCACATAAGCATTTATTCAAACAAAAACAAAAACAAACAGACGCTCCAAGTAAAGTACATAAGATGTGACCGAATAAAAATATAGTTTCAAGAGAAGGAACCTGATAATTTGTCGATGAAGAAGGGGATGCCTTGGGCATCCCCAAGCTTAGATGCTTGAGTCTTCTTGAAATATGCAGGGATGAACCACCGGGGCATCCCCAAGCTTAGAGCTTTCACTATTCTTAATCACATTGTATCATCCTCCTCTCTTGACCCTTGAAAACTTCCTCCAGACCAAACTCAAAACAACTCATTAGAGGGTTAGTGAATAATCAAAAATTCACATGTTCAGAGGTGACACAATCATTCTTAACACTTCTGGACATTGCCCAAAGCTACTGGAAGTTAATGGAACAAAGAAATCCATCCCACATAGCAAAAGAGGCAATGCGAAATAAAAGGCAGAATCTGTCAAAACAGAACAGTCCGTAAAGATGAATTTTAAAGAGGCACCAGACTTGCTCAAATGAAAATGCTCAAATTGAATGAAAGTTGCGTACATATCTGAGGATCACTCACGTAAATTGGCATAATTTTCTGAGTTACCTACAGAGAATTAGGCCCAGATTCGTGACAGCAAGAAATCTGTTTCACGCGCAGTAATCCAAATCTAGTATCAACCTTGCTATCAAAGACTTTACTTGGCACAACAATGCAATAAAAATAAGATAAGGAGAGGTTGCTACAGTAGTAACAACTTCCAAGACTCAAATATAAAACAAAGTACTGTAGTAAAAAAACACATGGGTTATCTCCCAAGAAGTTCTTTCTTTATAGCCATTAAGATGGGCTCAGTAGTTTTAATGATGCACTCGCAAGAAATAGTATTTGAAGCAAAAGAGAGCATCAAGAAGCAAATTAAAAACACATTTAAGTCTAACATGCTTCCTATGCATAGGAATCTTGTAAATAAACAAGTTCATGAAGAGCAAAGTAACAAGCATAGGAAGATAGAACAAGTGTAGCTTCAAAAATTTCAGCACATAGAGAGGTGTTTTAGTAACATGAAAATTTCTACAACCATATTTTTGTCTCTCATAATAATATCCAGTAGCATCATGAGCAAACTCAACAATATAACTATCAAATGAAACACTCTTATCATGAGTCTCATGCATAAAATTATTACTCTCCACATAAGCATAATCAATTTTATTAGTAATAGTGGGAGCAAATTCAACAAAGTAGCTATCATTATTATTCTCATAATCAAATATAGGAGGCATATTGTAATCATAATCAAATTTATCCTCCATAACAGGCGGCACCAAAAGACTACTATCATTATAATCATCATAAATAGGAGGCAAAGTATCATCAAAGTAAATTTTCTCCTCAATGCTTGGGGGACTAAAAAGATCATGCTCATCAAAACCAGCTTCCCCAAGCTTAGAATTTTCCATAGCATTAGCAACAATAGTGTTCAAAGCATTCATATTAATAACATTCCCATTAGCATGCTTATAAAGTTCCATGGGTTTTTTAATTCTCTCTTCAAACACATCATGTCCTAATTCAAGATAAAGTTCATAAAGATCTCTCATATTTTTGTTGTTTTCCATTATGCCTAACTAGTGTAAACAAGAAACAAAAAGATGCAATTGCAGGATCTAAAGGAAATAGCTTCGAGCACAAACACAATGGCGCAAGAAAAGTACTGTTACCTGGAACTGGAGTATGAGTGCCTTTTACCTTTCCTCCCCGACAACGGCGCCAGAAAAGCGCTTGATGTCTACGGGTGCTTCTATTCTTGTAGACAGTGTTGGGCCTCCAAGAGCAGAGGTTTGTAGAACAGCAGCAAGTTTCCCTTAAGTGGATCACCCAAGGTTTATCGATCTCAGGGAGGAAGAGGTCAAAGATATCCCTCTCATGCAACCCTGCAACCACAAAGCAAGAAGTCTCTTGTGTCCCCAACACACCTAATAGGTGCACTAGTTCGGCGAAGAGATAGTGAAATACAGGTGGTATGAATAAGTATGAGCAGTAGTAACGGCGCCAGAAAAGTGCTTTGCTGCCCAGGACTGGCGTGTGGTTGATGGTGGTAATATTGCGGAAAGTACAGATGCAGTAGAACAGTAAACAAGCAGCGATAGCAGTATTTAGGAACAAGGCCTAGGGATCATACTTTCACTAGTGGACACTCTCAACATTGATCACATAACAGAATAAATAAATAGATGCTAGACTCTACACTCTCTTGTTGGATGATGAACACCACTAACTGTGTAGGATTACACGAACCCTCAATGCCGGAGTTAACAAGCTCCACAATATTCGATGTTCATATTTAAATAACCTTAGAGTGCATGACAGATCAACACAACCAAACCAAGTACTAACATAGCATGCACACTCGTCACCTTCATGCTACGAAAGGAGGCATAGATCACATCAATACCATCATAGCAATAGTTAACTTCATAATCTACAAGAGATCACAATCATAGCCTACGCCAAGTACTACACGATGCACACACTGTCACCATTACACCGTGCGGGAGGAATAAACTACTTTAATAACATCACTAGAGTAGCACACAGATAAATTGTGATACAAAACACATTGCAATCATAAAGAGATATAAATAAGCACTTCACTATGCCATTCATAACAGTGAATAAGTATTCTATGAAATATAGCCTAAGAGACCCACACGGTGCACACACTGTCACCTTTACACACGTGGGACAAGGAGTCTCCGGAGATCACATAAGTAA
The DNA here is from genome assembly GCF_022539505.1 of Lolium rigidum. Lineage (NCBI taxonomy): Eukaryota > Viridiplantae > Streptophyta > Magnoliopsida > Poales > Poaceae > Lolium > Lolium rigidum. Next base: position 234,278,382 of record NC_061513.1, on the reverse strand, counting down.
AATCCACTTGACTAGCATAATGACATCTAGATTACAAGCATCATCATATGAATCTCAATCATGTAAGGCAGCTCATGAGATTATTGTATTGAAGTACATAGGAGAGAGATGAACCACATAGCTACCGGTACAGCCCCGAGCCTCGATGGAGAACTACTCCCTCCTCATGGGAGACAACAGCGTTGATGGAGATGGCGGTGGTGTCGATGGAGGAGCCTTCCGGGGCACTTCCCCGTCCCGGCGGCGTGCCGGAACGAGAGACTCCTGTCCCCCAGATCTTGGCTTCGCGATGGCGGCGGCTCTGGAAGGTTTCTCGTACCGTGGCTTTTTCGTATCGAAGATTTAGGTCAGGGACCTTTATATAGGCGAAGAGGCGGAGTCGGAGGGTCGACGAGGCGGCGACACAGTAGGGGGGCGCGACCAAGGCCTGGGCCGCGCCACCCTATCATCTGGTGGCCCTGTGGCCCCCCTCTAGCGGCTCTCGGGTGTTCTGGAAGCTTCGTGGAATTTTAAGACTCTGGGCGTTGATTTCGTCCAATTCCGAGAATATTTCCTTACTAGGATTTCTGAAACAAAAAACAGCAGAAAACAGGAACTGGCACTTCGGCATCTCGTCAATAGGTTAGTTCCGGAAAACGCATAATAATGACATAAAGTATGCATAAAACATGTAGATATCATCAATAATGTGGCATGGAACATAAGAAATTATCGATACGTCGGAGACGTATCAATGGTGAGCGCTCTCTTGATGATTCTTCATCTCTATCCCATTGCAATGTCTCATCTTTGGACTTTAACACTTGTAGCACTATAAATGATTTACATGCTAGTGTTGATAGTCCTTGCATATCTTCATCCCATGATGATATGCTTCTCTTGTCTTGTTGCCATAATGAAGATACTTTGCTTTCCTCTAGTATTTGTGTGACTAACAATGTAGAGGAAACCAAAGATACTATGGGCCAAGACAAGATCTTGGATGGAGCTTCAAGTAGTTCATCTTCTTCATCATCGCACGGTCCCTACACTTGCCTTATGGCTAAGGCTTCTAAGGTATCTCCTTCCTTGGAATCCTATCTATCTAGTGATGATGAGGATGATGATATGGAAAGACTTAATGTTGCTTCCTTAAACAAGTTGGGAGAATCGGTTTATCATGCTCTTCCTAAGAAGAAACTTGCTCGCTCTAGCTTCATGAAAATCTTTGATTTTGCCATTGAGAGCATAAAACTTATTGAGAAAAAGGAAGAGTATGAGCGCGAGGATGCAATTGAGAATGTTTGGTCAACTGTACACTCCGGGGTGACGCCAGTGAGCCTGGTGTGATGGCACAAATATCAATCTCCTGTGCATCCTACCTGGCCTCACACTACACGATGGACCAAGCATGGAGGCTATAAAACTGCCGGCGTAAGCAGCTTATGGAGGCAAGTAGTCTGCCGGCACAAATGTTGTGCCGGCAGACGTTTCTGCCCTCTATAATGCTGACGGCAAAACATGTGCCGGCAGATAATTCTGTACCGGCAGGCTAGCTGCCCTAGGATAATTCTTTGCCGGCACATACCCTACGCCGGCAGTTATGCTGCCCGTACATTTCTACCGGCAATTTGTCTGCCACAAATAGTTCTACCGGCAGTTAGATTGCCTGAAACATCCTACCGGCAGTTTTTCTGCCACAAATATCTCTACCGGCAGTTAGATTGCCTGAAATTTCGTACCGGCAGTCAAATCGCCACAATTTCGACATGCTGGTCATTCTAGGCCCACTGCCAATATCAATTCACATATCACATACAGATGAATTCAGAAACAAAACAGGTCATCAAACATGTCGCATACAGATGAATTCAGAAACAAAATTAGGTCATTCAGAATAGTCTGGTCACATAGATAGATTCATAGTCAGATCATACAGATATAGATTCATAGTCTGATTCAACATTGCATACATATGCCACTTATATTGCGCCTAATACATCAGCCCACTAGCAGTGCAACATTCATAAATATTTCAAGACACTTCAGCTGGAAAACAAAAAGACATCTCTAATCCAACAACCAGTGGCATCACAGCGCGCCTTGCATGGTACGAACTAGTCTGCATTCCTGTTGACCTGAAATAAATGAGAAGATCAATGAAATGTGAGTAGTCTGTAATGGTATAGAGGGTGCAATGTCTGGTTTTTTAAATGTGACCATGTCCAAAACTCACAGTTAGCCGAATATGCATTTTACCAACTAGTCAAAGCTGATATTGCTTCGATGTAAAGAATAAAGCAAAGTACATGCACACTTACGGTTGGCAAGTTGTCAAGAAGCTAGCAACAGCCATACATACACCCAAGTGATAGTGTGGCTAAGATATGTTCAGTATCTTGAAAGAAGTTGAGTTGAAAGTTGCCAGGAACATCATGATGAGTCCAAGCTCACTGTTTGCACATACATAAAATTGAGCAAAGAAACATTGAAGAAAGCTCACTGTCCAAGCTCCCTGTTTTCATCTTATTGTCTTGCATGTGTAGTTCTGTACAGGGGCGGGCCCACTTCAATTCAAGGGTATTCAAGTGAATACCCAAAAGTTTTGGCAAAAAACTAGGTATATACAGCACACACAAGTGTATAAATGGGAAAACATGAAAAAATAGAAGTGAAACAGACCATGGTGCACGAGCAAGCCAGCCTGGCGGCCTCCCAATCTATACTCGTGAGGCCCATCTAGCGAACTAGCCTAACTAGTGGCATCGTGTTAGCTTCATCGCTTGAGCTCCCATCGACGACAACCTTTGTTTTACCCCGTCGCTCTCCCTGCCCTGAATCCCAATCGCCAATCGCCCGAGTCCCCAACTGAACCGGCGATGCTACGGAGCGACGGGAGACAGCAACGCACGTCGGCGGAGTGCTGGAGTCCCGACGGCCGGCGTCAACACAGCAGGCGGAAGCACTCGTCCCAGGACTGTTGTCTCCGTCTAACCGCCTCTCTGCAGGCAGGACACATCTACCCCGCAGCGACGCTGCGTTTTCGTTCGTTCATGGCCGATCGGGCCGAATTCCACTGCAGTACTACTCTTTCATTACGTAATTTCTCTCTCCTGGGCTGTTGTTACAGTGTTACTGCTTATAAGAACAGTTACAAACTTACAATCGTTCAAATTGAGTTGCTTTAGAAATTCAGAAAAAAATTCAGATAGAACATCCGAAATTCAAAAAACTTATGTTACTTTTTTGATACCGTCCAGTGGGCTTTGGATTCACTGAAATGGCTGCCTGGTTCTGTAGCACTAAATCTGGAACTGGATTGGTACCGTCCAGTGGGCTTTGGATTGGCACTAAATCTGCGGACTTCGGAGCTAGAGACGGGATAGTCCAAAATCCACTGGACTCGTCCGATTTCTATCATACGAACGCATTCTGGCTGGCGGCGCGCTTATCCCTCGTAAACCTGCACCTTCCCCGCCCCTCCTAGTTACCTGCAAGTTTCTATGTCGCCTCCCTCACCCGCGCCGGGCCGTCGTCCCCGGACACACGGACGGCGCTCCTCGGCGCTACAGCCTCCTCTGCTCCAGGCAGCTCTGGCTCTCCTCAGGCCTCCTCCTCGAGATGCGCCGCCCCTCTCCAATCTTCCTCGCGGAAGCATCCCGCGTCGCCAGAAACAATTTTTTTTAATACCACATAGCTACTTCACCACATATATTACAGACTAGGGAAGATACAAACGTCATGTACCCAGGTGTTTGCAAAGGTGCGCCAGGATATAACAAAGCTCAACAAGAATCAAGTATTCTTCCAAGAAGCAACCATTGACGGTGGATACCCACGATTAGTGACATAACCGGAAAATTTTAAGTTTCAAAATCGTATGTACTGGATACCCATGACATAACTGGATCTTAAGAATATGATCACCAGCGGGAAGGGCAATTTTGAAGTCTTAGTGTACATTTGGAAACGGCAATGTTCACACTGAATGTACTGAGCCTGCATATTATGTTTCAAGAAAAGGAAAAATAGAGAAGCTAGCGCTTATATGTCTTATCAGACAAGAGTCAGTAGGATGAACACCTGAGCATTTCATTCTTCTCGGCGTAGTTTATACATATACTTGTTCTAATACCTTAAAACTAAAGTAACAATAATTAACTTTATATACTAAAACTTTGCAAGAAAAACTGGGCAGAGAAAGAAAAAAACCAAATGCTTTGACACTTCCAGAGAATATCTAACCCATGGTAGACTAGGGGGAACCAGCTCCTCTAACTTAGCTTGTACAAAGTTAGAGAGCTACATTACCCTAACTTAATGCATCTACAACCGTTGGATGAAAAAATAGATGTACCAGAGGTAATGCTAGAGTACGTGAACAGTTATAGTTCTACAGGACATATAAACAGTGTTTTCTACAGTGAATATTTCAGAGTATTTGAAACATCACATGGTGATAAGCAAATTCAGAAGCAAGAAGACAAGTGTACCTGTTCTTGAACGGGAGCTGAGGTAGGCTTATCCGTGGACTTCTTCTGTTCCTCCATCTGCATATACAAAATCAAGAAGCAATACACACAATTTAACCTCCATATGCACATTTAATACAATAAGAAGATGAAAGGATATGGCTTCTTTCAGAAATAGAAACCTACATGTTTGTAGAGCCAGGCAATAGATCGCCCTTGAGCTTGTCCCATGGTAGTGATATTGCCAATAGGACGAGGTAGTAGAGCATCCCTTTTGATTATGTAGTTGATGACAACTTCACAACATTCAACACCCAGTTCCCTGCCCCCTACCATCTTCTTTCAGTCAGTTGATAGAATGGTGGCTTTTGCCACAGGGGTAGTGTGGTCACGAAAAACATTGTACAGTATGACTTCTTTCCCTTGCTGGTAAAAATGATGAAACAAAATGAGATAAATATTGCATAGTAGTACTTCTCAATAAACAACCACAAAACAAGAAAAGCGAGGAAGAAATCAAAACAACACCTGATGATTTCTTTGTGTAACTGCTGCTTCCTTCTGTAGCTTTTTGCGCGTCTCAGCATCCTTCTTCTGCATGGTTTCTTGGTTCTTCTGGTGTCCTTCAGCATCCTTCATTCTCCGAGCAAGTGCATCTTCCTTGTTTTGGTTCAAAGCGACGCCTTTCATCTGCAAGACCTCTGCTTCCTTCTTCTTTTTCTCGCAGGAGCTCTGCTTCCTTCTTTTTCTGCAAGAGCTCTGCTTCCTTCTTCTTCTTCTGCAAGAGCTGAACTTCTTCTTGCTTCTTCTCAAAATATTCCTTCGCTTTCCTCATCTCTTGCTGGACTCTTTCTTCCTCATCATCAAGTTCACAGTGATCTTCAATAGCATAGGATTCACCAACACTACCTTCAGGGTCTTCAGGTTCTCTTTCAATACTCGCAAATATTAAATTAAAGCATCGAGTGTTTACATCAATAGATCAACCAAGTTTAATAGTAAAAGTAGAATAAATGGGACAAAAGTAGAGAATTGTGCAACCGACCTTCGTCTTATTGTTTGCAGCAATTGTTTGCGCCATCATCCACTTGAGTAGGTCAATTTCTTCCATAAGGCCATCAATCTTGGATTTGGTTTCTTCTCGAATTTCTTCTACATGCTCCTTTAGAACATCATTAGCCCGCCATGCCTCCTTGGTCTCTTCCTCCGCCATTTGCGGCTTCGTAGATTTAAGCTTACGCCCTCCTGGAATTCCAAGCCTTCCAGGACTCGGGCCCATTCCTACGCACCGAACATACCCATTTTTCTCTTTCCCCAATACATGTGCCAAAACATCACCTTGCTCAATTGTTTTCTCTAGCAGTTCTGGATTAGTTTCAATTGCTTCCTCTATGTCTGACTACAATGAGAATTAAAATAAATCAATTATCACGCGCCAAAATGTGTCACAACTCACAAGGAGTACTTACAATCAGAGACTAAACAAGAGCAGGAGTACTTACAATTATTTTGGCAGTGTCTTTATCAATAGGGGTTCCATCTTTCCTTTTTGAGTGTGTTCTCAGGAACAATTCATCTCTACGAGGGGCGTATCCATTTTCCTTGTGCTATATTGATTTGAGTATACTATTAGCCAACACAGTATATATTCATTCTGGTAAAGTAATGCTGATGACATAGTTTATACCATTTCAGATGCAATACGGGCATAACTCTTACTTCCAGCTGTATGCATCACCTTCTGCCTTGATCGATTTCTTTTTCCTTGGTCACTACGTTTCTAAGACAACAAAAGTAGTTAGAGTTGTATGCATTACCTTATGTGGTGAATTTCTAGATTTATTAGGCGAAGCAAATCAAACCTTAAATTCTTCACTTCTCCAACGTGTGACGAGCCACTGCCAATCCTCAATTGTTACCCTATCATCCCTGCAAGCAAGTAGTTCTTCCTCGGTTTTTTCTTCTTTGAAATGCTTCTCTTTCAGATCTGACTTGAAATCTCTCCATTTCTTGTGGGCAGTTCCCCAAACCCAGTCCTTGAGCTCATCATCGATAACATAAAATTTCTGGGAACAAACATGAATGTAAAGATCATTTCATAACAAGCAAGCATAGGAATATGTACTACAACTTCTAGACCATACATACCCTCAAGGTTTTCATGAACTCTAGCTTCCAAGAAACAGCAACTTGTCTCCAGTCATCATGTGCAATAGGTATATGACTTTTAACAAGTGTTGCAATGAAATTCGAAAACTCCGAAGCATTCTTGCCATCTGGTTGTCCTTTAGCATTATAGTTTACTCACTGTGGTGGCTGATTTAGTCTATCATAGACATGGTGCATTCTAGTGCGCTTTGGCCCACCCTTTTGCTTTTCCTCACCCACTTGTCCATCACCTGAAATAATTAGTGTTCAACAACAATATTAACATGCAGTAATCAAGAATACACATAATAAGTATTAGCAATCAAAGATGCTTGAACATCAAGCACACCTTCATCCTCTTCTACTTGATCATCAGCCATCTCTTCACTATCATCACCATCATGCATAGCAGAATGAGACCGCAACACTCTACTTGACTGTGGAATGGTTTCCTGATAAATTCTCTACAATTACAGAAATATTTCACTTAATGCGGATTCATTTATCAATAGATGTTTCCAAAGAAAATGTTTCAGTTGGATAGACCACCTTTTTCCTTGTGGTTGGCAGGGGCACTCGCTTAAATGCATCGACCTCGCGAACAGGTGAACGAATCCCAAGAGAGTGCAGCCTTTCATTGTTTTTCCGGATCTCTGCTCTTTGCACATCTTCTAGTGGACTGGACAAGTCAGTTTCTTGCTCGCTTGCCATTCTTTTTCCTGCAAAGAAATTGGAAAGATTTCAAGATTTAATTGCAAGAAAGAAATAAAGGTGTATAGAAATAAATTCCAAAGAATTATAACAAACTTCGGTTTATCCTTGGGAGGAGAGACAAGTATTCCATCGATATCTGCCCTAGTTTTAGGTATATCTCTTAAATCAACTTTGGGAGTTTGAATAGCATGTAGATTAGGCATTACAGACGCTTCTGCCTGATCAGAATTTTCATTTCCAACATCAAACATATCATAAAATTCCCGTGGTCTTGGTGGATGATTAACAACACACCAGTTTGGATTAAGAGGATCCTCAACGTAATATACTTGAGTTGCTTGAGAAGCTAAAATGAATGGTTCATCAGCCAACTTATCACCTGTTTGGATCACATGCTTAAGGTTCACATCCGTGATACCAAGATTATCAACTTTTACCCACTTATCTTGCACACGGTTATCAAACCAATCACACTTGAAGAGAACTATATTCCCTTTTTGATTGTAGTCTAGCTCAATGATTTCTCTAATGACGCCATAGAATATCCTATTTCCAGTGGAGGATGATGACAACTTTGAAACCAGCGCCACACCACTGCACTGGGTAGGCCTACCTTCATCATATGATTTTGTACGAAAAATATAACCATTGATACTTAGACTCGCCATAACTCCTTGCAACCAGTGAGGGTCCTACAGCCAAAGTCTTAATCTCTTCGGGAACTTCTTGCCCACTCTCAACTAATTGTTCCACATGTGACCTAAACCACTCATGGAAAGTGTCATGCTGGGTTTTTTCAATCTGCTGCCTAGTAATATGACCAGCTGAGGACACATATTCAGCATGCTCGCTGCAAGGGTTGAAATTCATTTAGCTATGTTACAATGATTAAACAGGGCGTACATGAAATTCATAAACTAAAGCACTAGCAGTAACATACCTCAAATAGGGCTCTATGTTGTCATAATTAAATAGGACATATCTATGTGCCTGAATCATTGTCTTATGATCTAAAGTTACTGTAAGCTTTCCTGCCAAATATCGACCATTGTTGTTGAAGAATGGCATGCTACTAGACAAGGCTCCATTAACATCAAGTGTGGCTGCACATTTTCTATTGAATCTGGTTTCACAACCTTCCAAATACCGAGAGCAGAATGTAAGACACTCATCAAAAAGGTACCCCTCAGCAATTGACCCCTCAGGATGACTCCTAGTACGAACATTATCCTTTAACTTGCCCATGTACCTATACATGATGGACTAAACATATCTCAATTATATTGTTACATATAATTTATGTGATGTACAAGTTCAGGTTGCGAAAATGACCTTTCTGGTGCATACATGTTGCTGAATTTCACGAGCCCTCCAAGCCTCACTTGAAGTGGAAGATGAACCATCAAGTGAACCATCATATCAAAAAATGATGGTAGAAATATTGTCTCAAGAATGCTCAGCGTCTCGGCTATTTCTTTCTCTAGCTCCTCCATATCACTTATGCGGATGACCGGAGAATATTTTTTTTTGAAGAACATACTCACATGAATAATAGCAGCACTGACTCCCTCTGGCAACGTTTTTCTCACAGCTAGCGGTAGAAGGTACTGCAGTAGAATGTGATTGTCATGGCTCTTTAGCCCAACAATCTTCTTCTCCTTTACCTGGACATTCTTCCTAATATCAGACGCATAACCAGCCGGAAACCTGACTCCTTTCAGAATTAGGCAAAACAACCTCTTTAACTCAGGGCTCAATGTGTATGGGGCAGAAGGCAAATCGAATAAATCTTCTCCTATAGGAACAGGATGGAGAGCCTCTCTAAGTCCAAGCTCCTCAAGGTCTAGACGAGAGTTGTAGTTGTCTTTAGTTTTCCGGTCAATGCCCAAAAGTGTGTGAACAATGTTGTCACACACATTCTTTTCAATGTGCATGGCGTCAAGGTTGTGAGGCTGTAATAAATCTTTCCAATATCGCAACCTAAACCATATGGATCTCCTTTTATGGATTATTGGAGGACCCCCACGCTTACGTTTGTTTGTGCTTGGTTTCTTAGAAGGGTGCTTACCAAACACGGTCTCCATGTTTTGTGTAAGGGCATCCACTTCAGCTCCTGTAAGTGCTACAGGGGCTGTCCTAGATTCCACATTGCCATCAAAAAAATCCTTTTGTGTTGTTCTAAACGGATGACCTTCATCTAGGAACCTACGGTGATCCATGTAGCATGTCTTATTTCCTTTGTTCAACCGAATAGAGCAAGTGAGAGAGTGACACTTAGGACAACCAAATTCACCAGAGGTGGCACATCCAGCAAGAGTAGCCATACCCGGCAGATCGGTGATAGTTGAATGTACTGCGGCACGCAACTGGAAGAATTCTTTCTCGGAGGCATCATAGGTTTTGACTCCCTCCTCAAAAAGTAACTCTAGGTCATCGATAAGTGGTTCCAGGAAAACATCCATGTCTGCACCAGGAGACTTTGGGCCAGGAATTAGCAAGGAGAGCATGAAGTTTGGTTGCTTCATGCACAACCAGGGAGGAAGATTCACCGGAATTGCAATTACAGGCCATATGCTATACGAACAATTCATTGATCGAAAGGGATTAAACCCATCTGTTGCTATAATTAACCTAATGTTGCGACTATCAGTAGCAAATGTTGGATGTTCAGAATCAAAATGCTTCCAAGCTGGTGAATCTGCAGGATGGCGTAGAAGCCCATCTTTTGTGCGTCCTTCGTCATGCCACCCGTAGTCTGTTGCACTCTTGGGTGTTATGAACAGCCGCTGCAGCCTCTTGCTTATTGGGAAATACCGAAGAACCTTTCTAGGGACTTTATGTACATGTCTCCCATCAGGCTTCTTCTTTACAGACTTCCAACGAGAGGTTTTGCATACAGGACAAACCTCGGCATCTTTAAGATTCTTCCGGAATAAAACACAATCATGCTCACATGCATGGATGCTAACATATTCAAGACTAAAACATTTTACCATTTTTTTAGCTTCATAGAAATTTTTAGGCAGTTTTGAGCCTTTAGGGAAGGCATCTCTTAGCAGTTCTAGCAATATGTCAAAACTTTTATCACTCCAACCACCCATGGATTTGGTGTGAAGTAATCTAACCATGAAACGTAACTTTGAGAAACCGGTGCTCCCTGGATAAAGCTCCTCGCTATTGTATTCTGCTAAAATTCTAAGCGCTTCACTCTCATCACCATTATCACTAAGACCCTCATCATCGCATCTATCACTAAAATCCCATTCAGCGTGTCTCATGTCTCTAATCATGCCAGCCATCTCATCATATTCTTCGAAATCATCATCCCGCTCCTCCTCTACTGGTTCCTCTTCACCAACATCAATATGATCCACATTAGGTGGAAGAGTGGCCTCCCCATGAAATTCCCATCTTGTATATCCATTAACAAACCCATCACATATCAAATGCTCACGGACAACATCAGCTTCATGCCAAGAACAATTATAACAATTCCTACAAGGGCATAATATTGTATTTCCTCTTGCTGAATGTGTAAAAGCAAACTGAATAAATCGAGCTACACCATCAGTATAAGGTGTTGTGTGCCTAGCCTCACCCATCCATCTCTTGTCCATTTTTATTAGTTACAATAAGATAGACCTATAACAAATGCAACCCAAATGTAACATAAGCAAAAAATATCACCACTCGTCATAGTATTCACAAAAGAAATGCACACGGTTAATGAAGCATAAGCAGCACCACTCATCAAAACATGTCCTATGTGTTCTGTTAGGAATTGCATGCAAACAAAACTTATGTGTTAGAAGCTCTCAAATTTGCTGCTGCTTCTCCTACTATTGAAGTGCGACGAATAATTATAATTTCAGTGCCATATTCTCCACATGTTACAGGTGTAAGTGGCCATAGGTATGAGAGATTGTATGGTCAAACTAACCAAAAGACTGTATGTAGCATGGCTAATTCTGGAATTTGTCAATATTATAGCTCTTCCATGTAGATTACTACTCTATAACAAAGCAAAAAAGAGGAAACATACGGGAAAAATAGCCGGCCGGAGAGAAGGGGGGGAGGGGAGGAAGAGGGAGGGGACGGCCAGAGAGAAGGAGGGGAGGGGGAGGAAGAGGGAGGAAGAAGGAGGGTACCGCGGCTGGCTTAGGACTGAGGAAGAGGTGGCGGCGGTGGGCAGCTGCAGCGGCGACGCCGACGGGTGGGCGAGCGTGGCCACGAACGGGTCGGCCTTCTGCGAGCCCGCGCGGCCGCGAGCAGTTGGGCGGCGCGCGGAGGCGAGCGGGGGCGCGGCGAGCAAGTGGCGACCGGGTGCGCGGCGAGCAGGTGGGGAGCGGGGGAGCAGGCGGCGAGCAGGTGGGGAGTGGGGGAGCAGGCGGCGAGCAGGTGAATTTGGGCGAGCAGGCGGCGGCGCGGTAGGGTTTTCTGGGATTTGGGGATTTGGGTACTTTGTTAATGTATTTCGCTCGCCGGGTCACGCGCCACAATTTCATTCGCACGCCAAGATTTCCCTCCCGCAGCGGCAATAATTTCGCTCCCACGCGCCCAAATTTTGTGCCGGCAGATGAGGTGCCTCTACTGCATGTGTTACGATAGTTTCTCCGCCACGACTTGCGCCGGCAGTTGATTGCCCTTGATCCAAAACTTTTAGTGGCAGTTCATCTACCACCTTGCTTCTATTCCGGCAGTAAACTTGTACCGGCAGTTAAATTGCCTCTGTAAGTCAACTTTTCCCGGCAGTTGTTTGCCTCCATGCTTGGTCCATCGTGTAGTGTCACTGACGCCATCCCGGGATGTTCATATTTGTTTCGACCAACAATGTATGAGGCATTCCATTTAGTTCATACTAGCTACTTGTCTCTTATTTGAGTTGGCACTTCTTAATTGCATTGGCCGATGATTAAATTTTGTGGTCACTACACTTGGGGGAGGCGTTAGCGAGCCTGGTGCGATGACACAAGTATCAATCTCTTGTGCATCCTACTTGGTCTCGCTAACACCTTCCCTAAATGTTAATATTTGTTTGGACCAACAATGTATGAGGCCCTTGTCATTCCATTTGCTTTGGTATCTCAAAATGCCGATGATTAGAATGTTTGGTCAACTTTACACTCCGGGGTGACGCCAGTGAGCCTGGTGTGATGGCACAAATATCAATCTCTTGTGCATCCTACCTGGCCTCACGGACACCATCCCGGGATGTTCATATTTGTTTCGACCAACAATGTATGAGGCATTCCATTTAGTTCACACTACTTGGATCGTTTTTGAGTTTGCTCTTATTCGTTGCAAACATCTATGAGCATGCACTAATGTTTCTTTGGCTTGTTCATATATGTGCAGATATGACGTGGTATGTCGTGTACAAGGGCAAGGTTCCCGGAGTCTACAACGACTGGGAGGAGTGTCGGAGACAGGTTCACCGTTTTAGCGGTAACAGCTACAAAGGGTACACCACTAGAGCGGAGGCCGAAGATAGATACGCAATCTATCTGGCGGGAGAGAGGACGGAGCCGAGGAGGAACCGGATGAAGACCACTTTCATCGGGACGGTGCTAGTAGTGACTCTAGCTCTCTTCTATGTGATGCTAGTTTAGATGATCGACCTTGTGTAACCACTAGCTCATTTGTGACTTGTAACCCCGTAACTTGCATTGTAACCTCTCGTAACTTCTCTAATGTGAATGCTTGTGAATCATGTGGGGCAAATGTGAAGAACTATGTATGGATAAGCTGTGCTGTTGTTTATATGATGTTATATATCCTGTATTGTGCTATTGTACTGTCATATACAACCTGTATAAATACCTGCCAGGATACAAAAAAAATCGAAATCATAGCAGTGGCGCACTGCCACTCAGTAGCAGTGGCGCACTGCTCTGGATCCAGTGGCGCACTGCCCTGTGATCCTCTCCGAGACTAGCAGTGGCGCACCAGGATAAGCAGCAGTGGCGCACGTCCTAGAGATTGCAGTGGCGCACGTCCACACGCATCAGTGGCACACCTCCTCGCTGGAACAGTGGCGCACGCAAGACGGTAACAGTGGCGCACCTCGTCTAAACAGTGGTGGCGCACTGCCTCTGACCAACAGTGGCGCACCACTTTGGAGTAATAGTGGCGCACTGCAGGACATGTCAATGGCGCACCAGGCAGTGCGCCACAGGTATCCAGGATAGTGGCGTGATAACAGTGGCGCACTAGTGGTGCGCCACTGAAGGCTGAAAGTGGTGCGCCACTGAATGCCTTTTTCCTAGTAGTGACTCTCTTACTTGTCCTGTAACAAATGGCTTGAAGCTAAAAGGAAAATCGAAGAAGAAAATGCTAACAAGAAGAAAAACAAATAAGAAGGAAGAAGAGGACGAAGAAGAAGAGGACGAGGAAGAGGAAGATGAACAAGATGAAGAAGAAGAGGATGACGAGGGAGAGGGAGAGGAAGAAGAAGAAGAAGATGTCGAGGGAGAGGGAGAAGGAGAGGAAGATGAGGCTGATGAAGACGAGGATAAAGGAAATGAACCAACGCCACCAACACTAAGAAGGAGCACCAGAAATAAGTTAGCATAAAAAACATAGAAAATAAGTTAGGATATTATAAATTAGTTTACTTCACATTCAGTATCTGTAAATGGCAAAATGATCTTGGTTTACTCCATTCGGTAATTAGTTTACTACCATTAAACACAATTCCAAGTCTGTACATCAGCAGCATCAGCAAAAAGCAGTAAAAAGAAAAAAAAGTGGAAGTACAATATATATTACTAGGAAGTACGACGTTACTCAAATAGGAAGTACATAATCTATTAAAAATATAAAAAAATACAGAAAAAATGACGACCTGGGTGGTCAAGTTCTAGCATGAATTAGAAAGAAGTACAAAATCTGACATCGAATGGCAGTACAACACGATTTTGATATATGAATACACAACTTATTTGTCTTACAGGCAACAAACAAAGGAAGTTCAGGAGTGAAACTACAAAGAAGTACAAGGAGGAAGCGCAAAGAAGTACAAAACTACCATTAAGTTAAATTCAAGTACATCAGCAAAACAGTAAGATAAAAAATAAGTAGAAAGTATGATATATACTATTAGGAAGTACAAGTTAACTCAGTACGAAGTACAAATGTCTGCAAAAAATACAAAAAAAATGACCACACCTGGGTAGGCCAGAGACTACGCTTGACATATAGGAACAAGGCATCAATAGGCCCACCCAGGCCCACATGTCAGAGAAAGAGTGCGCCGTGTGTAAGCGCATATGCATGTTATTTCAGACTGTTGGCAACCACATGGGACGCGGCCTTATAAACTACTCCCCACGCTCATCAACTAGCGAGGTGGGACTAAAAAAGTCCCACCCGCAAAACACTGCACACGTACCAGCCTGCTTACTGGGCCAGAAAGCATGACTGGGCCGTTAACTGGCCTGTCAGTCAAAGAAGTACAGCCTCAAGAAAACAAAGGGCAGCAAAAAATAGAAGTACAAGCATACACGATAGGAAGTACAGGCTTCAAGTACAAGTAAGTACAAGCTTAATTTACAGGAATACAAGTAAAAAATATATATATCATAGATGAATCTGCAGTAATACAAGTAAGTACAACTGTTACATTCTTGAACTCCAGTAAGAAGTTTATATCATAGCTTTCGTTTGTAGGGGATACAGAGGAGGATTAAAAAATATAGAAGATGGCCAGGAAGTACAGGAGTAAAAACAAAAGAAGTACAACTGGACGAAGTACAAAAGTACTATCTTCGAATCTTGAACTACAGAAGAAGTACAACCTAAAAATCTGCAGGAAGTACAACACTTCTCTCGAAAAAAGAAGAACAAAAGGCTAATTGAAAAAAGAAGAACAAAAAGATATATTGCAAGAAGTACAGGATAACTTCAGATCAAAAGTACAAGCTTAATCATGATTAATTAGTATGAAGTACACTGATGTTCCAATACAAAAATGAAAAAAAACTGATGTTCCAATAGGTCAAGCTATATTAAATAACAAATATGAATATGAAATTCAAATTATATAAGAATATGAAAATGAGGTTCCTATGACATGTGGCTAAGCATCATAATAAGCTCTTCTCCTTGGGTAGACAACACAGAATGAGGAGAAAGACATTGAATTTCCACTGGCAGATCATGTAGAGGAATCATGTTGTTGACATGCAACACAGTTGAGTACAAGTACTCTGCCTTCCAATCATCAACACGAGGCTGCAACAAAAAACAGAAAGCAGAGAATTATGAAAAAAGAAGCTACAGAAATATAAGAAAAAGTTACTTCTTCTATGAAAAATAAACATACATCATCATTTGCAATGTCCAGAACGACTTGATCACCGTCAAAGGAAGATGCAAACTTCATACAGTAGTAGCCGCACTGGTTGAAACCCTGCTTGGGGACTTCCAGGTAGTTAGGCTTCTTTGAAACAATGTTCCAATTGGGATGACCACTTTTGGCATACTGTTGTTTGCCATAAACTCCTTCCATGACTAAGGTCAACCTTCGAGCCTATTTTAACATTGAAATGAAAAAGAAGGACATTAAGCACAATAATGTTTAACCTACATAAGCTGTCAGAAAAATAAGCAGAAAATTATTAGAACATACAATGTCCTTGACATCTGCAGCATGGAATGAACTCCGAGAAAGTTCTTTGTGGCTACTCCAATCAAACAAATCGAGAACATCAAAGTTTGGATGATACTTGTTCATGACATACAAGACACGATGCTTCTGTTGTGAACCAGGCATCGTCTTACAGTAGGGCATAATGATCTGTTATAAAACAAATACATCAAAAATAAATAAACATGTGCAGAAGTGCAAGCAGGTTAGGGCATCAAAGTTTTATTAAATGTATTACCAGTTTTGCAGTCAAGAGATTCTCTCCTGGTTTCAAATAATCATGGAAACTCTGCACAACCCTTATAGCATCAAAGTTATTGCTCACAGTCATGCCGTCCATTTCTAGTAAATACTACACAAAAGATAAAAGTTTAAAATGTTATGACTATTCAACACATAACAACTAGCTTATAAAAAAGAAGAGAAACTATATTATTCACCGTAAGAAAGTAGGGAGACAATAGGACACGCGTTCCGGAAGCAAAGACATGATTCTGGGTGGGATCTTCCTTCCACTGGGAGATAATAAAGCTCATCATTTCACCCTCTAACTCCCCCAGATCTCCAAATGCCTTAGCCAATTCTTTGCCGGTAAATAATGATTCAATATCATCGCCAAAGGTGTCCTTCCCATGGACAAATCTACAGTAATTGAAGTTGTATAGACACAAAAAAGCATTACAGAGGGGAAAACAGGTCCAAAAAGAAAAAGAAGAAGGAAAAAATATGTGGATAGAAGGATCATAAGATATCATACCTTCCATATTTTTCAACTCCATGCTTGCTCAACATGAAGTCCTTAAGTAGCCTTGCATTTTTTAGGTGATTGAACTCACCAGGCTTTAAAATCTCTACATGTCCACTCCACTTCTTGGGTCTTTTTGGAGCCCTCTTTGTAGTCGTGATATTAGCCGAGTCGACCGAAGGATCCTTTCTCTTCTTAACAGGACTAAGTACCATTCCAGACCTAGTATTTGGCGTAACAAACTCATCATCAGAGGATATAACTTCAGCATCCAAAACTGTCTTTTCAATAACAGTAGCCTTCCCAAGAACATCAGCCAGATTATTCTTCAGAGAATCAAGGGATTTGTTGTCAGTTCTCTTCACATAATCATCATCTTGGCTACCGATGCCAATGACATCAGCTTCAGGGACGAAGGTTTGGCTATCGAAAAGACAGAAATTCTCTTCATCAAGATCAAGAGATTCACCTACAACAAAAATCAGTTGTAAACTTTAAAAAATATGTATCTGAAACTTATTAAAAAATAACTTTGCATAATGCAAAAAATAGAAGAAAATATAGGAAGTACATGAAAAACTGCAAAAAACAGGGAAGTACAAGAAGAAAACACAAGAAGTACAAGATACACATATGAAAAGTACAGAGAGTAAACCCACGAAGAAGTACAAAAAGTACAGGTTAAGAACATGATTTGCAAAAAAAAAGTACTAACCTGAATGATACCCAAACAAACCCACGAGATCCACATCAAAAATTCCACACGTCGACCAGCTAAAGAGCATGGTTTTCTTTATGTTAGGAATGTCCTTGCATGTAAATTCTGTAAGCGACCTACCATTCCAAGACCCAACGGTATGTAACATAAAGAAACCACAGTCTTGACTGCGAAAAAACAAGATACATCATGACAAGAAAGAACAAAACATGAAAAAAAGGGACAAATAAATGATGTGCAAACATTATAGATTAAAAATAACACATGTCTCACCCATTGTCCTGCTGCGGTGTACACAAGTACTCTGTCTTCAAGTCATCAATAGTAAGTGGACTAAGAGGGTCTTGGATGTCCTGGGAAGCATCTGCCCAAAGCTGCTTTATATTCTTCGTCATCTTGTTGAACATGAACCATCCAGTAGGATCTTTGCATGTATACAAAGAATCAATATACTGGAAAGATCTATCCCTCAGATTCAGCGTAACCACAGCGTAATGTCCAACCTCGTCTCTAGCTTTTGGAGGATCAAAAGTTGGAAAAATGACCTGTAAAAAGGACAAATAATATATAAGAAAGGCAGCAGGCAGTAAAATTTTATATATATAGAGGGCAGAAAAATTTATACAAGCAAGTTTAAAGTTTTACTCACAAGATCATGCCTGTCCATACGCTCAAGTCCACTTAGATTAAACCAAGACCTCACATTTTTGTCAAAAAGTCCATCCCATATCTTACGCTGAAATGTAAGTAACAAACTTCAAAATACTAGGTAAAAAAAGATAGTAAGTAACAAAAATACATCAGAAATGTCTGCAACTTACGCAAACCCACAAAGGAACAATAAGTTTGTTGGAACCCCTGTATTTCTCCCTCATTAGATGAATACCAAGTTCTGCTACAGGACTAGATAGCATCCCACGCAGGTTAAAGGATTCTGAAACGTCCTTAACAATAGCTTGGCAAAATTTATTCTAAAACATCACCTTTTTCCTGAAACATAATAATAAAAATAATATTTAATTAAAACAAAAAAATGAACACAAAATGTCAATATGAGGAAGAGTTGCAATAAGAACTGTTGCATAGCAACTTACGCAATTTCATCACTGCTTCTTACTCTTGTAACACTGTAGAAAAACTTGTCAATACTTTCTCGAAGTTTTGCAGAGAAATTGCGGTACTGAGATGGTGCAAAAACAAATAAAAATAAAAACGTCAGAACCTTAAAGAATAAAACATAAAATGATATGATTCAAAAAACATTATAAAAAAGTACAGGTTCAAGTGCACAGACTTGGGAAGTACAGGACTGAACAGCAAAGAAGTGCAGGTCCATGTGAAAAGAAGTACATGCTGAAAAAAGTAGAAGTAAGTCTACTCAACTACCTAAGTTGTGGGAAGTACAAACACAATTGCCGGGGAAGTACAAGAGCAGAAAATTCATGACTATATAGCTGCAAAGCTGCACTCTTCTTCGTGCAAAAGGATGTACATGTAAGGAAGTACAAGCAAGGTAAACAGAAAAGTACATATAACGTCAAGGTAAAAACAGAAGGTGAAACAGGAAGTACAAGAAAATCTGCACACTTCTTTTCTATGTTTCCAGAACACAAACTTAATATAAAAAGAAACTGAATTTTTATTTTACAACCTAGGTCCGAGAACAAGAACATACATAATCTAATGATATTTTATTCAAGGTAGTTTACATTTCCCACATCCCCAACACTTGCAAAGCACACCACACAAAAGCAACAAACAAGCAAATCAAACTACCAAAGCATGAACTTTACGAGGTCTTGCCTAAATCTTGAGATGTCGGAGCTGGATCCTCAGTTTGTTCAGCAGCATTATCCTCCTGCCTAGAAGGGGCAGCAGCAAATAAAGTACTTGTTGGCACAAGTTGCGAAACCAAAGGTGAAGGCTCTCGGTCAGGAGCAACATCAGAAGGGGGCGCGTCAACTTTATCAATATCTGCTTCAGCATTCAGAGGAGCAGTGACAACATCACTCTTGGTAACTTTAGGAATAACAGGAGCAGTGGTAACATCAGCTGTAGCAGGAGCATGGACAGGACCACTTTTAAGACCTTCACCAGTATGAGGACACTTAACACCATCAGGAGCTTCCTGCTCATCAAAAGTTTCAGCACCATCCTTGCCAGACCATAGATCATAAATGGCATCCACAAAATTGTCCTTGTCATCCTGACGTACATCCGTAACAGTATTCTCAGTCTCTGAATCATCACATGGAGGAGTATCAGCAGTAGGAAAATCTTCATTATTAGTAACCTGCATAAAAAAAGTCATTACAAAAAAATTGAAAAGAAAGCATAAGACAACATAAGAAAGAAGTCCAACTTTGCATCTAAAAGAAAAAACAAATAAAATGCAGAAATCTCACATCTCCATGGGATAAAACGGAATCCTCGGCAACAGGAGGAGTACGGGGACGCACAGGAGCACAATCAGGCACAGGGGGGAAACCAGCTGCAGCTGCAGCGGAAGAAGCAGCTGCAGCGGAAGAAGCAGCTGCAGCGGAAGAATCAGCATCATCCATGGCCTTCAAAAATGCCTCAGCTTTTTCCTCATATGGTTTGCAACGAGCATCCTGCGATGCCTTGAACATGCACAAACTCTGACGCATGTGCAAAATGCTAGTCTGAAAGTGCATAATGTTTGCAGCCTCCAAATCAAGGGTATCCTTTGCTGCAACTTCATTAAAGCAAAGTTCAGGAGGTAAGAAGCCAGCGGTGTAGCTCAGTCGCTTAACAGTTGTAGGTATTTGAAGAAACATATTGTATGCCTTTGAAAGGATAGCTTCGATATCCCCACAAACATTAGCAGTCAAAGACTCAGTGGCACATTGCGCATCCAGAGCAGATCCACTGCTACTGCCTGCCAACAAACGTCTAGACGACTGAAAAGCTGCAAGAGAAGAGGTACTCCTCTTTTAAGGAGTCAAACGCCCACCAGTCATTCTAGATACATCATCAAAGAACACAATATCACCATGTGATTTCCACTGCAAACACAAATGAAGATATAAAATGTTAAATCAAAGTTAGATGAACAATAATCCACACAAAAAATATAGAAAAACACATTAAACTAACAAGTGGACTCACCGGTAACTTGCCATAAATCCATGAAGAAGGCTTCCATTCACCTTCCTGAATACAGTCAAGATCAGAAAGCTTCAAAAGATTTGAAGGATTCATGAAAAGTGCACGAGGTGTGCGTTTATCCCTAGGATTTAGCTTCCTGTGGTCAATGCAGTCAAGATACATGAGAAGAGGAGCAATGGCACAACCAGGAATAGCAGTCCAATCTGATTTTGCTCCCTGCCAGTCCAAAACAGCTTTCCTAAGCTCATCAACTACAAGCTGGCACAAGTTAAAATCCTTAAGCTTGAGAATATCAAAATCTTCGACCATTGCGGCTTCCCTTGAAACACGAGTAGAAGAGCCGGGGCAGATAAATTTGTTATAAAGGACTAGACCAAAAACCTTCAAAGCCAAAGCATCATTGGCTGGATCTTTGACAAGATTTGCAAGCAACTTTCGAAGATCCTTCGCCTCAATTTGCTTATTCCTGGAATAACCTAACTCAGCCTTTAACCTCATCAAAGCATCATCATGGATACTATCTGAAGGCCTAGGAGGTGAATTTTTCGCCAAAAGGAAGCGCAAACAACTTGTGAATTGCATCAGCATTAATCTGAATAATCTTGGTACCATCTCCAAGATCTAAATTCATCGTGACAGGATCAATATGGTACATCAGAAAGGACATAAGACGTCGGTTGATGTTTGATCTTATCTTGAAATACTCTATATGTCCCAATCCAGCATCACGAACCAACAACTTGTGCCTATCCTCAAGCAACCCAAAGCACAAAGTTAATTCCTTCAAAGAGCACCTGGCAACAGTATTAAAGCGCTCCTTTTCGCCATCATCCACAGCCGAAGGTTCTGTCTGTCCTCTCCTCCTCTTAACAACCTTATACAAAAAATTAAAAACAACATTACATATTAACACATCAAATACAAAATTCATATATATTAAACAAAAGGAAACATGTAAGGAAGTACAAATGATAAGTAACAACTAAAACTAAAAAACTATGCAGGAAGTACAAGTAAGCAATCATAGAAGCTCAAAGTATGCATTCGACGAAAGCTTAAGGAATAATTAAAACAGGAAATTGGAAAACAAAACTGGAAATAAAAGGACAAGAAACAATGGAAGCACTACTATGCATGAGAGAGAAGCACACACAGATAATTACATCAGTACAATAAAAATAGGGAAGTACTAATAATACAAATGAAGTACAAGAGAAGGAACACTTGAAGTACAAGTAATACAAATGAGAAGTACTAGAACAAAAAAAAATAACCAACATACATCTAAAAATACTAGAAAAAAGAATCTAATAAATATGAAAGAACAAGCGATAACCTTAGGAATGTCATCATCAGAAGCCTGATGATCCTCAGCCACAAAATCCGCATCTTCTTTAAAACACACAGTCTTCTTTCTCTTAGGAGCAGATTTTTTCACCGTCTTCGGATTCACCTTCGGCTTATCGACAACACTCTTACCAACAGTCGCAACAACAGGTTTTTTCTTCTTAGAAGCAGAAAGCTACAGATACAAAATTATCAAGTAATCAGAAGATAAAAAAAGAGATATCGGGTCCGTTGATAAAACTTAAAATGAAGCGAGATGAGCCTGCTTCCACCTTAGATTTAGCTTGCTTTCCCTTAGAACGACCACCAAGAGGGCTAGCTTTCTGCATATTTCGAATACGTGGGCTTTGCCGTGGGCTACCATCCACACTAGAAACTGCAGAGATACGTGGACTTCCGCGGGGGCTACCAGATATACCAGCATCAATCATCCTCTTCTTTCGGACAACAACCCTTTCCTTATGCGTGATAACAGGACTGCTAGAAACAACAATAGACAAAACAACATCAGACGCAGGAACAACATCTGCGTTATCATCATGAGACGCCTCATAAGCATCTACATCAGACGTAGGAGCAGCCTCACTATCAACGTGAGCCGCCTCACCATCATCAAGAGTCGCATCACGATCATCACCAGCAGCCTTGCTATCATCATGAGCCACCTTGCTCCTTCGTTCCATACGACTTGCTTCGGGAACAACATCAGATGCTTCTGCATCATTAGCCGCATTGCTCCTCCGTTCCCTACGATAATAAGCTATGGTATCAACATTAGATGCTCCTGCATCATGAATCGCCTTGCTCTTTCGTTCCTTAGCACGCACAATTTTCTGTGCAACCCTTTCATCCTCAGCCGCAAGTTGGGCTGGAACATCCTCTATCTGGGTCACTGGATCAGTGCCGTCAACTTCCTGAGAAGGAGTCAACAACAACTCCAAAGAACCTATATCACCTTCACCTTGCTCAGAACCATCATCAGCAGACATTCGATCTCCATCTCCATAAGTCTCTTCTACAGAAGCAAGTACATCAGTGATATCCTTGTCGGTAGTTTCAGTTTGCAAATATGCATTAAGAATACAAACAGATAAGTCTATATACAAACAGATAAGTCTATATACAAAAGATAATTGAAAAAAACATAGTTCCTCTCCGCCTTTAGACTGACGGCGCCATCTGAGATCCGTACGTCCCACCACCCATGAGGACATCTTCCCATACCATGGGATGGAGTAATATTTGCATTTTATTTACAATGCTTTCCTAATTTATGCATCACCATGATAGGTTTTAGACAGAGAAAGGCATAAAGCAACAAGAGTTCCGGAGGCGGCTGCTGGGGTCATACAATGTGCACATGATTCACGGAGTACACAATAGTTCCTTTCAATAGTATGAAATTTTGAAATTTCCGGACTACTTTTGGTACAGTTCTGATGATATTTTATCTTTTTAGAAATGGCAAACTGAGATTATGCAAGCCGATGATATTAGTGGTTACCTTAAAGGGAAAGTATTGCAGAGTTGTCACTGGTTTAATAGATACAGACTTGATGCAGCTGATATCTGGAGATGTTCATTTTGTAATGGTCATTCATGAGATTGGTCGATTGTCCTTTTATACAAGTAGGTATTATGTTCTACAAGACAAGTGCAATCCAAGGGCAGATTTAATTAAGCCTCAGAGAGTGTATATATGGTACGTGTTAATCTCATTTGCACCGGTGCCGTTGGGTCGACCATATGCATGGGTAAGCCGTGGTTGCCTCGGAGTCTACTACTTATTGTATATAATGACTCAGGTTTCAGGCTTATAGCATCATTTAGTTTCATGCATAAATCCAGTTTTGAGGTTTTTATATAACAATTATGCCTTATTGTCGATTTCATTTATTCATTTCAACACTTAAACAATAAGAGCATTAGATATGTACTGAATACAAAGTCTTTCACCTAATTTTATCAGCCCCATTGAGTTTTAAAAAGTCTTTGCTGATATCTTCCTACTTTGCAAGATTAGATGTAGTTGGTTTTTATTCCTATCGTCAGGAAGTTCATGAATGCCCTGAGCTTGTATATATCTTTTTTCACCATGAATATTATCTCTTCTAGGCGCATGATAGTGGTAATAATTTATTCAAGATGCCTAAATATGGTTTATGTAAAATAATAATGAAGCTTTGATATTTATATGCCACTTCCGACATGATGTTTAGCTTAACGGAGATGGTAAAAAATGGCTGAGTTTGTCTCATCTGTTCTCGAAAGTTTGTACTCAAATTAGGTCAAAATTCTTTTACTCATGGTTCATCCTTGCATGACCAATCATGTCGTGTGTGACCACTTTGAGTAAGAATTCCTCATATAAGCTTATCAATCATTGCTCAGAAGCATTACACAACACATGATCAAATACTTCAAACAAAAATAGATAGGTCGGTCCCAAAGCTATGAGCGAATGATATGCGAGTTAATATATCAGATTTTTTTTTTCAAATTGTTGATAGCACCTTTTGTTATAAGATTGAATAGATTGTTTGTTTAGTTAGTTTTGAGGCATCGATTAATGAAGGTACATATTTAAGTTCTTAGAAAGTAGTTCATAAGTTGGTTTTCGTAAAATTGATGTCTACATCATACATTTTGTGGTACTTAAAAAAGGATAGTTCTTAAATTTATATGAATTGTTGCTACATGGATATGTATTTTCATATGAAACCGCTGGTAGTAATTTCGAGATGCCCATTTTATCTGTCTGAGATTTTATTGGCTGCCACGTAAGCATTCACAATGATGCTATTTTACCTGAAATCAGAAGTTGAACCTATACCCGCGTTTATCATGGTTTAAATATGAGCTTCCTTTTCCTGCTGTTAATAAAGGTTGTTGCATGCTACAGTACGGTGGTTTTAATGATCTGTACCTTTCTTTGGCACTTTTCAGATGCAGATGCCTTTGATTGTTGTTGTGTTTACATTTCAGGTTAAGACGGAGCAAGCATTCCTCGGTTGTAGATTTTAGAATGTAAAGTTAATATGTTTCTTCTTTACAATACATGATTTTAATTGATGAATTTTTTTCCTCTTGGGCCTATCCAATTTTGTCCAGTACTTGTTAGTATTTATCTCCATTTGATTTTTGTTGTGGACATGTGGATGATTGTGTTGAATAAATTTACCCTTGGAAGACAGAGTTTTATTTGTAAAAAACTCATTCTCAGACCATTGTCAAGCAAGAGGACTGATGATTTTTAATAAAGAGAAGGAGAAGGAGAGGACTTGTTTTTACGAGGCATATATGAGAAAAACACAAGAATTTTTTTATTGTACTAATAATAGACGTGCATTGCACGTGCACGCTTACTAGTAACAACAAAAGGGGATTGCAATCCCCAACAGATGAATTACCATTCACCAGCGTATCCACGGAATGATCATTTGATTGATCTAGTGGAGCATCGTCAATATTGAAAGGAACTGGTTCAACATTCCTAATATTCGTACCTTCAACTTCTTCTTTAGAAGAACCATCTGAACATCAACAACAAAACATAACTAAGTCAAGCAAAAATTCAAATAAAAAATAGAGAGAACTTATACAACAACATATAAAAAGAAGTAGATCTACAGAAAAAGGTAAAAGAAGTCCAACAATACATATCAGATAAGTACAAAGCTATTAACTGCATTATTTGCAACTAAAAACAAGGGAAGTACAACTGGTACAAAATAAAATACACAGTCTTCATTCTCTAAAGAGCATATTTTTTCGTTGTCTTATGATTCACCTATCAAAAGAGAACAACCATCAATACAAAATTCACAAAAAAAGATATTGAGCACAAAACATATCATATAAAAAGGATTACCAGATGTAGAAGAGCTTTTTTTAGCCGCAGGCTCAGTTCTAATGGACACATGAACATCAGGGTAAACAATAGGAATACCAACAACGAGACTTAGTTTGCCATCGGCGGCAACCAATCTCGCTCTCTTAACAACTGTAACTTTTTCACCTAAAAAAGTAATGGTTTCAGACATAGAAAAATGAACAATGAAAAATGAAAAGTAGAATACAAACAATCATAACAAGCAAATACAACAAAGTAGGGAGAGAGCAGTACTAAAATAAAATTACAAAGAAGAACATAAACATGAATCTGGAAAGAAGTAAATTAGGAGAATTTCCAATGTCAAATAACACAAAACGAAAAGAAAGTAAAATAAACTGCAGTATTTGCAACTAAACAAGGGAAGTACAACTGGTACAAATAAATAAGTACATGTACCAACATCAGATGACTACATGTACACGTAGAAACAAAACGAAAACAAATAGGAGAATTTCTATTGTCAAATAACACAAATCCAGGAGTAAAATAAAACTGCAGTATCTGCAGTTAAACAAGGGAAGTACAACTTGTAACAATAGTAAGCTTGCACGTGCCATGCACGTCTCGGCTAATATAAAGCCAATATAATAATAAAAAATTGAACAAATCAATGTTCGTTTGAGATAATTATCTGATCCCGACCATTTGACTCTGTCATCTACTTCCAAATGCGCAGCTCAGACTTCTACACGCCGCCCACGCACCAAATGCGCAGTCAGGAAGGACTGATGTGACGTTGCAAGGAGCTCCTCCAGGGGGAAGGGCTTCGCCACCTGCGATCTAGTTTCCTTGTTTGGCTAAGCTGTATGCCACAGCATGTTTCCTTTTGGCGAAGCTGTATGCCGCAGCATGTAATAACTCGTTGTTATCGAACCCGAGGGCTTTATTAATTTAAAGTCGGGCACGCAGTGCCTTTTATCTAAAAAAAATCTACTTCCAAATGAATAACGTATAAAATACATTGGAAAGGAATTGTGAACACTAAGAAGGGAATTTTGTAATTACCCTAGTTCATCCCCTGTGTACAACACGTACCCTTCCATCTCACTTGAAATGTTTATGTCCTCTGGTTCCTCTTTAATCAGATTCATTACTGAAAATGTACTCAAGTTGTTATTAGTCAGCACACAATATCAGAGATCAATAATACTTTCGATGTAAAGCACTAATTAGAAGAGGCATCTATAGTCTATGTTGCTAGTGTACAAAAATGATAAGAACAATAAGCATTCAAGATAACATTGATGATAATACATGATATCATACTTTGCAAGTTTCATTTTCATTAGCTAATCATCTGAAATTATATATCTCGACTGAACAATGATGTGCATAACACAACTACCCAAATTTCTGTTTAGCCTCACATTGCAACAACCAACAAAAATTGGTTCCTAGTTCACGCAAAATAGGTGTTGTGTTCTTCCAGAAAATTTAAATCACATATCTGCTCCATTTTCTTAAAGTAAAGTTAGTCAAGATCCATTCCAGGGATTTCAATTTTTCAGCCTAATGGAAAAGTAAATGTATATGGACATACCTCTATAATGGCTTGAAGATCAATTGGTCATTGCTGGTTAAATGAGTCAACTTGTCTATCCGAAATAAGATCGAACTCAACCTTCTTCTGTAAAGTTCACCAAGTGTACCTAGCACAAGGAAAGATCTTGTTGGGTCAAACAGGAATGAAAACGACTGTTCAAGTTTTCGTTTACGAACAACTGTACTCGGTATCCAAGCATTAGAGAACTAATGTAAGCTTTTCTATTATACACCATCATCACAATTACCCATTGGCTGAGTAACCCATCACCGCTAACATAACCCCTTTTGAGCTAAAGAACTGCAGTGAAATATATTGACTCAAATGTCCTACAAAACGATTACCCAAACATTACAATCTTAAACTATGAAAGCATGAGTATGATCTATATGTACCTCTCATCTCTACTACTTATAAACACATGAAGTTGCGTAGGAAAATAAAATCTGAACCGTACATAGACTTCCATCTAACGACCGAGAGTTATTTGTTCTCCCCTCTCGCCCGCCCCGCCCCACCCCACCCCCAAATCACGCTGACGCGCGCATCCCTCTGAAGCTCCAGATCCCCACCCGCATGGCCGCACTCCCTGATTTCGCGGAGATACGGTTAATGACGATGAATTCTTCTTTTCCGATCCACCTCTAAGACGGCCCTTAAGGCGAACAAATCTACTGAATCAACACTGTGGCCGTGGGAGATGATGAATCGCAGACATCGGCTGAGTGAGCATACGGCGGGCGAGCCGGCGGAGGTGCTGAAGAAGAAGGGGTGTCGGCTGCGGCTGTCTGCGCGTGTCTCAACGAGGTTTCCGCCGTGCAGGTCACGTTCTGTGATTGCCAGCTCGCCCGTGCATGACTCGTCAGCCGCTTCCAGACCTGTACCGCCACCCTCGCTATTCGGACCCAGCGTCGCCTGCATTGGCTCCGGCGTCGCAACGCAACACGTCGTTGCGTCCTTCGTCCGACACTTCATCTCCGAGGTGAAGACCCACTCCCGTCATTGGTTCACTTATTACAGATATATATGTGCTACGGTACTACATGTGTGCTCTCCTTACAGATAATAGATGTGCTACGATACTAGATAGCTGCTCTCCTTCTATCTGTATGGCACTTGAATTCTGATGGCTCACAAGGAAGAGTTTGTTGGATTCCTCCCCGGATCAGACAGATGGGCCAAGTACAAGATAAGTATTCAAGAACATGCTCTTCTTTGACAACATTATAGGTATCTTAGTCAGTACAAGGAAAAAATTCAAGGACCAAGGATGTGGCTTACACAAGTAAAACCAGAATTTTAATCCATAGGGTTCCAATTGATTGATCTAGCGTGATCAGGTGAGATCTTCATAATGACTAGGATGTTCAACCTACCCCTTCCTGATGATGTGTGCATTGTTACTGCACCGACCACTCTGGATGTGGCCTCAAAAGATGGATACGAGGGAAGGAATTATTCCCTATTTTTGGTTGAGGGAGCTTGTGGACGACCAAGTTATTCTAGATGATGATATAGCACTACATGAAAGTATGAAACAGAGATAATAAGCAGTAATAGGTAAAGCATGCCAGGCTTGTTGCCTTGCATACTCATCTAGCCAGAGCATTGATATGTCAGCTTTACCATTTGACAAACGTATGTTTCCCTTCTGTGATCTTCCCAAACCACTACTGGGTGCCGCACATCTTCCTAAATCACTTTTGCGTGCCGCACCAAAAGCCAACATATGTTTATGCAAACTAGGTTTAGGAAATTATATCAGTGCATTTTTTCTGCAAGAATATTACTTTATGTTACTGTGTACATTTTATTGTCCCTGAAAATACCAAATTTTATGGTGTGATTTAAATTGCAGCCTCCGTACATATGTGCCAGATAGAAAGCACATGCCTCACTGTTATACTTCTCTGGAAGAGTTAATTTGCACTTTTGGGGACCTTGGTTAGTGGGTCTACTTCTTTCAGGCCTTTTTATTTTGTTATCTATTGTTAATTGTTGCTCGGATGACATTTGTTGGCACTGGCAAGTTACCCAGACCTGCACCAACTCAACAAAGGCGGCAGATTGGCCACTCCTCTCCTTTCCTAGAATCATCAAATGAGGTACTTTATGATTTTACTGCTTGAACAAAGGCTGGCAGAGATTGGTCATTCCTCGCCTTTATGTAGGTTGAGTTATTTGAGAAAACCATATGTTGAATTAAAATGGATGTTTGGCTATTGATACGGGTCTGGGAAACTAATGGAGCTGAAGAATCACATGGTCATGTACACATTATGTTTTTCATGGGTCTGAATACCTTCCGTGTATCTTGGCGTCTCTAACACACCCCGCAAGAACAGATTCATGCTTGTCTTCAAGTATATCTAGGGAAAAGCCCCAGTTGAACCTGGGTGCACGTGAACCCAGGTTGGAAATGCATTTTCGAAATGTGAAAAAATTCTAAAATAAAAATATCGGGGTACGTATGCATGTTCCATGTGTGCGTAGAAAGTTTTCGCAGAGAAACCACTTTTTTATTTCAGAATCTAAAAAAAACAAAATACGTCACATATATACTGCTATATAGCCCTGTAAAATTTAACTTTTTTGCCGAGGCAAAATAAAATGTTTTTTCAGAACGAAACTCATGTCCAAGGCACATGTTTGAGATCATCTTTGCAATCATTTTGTGTTTCGATTTTTGAAACGTGTTTTAACATCACAAACCCACTTTTGAAAAAGTGGGTTCACATACACCCAGGTTCACAAAAGCCGGTCTCATTATCTAGCCACTATTAAAAAGTAGCTTGTATGAATTTGATTGGCTTCTCTACTTCCAGTATTTTACAAAATTATGCTTTGTAGTTCCTTCTAGCCTCCCAGCATGAATTATTCATATTTTACAAAAGCTATATAAACAGAAGAAGAATGTTCTAATGCAAGGTCTTATGTTTCTTTCCTTCAAGTTATAGTGACATCTTCCAGTATTGCATCATAAGGGATTACATTCCAAATCCTTTGTACAGTCTAAGTATTATATTTTTGTGCTCAATACAAACTATTTATGCATCATTCTAGCATAGACTTTATATATTAAGATATTGCTATTTTACATGGAAACTTTGGTTTAATTTTTTTTTGTTGAGTACAACTTTAACTTGTTTGTAGTGCTCTATGGTTCTAGCATTGCTGTTAGATGGTCAAATGGATATGAAATATCACCTTTTGTCTCTAATGGATATGAAATATCACCTTGGTATCTTGTTCTTGTTGTCATTTTCTTAGTAGATCTCAAGAGACAAGAGTTACATCCGCTGTGAGCAAGTTTTGGAATGGCTACACTTTCTTAAATATGTACTTTGACGCACTGTACTCTCAGTCTCATAGCATGGCTACACTTGCTGTGAGCCCAAGTTTTTAGAGCCCAGGTAATCACCTGGCAGGAATTATTTCTTACAGCTCATGTATGTTGTTTAACATTCTTCAGAAATTAATGCTTTTCAGTCAAATTGAGTGAGATGATAATGACATTTCCTATTTGGAAGAAAAAATATTGTCATTCTGAATTTTGATCGTGTACATCTTGTCAATGCCAGCATACATTGGTTGCATCCTTTCGTCAAGCAGGATTGCATCATTGAAAGTATATTTCCGGTTGCATATTTGAAAAAATTACAAACTAATATAAATTTCATTTTTCATTTTTAGTTCATAAATATTTAGGATTGTAATTTGGATTAGTTGACGTGCGTTGCACGTGCAAACTTACTAGTCACTACAAGGTGAGGATTAATGCTACAAAAAAATTTTGTAACTCTTTTTCAACCAAACATTCCTTACTTAGAACCTAGAAGAAAAAGGGGGGGAAATCTGAATCTTCTAGAAGTTTAGTAATAATTATCTGAGGTTAGTACAAAGTAGTGCTACATCATTAGTCGCTATAAGGTATAGTAGGAAATCAATAAAAAAATAGTGCAAGCATGGTAGCAGATTATCTCCGCTAATTGGAAGATTGTAGCATGTGCAGGTCACTTACCAGTTCCTGATCCCATACTCCCGTAGATAATCGATGGGGCCTCTCCAGAACTCGTCACCTGATGCTGCTCGTAGCTTGGCCCTGCTCCCAGTTAAAAGCACGAAAAGGGACCATGGAAATAAGCTAAAATCTAATTGAAATCAGAAAAATCACGATCAAACCTTCCAGCTGAAATGTTTGGGCTACTGGTGCTTCTGAATCGATCACGCTCCTGCCAGCTGAACTGTTGGGCTGGCTGAATCGCTCGTCTCCTCCACAGAAACAACCACTGTTTGCTAATTAAATGACAAATCATATATTGTAAAACAAATGATAATGTCAAGACCACTGAAGATATCTCCATACCTGCCCTTGTAACACAGGACGTAATAGTGTATGCACACAATTGAAGACGTATCCTATATATAATCATATCTTCTGGCTTGGAAAGCATACAATTTATTCAACTACAAAAATAGTAAAATACAACCCTTGATGCAGTTATGACCATGCATAGCACAAAAACTGACTAAAAATCGGAAGGCACCAAAAAGCTAGCATGAACCATAA
Source organism: Lolium rigidum (assembly GCF_022539505.1). Classification (NCBI taxonomy): domain Eukaryota; kingdom Viridiplantae; phylum Streptophyta; class Magnoliopsida; order Poales; family Poaceae; genus Lolium; species Lolium rigidum. Next base: position 234,246,475 of record NC_061513.1, on the reverse strand, counting down.
TATTAATTCGAACCTGATCGCCTCCGGGCTCATTCATGTATAATGAAGATATATCCTCTACTTTCTTTTCCTGAAGAGGAAACGTAAACAAAGTGTAAGCAAAATATATAGATTGCTGATAGCTACTCTGCGTTTATGGAGAACCAATCACCAAATTTGGATAAAAATCCAGCATAGTTCAATCTGAATGTGATAAAATCCTTGTCCGCTGTCGAGCAGGGCAAGACTATAGGAGAACTGACGGGGATCCAATCGAGAGAGAGGTCGAAAGCCTTGGTGGCAGGGGAATATGAGGGGCACGTTGAAGAAGGAAGCAGACCTCGTTTCCGGCAGTCGTGGGTGGACGACGCTGAGGGTCATACTGGGCAGGAGGCACCGCGGGGGTGGCCGCGGGGATCACCAAGATGTCTCACCGGGATCCAGGAGGCCGGGGATCAAACTCGGTTGCGGTGGCGGCTCCGTCCTCAGGCGCGGCTTCTACGGCGTTGGCGGAAGTTCCACGCGATGGCGAACCGAAGAACACCAAGGACGACTGGAGGCGGCGATGTTGGCAAGGATTTCCTTGGTCACCTCTGGGAGACCATTGGTAGAAGTGACGGAGGGGAAACTCCTTGCGTCGGCAGTTGCGATTCTCCATGCGGCTCGTGTGGGGCGATCTGGTCCTAGAGAAGGGGAATCAGCAGCGCAGTTAGCGCTAGAAGTCGGGACTCTGGCACCATCAGGGCGGGGATTGCGCGGGCGAGGGTGGGGAGAAAGAATGATTCTTAACCATGGGATGCACGCGGATAAACGGTCTAGATTCAATTTTCCAACGGTGGGAGAAAGAATGATTCTTAACCATGGGATGCACGCGGATAAACGGTCTAGATTCAATTTTCCAACGTATGTTTGTGCCTTTATAAGTATATAAGTAGAGATTAGTAAGTACATATATGAAGATCAAATAAGTACATTTCTATGTAGATACAAAAACAAAAACAATTAGGAGAATTTTTATTGTTAGATTAGAAGTCAAATTCGAGCAAATCACATGAACCTGCTATAAACAACCAATGAACAAATATAAGAACACAAGTATTGTATCTTCAAGTAGTTGAAAACAACAATAATAAAATAAGTGCACAAGCAACGCATGAATTAACATTGTATAAACAAGTTCGAGTTCTAAGGGAAGCACAACAAGCATGAAGAACCCTAAAACTAAGCATGCAAAGAAATTCACCAGAATTAAGTAACACAAACAAGAACGAAAACATAAAATTACCTTGGGTTTCCTGAGGCAGTGGGGATTTCGGGGCAGGATCCATGACTAAAAGAAATAAAATCGACCTCTCCCAGTCAACGCGCAGATCAGAAGCACATGAACACGAACCCTAAAAAACAACCACACATCAAAAAACAAAAATCCAAACGAATTAGTGCGAGGAGAATGCAGCATACAAACAAGAAACCTCGCTGCGCGATACAAAAAGAAAGAAGAAAATCTAGAAGGGGAAAATCTAAGCTATGAACAGTAACCCCTAATCCGGAACACAACCTCACGAGTGCATTCGCGGGAGAAGATTTGAGGGCCGGAGAAGGATAGAGAGAAGATAAGTACCGCGCGAGATAAGGAGGGGCGCGGAAAAGTACATCCTATCGGCAGAAGGCAGCGGCTCCGTCGCCCGCAACCGCGCATCAGTTCCTCCCTGCGACCGTAAACGGAGATAGAGGAGGAAGCGACGAGAGAGTGGGGAAGGTGGAGTTACGCCGTGCGGACCGTGTGGAACGGCTACACAACTTGCAAGTTATGGTGTAAGAGACGCATACGGACGCCACCGGGCCAGATTTAAATGGGCCGAAAATTATGGGCTGGGCCAAAAAACAATCACCACAGTTTTGTAATTACCACTCGGGGCCAGAAAAAGTCCAACCCCGCAAAAACGCTGAAAACGTACCGGCCTGCTTACTGGGCCGTTAACTGGCCTGTCAGTCAAAGAAGTACAGCCTCAACAAACAAAAGGCAGCAAAAAATAGAAGTACAAGCATACACGATAGGAAGTACAGTGTACAAGTACAAGTAAGTACAAGCTTAATTTACAGGAATACAAGTTAAAAAAAAATATATATCATAAATGAATCTGCAAGAATAGAAGTACAGGCTTGAAAAAAAAGAAGTACAAGACGATAAAAAAGCAAAGTACAAACTCATAAATATTGAATTATAAAAAGAAATACATCAAATAGCATATCCCATGTAGGATATAGTAAAGAAGCGGGAAGTACCGAATGCAAAGAAGAGAAGTATGAGCTCACAAAAAAAGTACAAACTATGAATCTTGAACTCCAATAACAAAATTACACAGGAAGTACAAGAGTAGAGGCGCACGAAGAACATAAGTAAGAACTATGAAGTACAACTTATAAATCTTGATCTATATTACAAAAATATATTAAATTATAAGAGTAGAGGCACAAGAAGTACATAAGTAAGAACTACGAAGTACAATTTATAAATCTTGATCTACAGTAACAAATATATATTAAATTTTATGTATGGGGGGGGGAACCCCCCCACCCCACCAGGAAGTATAAGAGTAGAGGCACAAGAAGTACATAAGAAAGAACTACGAAGTACAACTTATAAATCTTGATCTACAGTAACAAATATATATCCAGAGGAAGTACAAGAATACAGGCGAAAGAAGTGCAGGAGGACGAACTACGAAATACAACATATGAATCTTGATCTTTAGTAACAATCCAGAGGTACAACCGGAAGTACAATTATTGAATAGCGGAAGTACTGCAGCATAAAGACAAGAAGTACAAGCTCTGAATCTTGAGTTCCATAAGAATAATAAACTTTTAGTTGCGTGAAAAGTGACAACAAACATGATATACTGTAGCGAAAATAAAAAAAAAGTACATGTTTGTTCACACAAAAATAAAAATGAATTTTATTAAGGATAAACTCGGATTACATGATAAAAATAAAACGAACCTATATAAAAGTAATGGAATAAAAATTAGATAAATTTAAGGTATTCACCAATCCCTTTAAGGTATTCACCAATCCCTGCCACCTTTCTTCTCGGAACATTTGTAGAGAGAAAAAAATCCTCTCTCGAAAACATCCAAACGCCTATACACCTCGTAGGTCACATATGCATCCCTAGCAGCATATTAAATATGTTCAGGTGGGAGAGGAGGCGCATTAGCCCACATGCTATGCTCCATCCTACCAAATCCATCTTTCATCTTCATGTAAAATGGATCTAAAATGGCTGCAACAACATCCTTTAGACCTTGAGTCCTCTTCTTGTTGTCCGGGTCTCTCCAAATCATCTGGATGTCCTTGATATTATGGATATAAAATTGAGAACGACCAAGAACATTACGATCTTCAGCAGTGCAGAATCCAGCGAATGTGTACCGATACCCATATAGGAAATTATACAACTTCTCACTCCTTTCATCAGCATGGCAAACGTGGTACACCAAAACTTCAGTTCCCACACAAAGTTGGATAACAGCGGCCTTCTTCGGATTCGAGCTGGATCCTCTAAGCCTATCATACTCAACATCTATCCCCACAATCTTCCTTTCAGAAGCATCAAGGATAGATTCAATTGAAGTCAGCCATGCCTCGACTCTAGATGTGTGTTCGTGTACAACACATTCATCTCGGTTGTGACATGGCAAGGAAGTTTGTATTCGTGGGAGAAGGGAGTTTTGACCATTGGGAGACGATAGAAAGAAGAAAGATCTGATCAAGATTATGGCTGCGCTCAATGAGAAAAGAACACTTATATAGGCGTGAACAGAATAGAGAAAAACGTGCATAGATGATAAACATGATCTAACAGAAAGTACAGCTGGACATGCCGAGAAGTACAGGAGCGGATACGAAGAAGATCACTATAGAAACCACCGACAAAAAATATCCATCCGCACGGCTAACAAATAGAACTACAGAAAAATAAGAAGGATAAGATCAACCTTATCTAAAAAAGCATGAAGATCGCAACGGAGAAAAATAAAGAACAAAAGCTACAGGGAAGAGAAGTACAACCTCGGTATACTGAAAAAGTTCAGCTTGTCACATAGATGATCGGTCGATTTGACGAACAGGTCGGAAACAAAAATCCAAACAAACGAACTATATATAAGTATATCTGGAACTAATAACGATATAACACCTATTATAACTCTATCAAAACAAGAATTCATGAAAAAAGCGATGAACTCATGCACACCCGCATGATCGGACGCCGTATGGAACGCAAACCTACCAACGGATTCGATCGCGAATTCCGGATCGATTTTTAGTAATTCAATGAGTAGTCTAGTACGAATTTTCAGGCTAAAAACAAATCAAGTTAACTGAAACACAAAAAAAAAGTGAAATCGACTAGAAATCGACGAACCGAGAACGGCGGAAGAGCTCTCCACGGGAAACTAACGAATCAGCGATCCTCGCAAAATTGGAACCAGATTAAGCATCTGATTCATTAATATATGCATACTGGTGCGAATGGAACTCGAATTCCATGTTAAAAATAACGATATAGACACCAATTTGGATTAGCGCAATAAGTACGCCACGGACATGCCGGCGGATCAATCCGATTCAAAAACTTGTTAAATCTTGCAAAAGTTGTAATGCGTGCATGCGGATTGGTGTATACTTGCTAGAAAACATCATTACGACACTAGAAAACAACAAACAGATCGATTTCGGGACAGAAACATCGATTCCATGAAGAACAAAGAGAAGTATGAACGCACACTGCAAAAAAGTTCTGAGGCAGTACAAGCTCGTGTCCAGAGAAGTACGAATTGGTGCTCAGAATATTATTCTGCAATTGGTTGCAGAATAGTGCTACTATATATATATATATATATATATATATATATATATATATAGAGCAAGACTATTCTCGAACCCCCCTTAAGAGGGGTTCTAGAATAGCTATTCTAGAACCCCTAGCCTAAATAAAGACCTTCTAAACCCGAACCGAGCCCAACCAGAAAAACCGGCTACCCTAGCCGCAAGTGAACCTCTACACCCGGCCACCCGCACGTTATCCACTTCCCCAACCCGACACCCTAGCATCGTCCCCAACCCCGACGCGCCGCTCCGGCGATCTCCCTCTGTGCGCCGACAAGGGACTCCTCCCCTCTCCGCCTCGGAGATCTCCGCCCCGCCTCCCCGTAGACCTTACGTAAGTGCCGTCCCGCAAACCTCCCACCAGATCCCCATGTGCACCCTGAAGAGCTTCCCCGTGCGCCAGACCGGAGGCCTCGCCTGGGCGTTGCGCCAGCTCTGCCGGAGGTGTTCCTCTCTCTTACTTTCGCCTGACCGCACTTCCCACCACGGCGCCTTTGGATGGCCTCGATTCCGGCCGGTGCCGGGTCAGAGGAGCCACCGGAGATGGGGAAGAAGATCCCCCCGGTTGAACTTGCTTGACCGTATGTGGGAGTCCACCAACGCAGTCGCGAAATTGCGATCTCAAGCACCGCGCGTGGCAGTCCGTCGGCCCGACGGACGGTAGTTCACCGGCAGCACACGGCATCAGTGCCTCCCGTGCAGCATAAACGAGGTCTCGTTCAGGTAGTGCGCATGAGACTCGATTTTTACTCCTGCTTCTCACTAGCGCGCTGGTAGTTCTTGATGTGGTTAGGTTCAATCTTGTTTTTGTTGTCTCTATGATTTTATATACTAATTAGTCGATGGTGTACGTTCTAGAGCATGCTACCGTACTCTCTAATTGATTCTCTCCCATAATTGATTTTTTCTGTTGTCGTAGGTGTGCCTACAGGACAACTGCTGATTATTTAATGGTGAATGTCCTTAGAGTACATACCTTAACTCGTCTAAATGATCTCCTTGCAGTCAGCGTTGGCTCAGTGTACTGCTGCTCCGCGCTCGCCCACAAATCAATACGGAGTAGTATCTACAAATTGGGAGGGCTTTGTTGACACGAGGAGAGCTATGGAGAGGAGGCCATGAGAGATAGCCACTCTGAACCTTCCTTCGGCCATGGACCAAATCTGTCGCGCCATGCACACAATAGCAGTGCCCGCCTCTCTATTGTCGCTTCTACGTCGGCACAGCGCCCTGGTAACCAGCAACACCGCCCCTTCCTTTACTCCTCTTACCAGATGAACTCTGTAGTTTACTGTCTTTAAAGCATGAAATTCAGATGATGAACTTGTGAAGTTCAGTTGATGAATATGCGTAATCCACTTTGTTAACAAAAAAAATCATTTTCTTATGAATTATCTAGGAGTGTACTTTGCCGTGGAAGCTCACAAATTCTTGCTAGGAGGTTCGGTGTGTTGTTGTGGAGCATGCGTTTGTTCTTCCCCTGTACTGTGTACTGCAGCGACACCAAGTAGTGGAGGCCAAACATACAGTAACGAGTACGATACATCCCCTAAACTGTACATCTGGCTTGAAGTCCACTGTTTTGCTAGAGAGTAGTTTAGAATTCACAAAAGTTCAAACTATTTTGGACTCTGCTGCCCCTCTCCACCTCTCAATGAGTGGAGAAGTCATGTGGTGGGCTGAGCCCTTACAAAGCAGCAGGATCTTGCTCAGTGTCCACAAGCAGTAGCACAACGAGATGGGATGTGCAGCTCTAAGTCGTGCTCTTCTTTTTGTTTGGATGAAGTAGCAGCTGGAGCACAAGTGCACACCCGAAAAGAAAGATGCAGTTACTGGAAGAGAGAAGTGTATGCGATGGTGGTGAGAGGGTAATATAAAAATGTGTGATATAGAAAAGACCACCTCATTTCCTGATGCCCATTGGCCAGTATCTAGATTTCTTCTGTGAATAACAGTGATCGTACTCATTGTTAAAAAATATACAGCAACATGAGGAGTCCGGGGGAAATAAACTGGGCAGTTCGGGAAGGTGTTTATTCCTATGTTTATTTTTTGTCGACTCTGAAACTTCACTCTGAAACTTTCTGAATGTGCACGACCCTCACTCTGAAATTCACCCACATCCATATGCTACTTGCCCGCGCGCCCTTGCATGAAATCGCCGCCGGGCAATTCTCACGAGACTGTCTCCCGCGTGCACACTACAGGCCACTGCCGTTCTGCCCCTAAGTTTCCACCCATAGTCACATGAATCTTGGAGAACTGCACTGTTGTTTTGCTCGACATGTGCTTCTGCTGGTGACGTGAACCAACTGGTGATGTGAAGTGCACTTTGGTTGATTTATGTGCTTGGTTCAGCTGGCACCTATCATCGAGACGCAGATGCGGCCGATTTTTGATGTCCGCTTCTTTTTATGTCTGGATAGTGTCCACTTGTTTTTATATTTGGATACCGTCGAACTTATACTGCTGGTTGTCCCATCCGACCGTTTGTTCTTATAGTGGGGAGTTCCTTTTATATTTTCTGGGAGTTTGTTTATCATTCCCACTGTTTCAGTCTGAAAGCACACCACAAAAATTAAATTCAAACAAAAAATACAAAAGTGCGTCTGCAGCTATGAAGTTTACTTTTATTGTTTTGAGAAGTCCAGTGTGATAAAACTGCAACACTTCTCCTAGAGGAAAAGAAAATAGGAGTTCACTATTCAGGTTACATCAGTTTGCTATGTAAAATCGCAGAATTAACATTTTTTCTCAGAAAAGTATATAATGTTATATGAAGTTCACTTTGTCTGTGTGAGAATTTCAGTTCATTTACTGGAATTTTAATTCGTCCGCATCAAAAAGTTCATTTGTTAATACTAGACAGTCACATTTTCACTTTGCCTTTTGCTATTTCCATTTTTGTTTTGTATTGATAGAGAATATGGCAAGATGGAAGTTCGTTTTTCTCTTGCCTAGGAGTTCAACTATTCATTTATATGTTGATGTATGTCTGATAACATGTTACTTCTACAATAAAAAAATTCAGGAGGTTCGCTTTTTCCTGTCCTAAAGTTCATTCTCTGTTGGCAGGAAGTTAGTTTGCATTTGCACAATACTCGAGCAGCTACAGGATGCCAATGATATTCTCTCAGGAGCATTGCCAGGACGAGTGCAGTATGGGTGAAGTTCATTTCTTCTAATCCTTGTAGTTCACTTCCCCTAATTCATGAAGTTTACATCTCTTGCTACTTTCTATTTAGTTCATCCATTAGGTTTAGATATGCACTTGTTTATTTAGTTCCTTGTGAAAGTCAATTTTTGTCGAAGTTCAATTTTATTGACGGGAGAGTTCACTTTATTTTTTAGAAGCTCAATTGGTATAGTGCAAATATTCATTTCTTTCAGCAAAAAGGGTCTAATTTACCCACGAGGGAAAAGTTCACATTTTGTTGTCACGAAGTTCACTATTTTCAAATCTGGAAGTTTGCATCTGTTGCTAATTTTTATTGTACTTCTGCATGGTGTGTTGTACTAACTAAATTACCCTCAGTTCATGTCACTTGCGTTTTTCTTTGATTTCTCAAACCGTATGCCCCAGAAGTTCAATATGAACGCGTCGGTATTTCACTTTGTCTCGCTGAAAAATCATCTTATTGTAAGGCAGTTCATTTTAAATATGCAGAAAGTTGAGTTGTGTCACGCATGAAAATTCATCTCATTTTGATTTGGAAAACAAATTGAATGGTGGGAGGAAGTTATTATTTTTAGAGATTGTTCTGTGAGCTATTTCTTGTAGTTGTTGTGAATTGCTATGACAGAGGGTGCCCCTTTCTTATTGTGTAAAAAGAAGCTGTTATGTTCTAGCTTTGCTCTCTCTGACACTTTTAAAGAACTGTACAAAAAGTTCATTTTATATCAACTGGAAAAGTTCGCTTTTGTCTGCACGGGAGATAACTTTGTTCGCAACACAAATATTTAAGCACGTGGGAATTGCAATTAAATTTAAAACAGTGTTGTTCTGAGGTTCATTATTTCATTTGGTAAAAGTTCAGTTCGTCAATGAGGAGAAGTTCACTTTTTTATCATGTGCTGCAACTCAAATATCTTGTGAATTAACTGTCATAACAATCGTGCTCTGCGAGTGTAACACTATATCTAGCTTTGACTCCAACAGAGATGAGTCAGTTCTGCCCTTGAAGTTAGTTATTGAGAGATGTGCAATTTATAACCTGGCTATTTACAGGGTAGAACGCATCACTGCATGTGGATGCAAGGTTGGGCAACTGAATGTTGTTGGTAGTCCAGAGGTCCGTCTCTTTCGTTATGAATCCAATGTGCTCTTGATTTGAGATACGCAGTGTAGATGCATGGTTAACTTCCTATCAAACAGTGTCTTAGCTTATCATTTGATTTTTCCATTCATAACGTAGTTCATATTTTCGGGAGTTCATTTCGTTTGGTGAATATATCATTTTTAAACATGTTGAAAGTCACATATAAACATGCAGGAGTTTGCCAATGACGCTGCCGGCGGCAGAAGTTCAGATATACCTGCATGCGGAGTTCGCAGATGGGCTGTGTGGTGCTTTCGATGATGCTGTCTGTGTTTGTCATGTGCACGCCGGCACCGCTAGTCCCGTCGTTGTCTAGGCAGGGCACTGCTCGACTCTGTGGACCTTCTCCTATTCGTGATGTTTATGTATCCTGATGCTTCACTTTAGATTTTCCCTCCTAGATGGATTTTCATTTGAGTTTGCTAGATGAATTATTCCTGAAGTTCACTTCCAATGTTTGTGTTGCGGGGTGGATGATTTCTGTATATAAACTATGTGTCAAGTTAACTGTTATGTATCTACACTTATTTGTGAAAAAGATGTGCAGCCTACCGTATGAAAAGTTTACTTCTTCGACATGAAGTTTGTGCATCGAGTAAATGTGTAGCAACCAGGTGCTACTTCTACTGAACCTTAAGACTGGTTTTGAACTGCTAACCTGGATGTGTACGTTTGTGATTTCAATTTTACAAATTTCGTTTTCGCACCGATTAATAAAGTTGTGTAAAATGTGTTGCAGCACCAATATTATATTTGAACGCGGAGGATGTTCATCACACACATGCTGGAAATTTGTTTTTGTTAAAATTCACTTTTTTACGAAGCGAAAGTTCACTTTGAACCATATAGGAAGTTCAATTTAAACATGCCCGAAACTTTTATACCGCTATGGGAAGTTCATTAATAGATATCGGGAAGTTCACTTTCATATTCGACTAGCTCACACACTTGTGGGCGGAAATCATACACATAGAAACCATCCGTACGACTACCGATTGCGTAAATCGAACAACTCCACGTACAATTAACACTAATATATCTCTATTAATACTCTAACATACCGCAATGCCACACCTAATCAATCTAGATGAGCCAATTTCGAAATGTTCTCGTGTCGGCGTTATTTTCACTTTTATGTATTTCTAAAATTAAACTAAAATTATTTAGAATTTGGAAAAACATTCAACATGAAAAAGATGCGCCTAATCAATATCTTTTCAACGCAATATCATTTGGTACATTCCGACAAGTGATTCGGAAATAATCCACAAAAAACAGTTCGAAAAACCGAGAAGCTCGAAAAGAGAAATCACGTATTTTCAAATCTGCTCTTAAACTGTAACGAATTTAGAAAAATGTTCTTCATATGAAAGGTGCGCCTTTTCATCAGCTTTCCAACGGCATATCATACGCATCAATCCGATAAACGGTTTGAAAACTAGAACCCCAGAACTGCACGAAATAATATAAATCCGCGAAAACGTTGTTTTCTATATTTAAAATTAGTTTTAAACAATACAGAATTTGGAAAAACAATGAACACAAAAAAGTTGAGAAATTTCCGCACGAATCCAATGGTATATTGTATGCATCAATCCGATAAGCGGTATGAAAATCAACATGAAAATAGTGTCCGCACAGACATGGAATTCCGGTATTCTGTCGAGAAGTTCACTTGGAAACATTCAGAAGTTCACAACTGGTTCCAAAGAAGTTCAGATGCGACGAAAGTTCGCTATATTTTTTGAAGTTCACTTCAAACTAGACTCAAGTTTCAGAAGTTCGCCCTGTACAATATTGAACTCCGTCGGGAAGTTCAGATTGAGGGAAGAAGAAGTTCAGATCCATATACCAGGAAGTTATATATATATATATATATATATATATATATATATATCTCTACTATATAAAAAGGAGGAACTTGTTCTGTTTCCTCCGATCCAAGGTTTCGTCCTACATATTTTTCATCTGACCATTTTGCCCTCCCACCACAACATCAAACAATGCATCAGCACGCCATAAATGTTGTCCACCATCACCGACCATAATTCATGGGATTACACTTTTTTGACGACCAATCAGGCAACAAAAATTACAGGAAATTCATCAAAAAGGTATTTCTTTCCATCACTCCGTCCCACGCGGGATTTTCGTCCATAACTCACGCAGAATATTTATAGCACTACACTTTTTTGACGACCAATCAGGCAACAAGAATTACAGTAAATTCCATAAAAAAGGTTTTTCTTTCCATCACTCCCTCCCACGCGGGATTTACTGTCCATAACTCACGCATAATATTTATAGCACTACACTTTTTTGACGATCAATCAGGCAACACGAATTACAGGAAATTCCATCAGAAAGGTTTTTCTTTCCATCACTCCCTCCCACGCGGGATTTTCGTCCATAACTCAGCACACGCAAAAGAAACCGGATGAAAACCGCCCACGCTAAAGAAATCATACAGAATCAGTGTTTCGTGAATCCCCAATCCCACGACCATGGTCCCCAGTCGTATGCCGCCTTCCTCCTGCCACTCCGTCGATCTACCCCGCCTACCCCAGCCTCATGGCCCAAAGCCGTCGCGGTCCAGGAGGGGGCCAAAGCGAATGCGGAGCGGTGCGCCATCTCGCGGTGCTCGACCAGCGGCTCAACATCACGTCGCAGGCCTTGGAGAGGATGCATCACTTATAGCCGGAAGAAGATGACACCCGGACCTGGTGGATTCCATGGTATTGGGGAAGGGCACGCTGCACACCACAACAAGAGAGTGGACATGCAACACTCCAGGGGCGTCTTCGGCGGTCCACATGCTCGCCTCGCCTCACGCCGGTATGGAGCACAACATGACTCAGGGCCGCGCAGGTTTTCATCCGGTTGGTTTGGGAGGCGTTGGCGGCGGCGTTGCCGATGCGAAGATTTCTAGCGGGCGAACCGCTGCTAGACAAGATTGACCTCTCTCTGCACGGTGAGGTGTGGCGTGGCAACTTCGGCCTTCGTGGGCTAATCTGGGTTTGCAATCAGACTTAGTTCCCTTGCACTAAATAAGTTTTCTTGTTGATAAGTGTTTTAGCTTCTTGCACTGAATCAAATTTCCAGGAAGGTGTTATGTACTAAATGTAGTCTTCGTGTGGGTAGGTTTGTGAAATCCTGATGGAAGCAACGCAGCGATGGTTGCTATTCCACAATAACATGGAATAACATCACGAGGAAAGGGGTGTACTTATTGACTTATTGTGGAGAAGAAACATCACTACATCAGCCATGCAAAGAAAACGAGCTGACTTGGAGGTTACAGATATGAATGCTAGGTAAGAAGAAAAAGCAAATTGTTGTGTGGCGATAAGTTAGAAGCACCGGCATGATCTGCTCCATTTAATCAGGTGGAGCAACTTCTTACATGAACTTCAAATCACCGGGTAGAGTTACAGTTAAATCCATGGGATCTGCACTCCTGTAGAACTTGTTTTGCCTTTCAAACTGAACTTACATTTCAGTTTTTTGGGCAGTGCAGGGCTGCACGCAATGTTGCACAATGCGCATGCCCACCTTGTAGTATGAAATTGCCAATATGACGACTCTAAGTGTGATGGCAATGAGGAGAATCATAATTCAATGAATTATATAACAGGTACCTTCTTTTGTATTGCTTAGTTAGACACTGAATTCCAGTTCTCGTTATCTCCAAAACATGCATTGTTTGGGTGAAATCAAGACCGAGACACTTAAAATACCATACAAAATTATCCATCTTATTCATAAAATATGAGAATAAGATTCTTTGCATTATTTCAGAGACTTCTATGGCATTTTTTGTCATGTTATTTCTCCTGAGTTGCCATGCTGGTTTGTTTATACCAGTAAAACGTACCACGAGATGTTCAAGAAAATTCTAGGTTCAGGTGCTTGGTGACTTGGTCGTTGGTTTATGTACCTGGGAAGTTGTCATCTTCTTGAAGTAGAGATAAAAGTGCATCTAATTCTAAGTTTGTTTGAATTGTCAAAGGGATGAGGTGTTTACATGTCTGCAACGCTATATCTGTTTAGTGTTAAATAATATTGGGTAATGGTTACCATCAGTTTTAGAAATATATATTCTTTGATTGATCCCGATATCAGAAATGAATATGAGTGAGGAGTGTTAGATAAACTGAAGCATTAGCCGTTAACTGATTTAGCATTCGTGTACTGATGTACGACGTAATCTAGATTGCTAATTCATATTACAGATAATTTTATAGTAAGCAAATTACTTCTAACATCATCTGATTGTAATGCATGTTTCTCTGCCAGCCACTCAGTACTGTTTTCTTGTAAATATGGACAAAGATTAATGTTGATGGAATTTAAGTGAGTATTCTGTGAGTTCGTACATGCTCATAAATGACTATCACACATGCATTCTTGGAGACTAGAACCAGTCAAAATATGTGTAAATCTGTTCATGAATGCTGGCACTATCTCTATAATGAATTTCATGGTATTATTATTTTTTGCTATGAAAAATGGTAAAATACTCCTTGCATGAATCGTTGTCTCGCGGAGTGGGGTAATGTGGCAATGGTGGCGGAGTGGGGTGCGGGTGCCGATTGCTGCTTGAATAAAATGGTAAACCATATTTTAGGTTTTGCTTCCGAATTGGCCAGATAAAATGAATCAATAATCACTAGAATCTTTGTTTGATAAATTTCTACGCAATCTGTATAGCTGGCATGAAAAATCTATGCTTGTTATATTTTCAAATGATATAGAGTTGAAATTGATCACATGTTTACTACTTGGCCGCTGACTTTCGGGGGAAGGTTGCGAAGATATGCATTGTTTATCTTGTTGAAATTGATCATAGGAATCTGTATCTCTGATTTCTTTTGTTTTTTCATAAGTATTAAAAACTATATATGTGCATTGGGAAATGAAATTTGAGGACCCGTGGCAGCGCACGGGCATTTTAACTAGTATATATATATATAGGAAGCTCAATTGGGGCACCATGGTGCCCATGCACCATACATCATGACCGTACAATTACATCGTGGGTGCCAGATTTCATCATAGGTGTATAAAGGAGAGAAAAACACTTTCCAAATATCAACAGGAGAGAGAATGCACTTTCCAATTATCAGAAACAGAGACAAATCACTTCCCAGTTTGCTGTGCAGGTTTCCGTTTATGATTCATGGTGCCCAGGCACCATGGTGCCCCAGTTAGTTTACCTATATATATATATTTGTGTGTGTGTGTGTGTTCGTAGATGCAAAAGACGTTTTCCCCTTCTAAGTAAGTATATGGATAAATCATGATTTATTCAACTTTGGTGCGTTTAGACCGAGCCTTCTGTAACGCCGACTGGGACTTGGCCTTCGAGAATCATGTGCTTCATGCTTTGTCGTCATCCCTCTCGGACCATTGCCCACTTCTCCTCTCCAATCAAAGTGGACCACGGAGGTCGCCTTCTTTCCGTTTCGAATCTTTCTGGACCAAAATGCCGGGCTTCAAGGAGACCGTTCAACTCGCATGGTCGATGCCTTCCTCTCACACACAGCCGGTTCACAACATTAATCACAAGCTCAAAGCTACTGCGTCTCGGCTGAAATCTTGGAGCAAAGGTCTCTTCTCCAATTGTGAACTCCAACTTCTCATGGCTCTGGATGTTATCTTGCAACTGGATGTTGCCCAGGAGACCCGAACCCTCTCCCCAGAAGAGCGAGGCCTACGCGCTGACCTCAAAAGAAGGGTTAAAGGTCTAGCTGATTTAGAATGTTCTGACAAACGGCAAGCTTCCAGGATCAGATACCTGCGCGAGGGCGACGCTAACACTAAGTTTTTTCACCTTCGCGTCAATGCAAGGAAGCGCAAGAACCACATCCTTAGGCTCACGCTAAATGATGGTTGGGCTACAACTCATGAGGAAAAGGACAAGTTGATCTTCGATCATTTCTCCAGTACCTTGGGCCGACCCCCTCCACGACAGCTGGATTTTAACTGGGATGTCTTGAATCCCACGGTCCACCACCTAGAAGACTTGGGCCTTCCTTTCTCGGAAATAGAGATAAAAGAAGCCATAGACGACATGCCAATTGATAAGGCTCCGGGACCTGATGGTTTCTCTATGGCTTTCTTCCGCTCTTGATGGGATATTATAAAGGACGACCTTATGAGTACCATAAATGCCTTCTCTGAGCTTTCGGTGCAGAACTTTCACGTTATCAATACCGCAAATTTGGTGCTTCTACCGAAGAAGGATGGCGCTGATTCCATCACTGATTTTCGGCCAATTAGTCTTATTCATGTGATCCCAAAGATTATCGCCAAAGCTATGGCTCGTCGTCTCAGCCCGAAGATGAATGAGATCATATCCCGCAGCCAAAGTGCTTTCATCAAGAGTAGAACTATCCATGACAACTTCATGTACGTTAGAAACACGGCCCGCAAGCTTCACCGCACCAAAACGCCATCCCTTCTCATCAAGTTGGACATCGCCAAGGCTTTTGATTCCGTTTGATGGGATTATATGCTTGACCTCCTACAACGCCTTGGGTTCCCTCAGAGATGGCGTGCTCTGATGTCGACTTTATTCTCCACGGCCTCCTCCAGGGTGCTTCTCAATGGGATTCCAGGAAAGAACATCTCTCATGGACGCGGCCTCAGGCAAGGAGACCCCCTCTCGCCTCTCCTGTTTGATATTTCCATTGACCCGCTTCAGAAAATCTTGGAAGAGGCTACGAACTCCGGGCTTCTTCATGCTATGCCAGGCGGTTTAGAGGGTCCCCGGGTCTCTCTTTATGCGGATGACGAGGCCATCTTCTTGACTCCTACAGAACATGACTTATCGGGGCTTGCCAATATCCTTCGCCAGTTCGGAGAGGTCACGGGCATGGTGACTAACGTGATGAAGAGTTCCATTGCCCCTATCCAATGTGCTAATGTTGATCTGCCGGAAATCCTGAGGAACTTCCCAGCGGTGATGGTTTCTTTCCCCATAAAATATTTGGGTTTGCCTCTTTCCCTTG
This sequence comes from Lolium rigidum, assembly GCF_022539505.1. Lineage (NCBI taxonomy): Eukaryota > Viridiplantae > Streptophyta > Magnoliopsida > Poales > Poaceae > Lolium > Lolium rigidum. The sequence continues at coordinate 234,230,270 of NC_061513.1, read as the reverse complement.
GACGGCTCAAGAAGGCTGATCTTCAGCCATACATTGACAAAGCGGTCGCGCGTCTAAACCCTTGGAAAGGCAGGTTCCTCAACCATGCTGGCTGCATCGCTCTTGTTAAATCAGTGCTTTCTTCTATGCCTATCTTCCCGTTGACGGCCCTAAAGGCAGACAAGGGCATTATAAAGGCTTTTGCGAAGATTAGTCGTGGCATGCTATGGGCCTGCAAGGAGGCGGTTAGCGGGGGGAAATGCAAGGCCAACTGGCATAAAGTTTGTCTCCCCAAGGAGCTAGGTGGTCTTGGAATCCTAGACCTGGAAAAATTCTCTCGTGCCCTCAGGCTTCGATGGCTTTGGTATGAATGGACAACACCGAAAAAACCATGGGTCGGCTCGGAAACGCCTAACGACGCCTCTGACTTGGATCTCTTCAACGCTGCAACCCGGGTCACCATAGGCAACGGAGAAAAAGCCTCCTTTTGGTCTTCTTCCTGGTTGAACGACGCCCCACCTAAGGATATTGCTCCTCTGATTTTTTTGGCGTCCAAAAGGAAGAATCGGACCGTGCGTGATGCCCTTCATAACCAGAATTGGGTGGCTGACATTGCGGTTGAGGCCTTCACCATAGACCATATGGAGCAATATATCCGCCTCTGGGAGCTTGTCTTGAACATCAACCTAACCCCAGGCACTGATGACTTCATCGTCTGGACATTGACTCCCAATGGTTGCTATTCGACCAAATCACTAGTAGGAAAACCCTTATAGGCGAAGCTTAGTTCTGTGGCGCACCGTTTTGAGTGCGCCACAGAAACCTATTTTGTGGCGCACAAAGCTCGGTGCGCCACGTAAATAGCTTAATTTTGTGGCGCAGCAGCCGACCATGCGCCACAAAAACTTGGCGGGCCCCACAACCTGTCACCCCCAATTATCGGTGTACGTATTTCGTGGCGCACGCGGTGCGCTGCGCCACGAAATTACTGTTTCTGTGGCGCACTTGCTTTGGTGCGCCACAGAAGTAGTTGATTCTGTGGCGCACTTATTCTGGTGCGCCACAGAACTAAGGGAACTTAGCTATATCATCCCGTGCCCTCCCCCGCCCACGCCCGTTCACCTCTGATCCGTACCGCGCGCCTCTCCCCTCTCCCCTCTCCTCACCGCGCGCCGCCATGGTCGGCGCCATCGCCGTCGCCGTCGCCGCCGCCTTCCTACGCGAGGGCCGCCTGCCGCCACGCTCCTCCCATCCCCGCCACCTGCAGCACAAGCTGCCGCTACGGCGAGGAGGGGCCGCCGCGAGGAGGGGCCGCCGTCGCGTCAAGGTGGAGGAGCCGCCGCGACCTCCACCCTTGCCGTCGTCGTCGGTGAGCTCCTCCACAACCGTTGTTGTCGTCGGTGAGCTCCCTCCCTCTTCCTCCCCTCCCCTCCCTCTTCCTCCCCGCGCGAGCACAACGTGCTCGACGAAATGCTCGCTCCGGATGTATTGCTGCTGTTGCTCTGGATGCATTGCCCCTAATCGTTTTGCTTCATATGGTGTTCATATGCATTGCTGCTGCTGCTAGTGATGCTTATTGGAGTGTTCTATATGTTGTTCTGAACCTGTACAATGTGACAATGAAATTGTTCTGAACCGTACCTGTATATGGTGTTCATATGCATTGCTGTTGCTGCTAGTGATGCTTATAGAAAGATGTGACAATGAAATTGTCTATGCTTATAGAAATTGGAGTGTTCTATATGCTTATAGAAATTGTCTATGCCTCTCGCTCTCGCCTCTCGTACTTGTTCTATAAATCCTTGTCCGAACCTCGTACAAGGTAATGCAGACTTGCTCACTTGGTATTGCTTGCTAGTTGGACATTTGGTTGGTTTTGATGCTACTGGTTCATTTAAATGCATGAAATGCTACTATGGTATGCTACTGTGGTATCCTTGTGAAGAAAATGATGGATTCTTGTGAGCTTATGGTATGCTACTATGCTACTGTGGTATCCTGGTTGCCTCCTTAATTGATGCCCTATGATCCAAATTACTATATTATTGGATTGAGTGTTATGGCTACTGCTTGTTTGCTCTCCAAATTACCATGCTTATGATGGATTTCTTTTAAGGACTCTAGCTAGATTAGAGGGGAAAAGTTTCTGCTTTGTTGCCTATGATAATGGATCATCAAATGTTTCCCTTTGTCCCTGGTTGCCTCCTTAATTGATGCCTTATGATCCAAATGACCCAAGTCTTGCATGATCCCATTTATCCCTAATGTTGCTTAAGATGAATAAATTCCCTCTAATCACCATTTGGAGATCAAGACTAGTTCTTGATTTCCATTAGCTAGACTCCAATATTAAAAATTTCTCCCAAATATGGAGACAAACATTTTAACATTACCCCAATTGATGCCTTTGTCCCTGGTTTCCTCCTTAATTGATTCCTTATGATCTATTTCTTGTTGGCTTTGATGAAAATAGAGATATCCACAGTAGGGGATCATGTAAATGAATGCCACCGTGGTATCCTTTGAAGAAAAAGGACTGTTTCTGATGGTTTTAAAGGGCTAGGTGGTGCTAGGTGATTCAGCTTGGCTACCAAGACTTGTCTCATCTCGGTTAGCTGGGATATGCTATGTGTTGTTGCTTGTTTAGGCATATCTATCACTTACTCGGATTTACCTGGTTCTTGATTGGCCTCTCTTTGCCAGCATCACTTGGTCTATATACCAAGTGATGAATAATCCCTTTGGAGCATCTCGCTCCATGCATGCTATGTGTGTTTGTGCATCTTGACTTATGTTCCCTATGATAATGGATCATCAAATGTTTCCCTTTGTCCCCGGTTGCCTCCTTAATTGATGCCTTATGATCCAAATGATCCAAGTCCCTTGCATGATCCCATTTGTCCCTAATGTTGCTTAATTAAGATGAATAAATTCCCTCTAATCACCATTTGGAGATCAAGACTAGTTCTTGATATCCATTACTTACTCGTCAACACATGTGTTTGCATGTGTGTGTGAGCTGCTTGTAGTGTCACTTGACTATTCAAGTTTCAATGTTGGTTACTTTTCCTCTAGTGCAAGAAATGGTTGAGCAGATGTTTATCCACTCGTTGGCCTTTATTCTTGGGTAGCTCAAAGTGTCATGCACTTACTCGGATCATCAAATGTTTCCTTTAATTTGTCCCTCGGTTGCCTCCTTAATTGATGCCTTATGATCCAAATTACTATATTATTGGATTGAGTGATATGGCTACCGCTTGTTTGCTCTCCAAATGCTATATATGTGTATTTGACCATGCTTATGATGGATTTCTTTTAAGGACTCTAGCTAGATTAGAGGGGAAAAAGTTGCTGCTTTGTTGCCTATGATAATGGATCATCAAATGTTTCCCTTTGTCCCCGGTTGCCTCCTTAATTGATGCCTTATGATCCAAATGACCCAAGTCCCTTGCATGATCCCATTTGTCCCTAATGTTGCTTAAGATGAATAAATTCCTCTAATCACCATTTGGAGATCAAGACTAGTTCTTGATTTCCATTAGCTAGACTCCAATATTAAAAATGTCTCCCAAATATGGAGACAAACATTTTAACATTACCCCAAGTGATTTACTTGTCGATGATTAGATGGTTGGTCGATCACTCGTACACTCGGGGTGGAGCAAGTGAGGCTTGGTGTGATGGCACAAATATCAATATCTTGTGCATCCTACCTGGCCTCACTTACTCCATCTCTCGGATGTTAATATTTGTTTCGACCAACAAAGTATGAGGCATTCCATTTAGTTGATACCACTTGGCTCTTTCTTCCATTTTAGTGCCGATGATTAGAATGTTCGGTCAATCAGTACACTCCGGGTGTCGCTAGTGAGCCCGGTGTGATGGCACAAATATCAATCTCTTGTGCATCCTACCTGGCCTCACTAACGCCATCCCGGGATGTTCATATTTGTTTCGACCAACAAAGTATGAGGCATTCCATTTAGTTCATACTAGCTACTTCTTAATTGCATTGGCCTTTCTTCCATTTTAGTGCCGATGATTAGAATGTTTGGTCACCTATACGCCGCAATATACTTTGTAGACGAGCCCCCTTTCTCGGCCGCCGTTCCGTGAACGAGTCCTTGATGAGACAACAACGCCGACATGCCTCTCCGGCGCAGCACCACTTTTCTTCTCTCGCCGTCCAGTACGTGAACGAGTCCTTAATGCCAAGACGGTGCCAGCCTCCCTAGCATCATGCCGACCCTCGTTGTCGCGCTTCAGGCCGTGTCGATCATGCGCCTGCATCTTCGCCTTCTTGCCCGGTGAACTAATAGACTAATCGTTGGAATAAGGAAGCCGATGACGGCCGATCGCAATTTAATCTTGCGACCGGCTGTCATCGGTTTCCTTATTCCAACGATCAGCCTATTGGTTCACCGGGCAAGAAGGCGAACAAGTGCAGGCGCGGGACACACGGCTTGAAGCGCGGCAACACGGCCCGGCATAATGCTGGGCAGGCCGGCACGGTCTTTGCATCAAGGACTCGTTCACCGGACAGCCGAGGGACCGGCGTGGTTCTCGCGCCGGAGATGCAGATCGGCGTTGTTGTGTCGTCAAGCACCCGTTGACTGAACGCCGACCGGGGAAAGGGGGCCCTTCTGCAAAGTATTTGTGTTGACCAACAATGTATGAGGCACATATTCTATTTTGTCATTCCATTTGCTTTGAGATTTTCAAAATGCCGATGATTAAAATGTTTGGTCACCGTACACTTGGGGGTGGCGTAAGTGAGCCTCGGTAAGATAGCACAAATATCAATCTCTTGTGCATCCTACCCGGCCTCGCTTACCCCATCCCTAAATGTTAATATTTGTGTTGACCAACAATGTATGAGGCACTTATTCCATTTTGTCATTCCATTTGCTTTGAGATTTTCAAAATGCCGATGATTAAAATGTTTGGTCACCGTACACTTGGGGGTGGCGTAAGTGAGCCTCGGTAAGATAGCACAAATATCAATCTCTTGTGCATCGGACTTGGTCTCACCGACGCCATCTCTAAATGTTAATATTTGTGTTGACCAACAATGTATGAGGCACTTATTCCATTTTGTCATTCCATTTGCTTTGACATTTTCAAAATGCCGATGATTAAAATGTTTGGTCACCGTACACTCGGGGCGGCGTAAGTGAGCCTCGGTAAGATAGCACAAATATCAATCTCTTGTGCATCGGACTTGGTCTCACTTACACCGTCCCCGAATGTTAATATTTGTGTTGACCAACAATGTATGAGGCATTTATTCCATTTCTCTTGTGCATCGGATACTTGTTGGTCTCACTTTCTTCCATTTTCATCATAGTAGGAACTGGATGGAAGGACCCCGATGCAAGCGAGCCTGGTGGGTAGAGATGACGGAGCAAAGGAGGAACCGGATGAAGACTACTTTGTATCTCGAAATTGTGAATTTTGTATGAATTAAGAGTTGTATGCAAAACATTTGACACTTGCCACTATATATGTATCTCGATCGGGCTCTAAGTAATGTGATGATGATGTCTATGTTATATCTCGTGCAATGTACATGATATTTATATTATATCTGAATGTTGCTGTATATAACCTCGTGTATCCGTATTGTGTATCCGTATTGCTGTGTATAAACTGTATATGTATACCAGGCAGCACAAAATCGTGTATAATACAAGCAAATTCTGTGGCGCACTAAGAAGCAATTCTGTGGCGCACCCTTTTCCGTGGCGCACCTAAGAACAAGTGCGCCACGAAACCTTATTTTTGTGGCGCACAATCAGGTGCGCCACAGAAAGCTTATTTTTGTGGCGACGTTTCTGTGGCGCACCACCCGTGCGCCACAGAATCAAATTTTCGTGCGCCACTGATGAGGCTTTTCCTACTAGTGAATCCGCCTACAAGGCTCAGCTCAGGGCGGCTTTACCTTGCTCGTTCGGCAACATCGTCTGGAAGACTTGGGCTCCCCCGTAATGTCGTTACTTTGCATGGCTTGATGTACAAAACTGCCTTTGGACCGCTGACCGTCTTGCTAAAAGAGGATGGCCGCACCCTCCTACTTGCCAGCTATGTAGAGGCCTTTTCGAGTGTCGCTTCTCCAAGAGAATATGGAACGCAACGGCTTCGTGGCTATCTTGCCCGGACCTTATCCGTTGTCTCGGCACTGGCAGACCTAAAGTGCTGGAATACTGGCAAGCTATTGCCAGAACCCCCACCTCCTCTACCAAAGGTCTGCGAACTGCAATCGTGCTGATTGCCTGGGAGATTTGGAAGGAGCGAAACGAGCATGTTTTCAACAATAAATCCTCCTTACCCTCGGAGATCATGCGGAGAATTAGGGAGGAGGGCAAGGACTGGATCCTGGTCGGTGCAAAAGGTCTAACAGAACTCGTGGGCTGACCGTGTTATAGTGTGGGAGGGAGGGGGAACCCCCCTCCCTCCCTTCTCTTTTTATTTTTATGGCTCTTGCCATCCCCTTGTTTGCTTCTCCTATATTAATATAAGGCAAAATCTTTTTTGCCCGTTTAAAAAAAATATATTTGTTCACAGCGCATTTCAATCAATTCTGGAAACAACAATATGGTGTTTTTGGAGAGGAGTAGGAAATAAATATGTTGTACATAACAACACTTGTAAGGCTAGTTTCTCTTTTTTTGAACAAATATAGTTTACAGATTTTGTTTCAGACATGATTATGTTGCAGAGGTGCCGCAGGAACTGGATTTACAAGTAAAAAATGAACATGAACTAGAACCTCATTTTACTTCTACTTTTAGAGATGATGTATATTTCTCTGTGCTTTTGTATGAACTATCTTTCCGATGCCGACTCTAGTTTCTGTAAGATAAATCTGTCCTAGTGTGAAGTCTGAATTTTAATTTACTCACTATGTGGCATAAAAAATCTCTGAAATTCGGATGACACTATGTGTGCCCTGCTGTATTAGTTTTGCGACAATCCATTTCAGATAGAATTAAATTGTTGGTCACCTGAAATATGCATCTATGTTACACGTCACTGGGCTCTCAGTATTTTATCTAGCAGGGATGTGCCGGAATGCCATCTCGACGGTGCACATAATGGACACTAACAATGACCCTACTAGACGGACAAGGAGCACAAGCACCTCAAAAGGTGGCAAACTCATAGTGCTCTTAATTCTCAGCGTGAAATTTAATTTGCTCATTTATCATAGCACACAGTTGAGTTTGAGTTGTAAGATAGGTATGTCTTAGTGTAAAGTGTGAATTTTGGGAGTGGTGTTTTGGAACATGGGAGCATATGCTCCCTATATTTTGAAATGCATCTTACACATATTTTAAATTTAAAAAAATTGAAACAAAAAAATCGCACGTAAATATTCACGTGCTACGCGCTCACAAAGTCGTTTCATAAAAAATGAACTTATCATGTGACGTGTGTAAAAAAGACAAAATTCAGTGCTGAAAACAATGCTTTTCACATGATAAGTTTTCTCTTTTTTACATAGGCCACAAAAAATATTATTTTTTCGTGAAACTTGACGCATACACATATATTATTGAGATGTACATGTAGAATTTTTTGTCAAAATTTTTCCACACTTCAAAATATGTTTTGTTGGTAGAGGGAGCATACGCACCCGGGAGCCGAATTGAATTTCCGGTGAATTTTTGTTTACTCACTATGTCACATAAAATATCTGTGAATTTTGGATAACAGAATATGTGCGCATTGTTGTATTAGTTTTATGACGATCTATTTCAGAGAGAATTAAAGTGTTGTCGTCTGAAATATGTATCTATTCTCTATGTCACTGCTCTTTCAGTTTTGTAGTTGGAGACCAGGCACACAGGATACTAACCGCACCAGTTTTGCGTGTATGTTTAAATGCCCATTTGAAAACTGACACTAAAAATGATTAGAGGCATTTTGCGAAGTGCGGCTAAAAGCATGCTATTTTTAGAGGTAATTAGCTTAAGTGTGGCTAAAGATGTATATGGGCAATTTGCCAAAGTGTGTCTAAAAATGTTAGAGGCAAATGTCCAAAATGCAGCTAAAAATATATAGAGACACTATGTCAAAGTGCGTCTAAAAATATATTGAGACAATATGCCAAAGTGCAGCTAAAGATATATAGTGGCATTTATAGAAGTGCCTATAAAATATATAGGGGCATTTATACAAGTGCCTCTAAAAATATATAGGGGCATTTAAAGAAGTGTCTAAAATATATAGGAGCAACTAGAAAAGTTCCCCTAAAAATACTATTTTTAGAGGTATTTTTCCAAAGTGCGGCAATATTTTTTATCAACATGTTTTAATTGAGCATTTTTTAAGTGCCTCTAAACATAATTAGAGGCAATTTTGCTACTTTTAGGTGCACTTTAAAGTGCCCCTGAAAATCAGCTCTCCCGTAGTGACTGCCACGGCATCATCGACGTGGAACACCGATAATCTGTGTCCCCTACTTCCTGTTCTGCTTGCACAAGGTTCGCCGCTTTGACGCATCGCCCACGATCGTGCTTGGCTATTTGGCACTCCTTCGCCCAATGTCCAGCCTTGCCACGGTACCGGCAATTTCCCTTTCGATGCTTGCCGGAGCCAGAGCCCTTCTCGCCGGAGCCATAATCCCCGCCATCCTCATGTGTTAGAAGAAGTTCTCCAACGCAATCAGAGGCATCATGCAGCTCGTAACCTTCCTCGGCCGTGATGAAACGGCCAGCCAACTCCTCGATCGTGAGCTCCCGCGGGTTTACGGTCTATTTGATCGCCATGGCCATCCTGCGACACTTTCGCGGCCCCACACACAGGTATTTTAGCACCACCTTGTACTCTTCGACGGGATCGCTCAGTAGCTCAATGCCGTTGACGATGGCCGTCAAGCGAATGGCTAAGTCTTCGATCGACTAGCTGGCCTGAACCGTAGCTCCTCCCACTAGCGACGCCGCGTCTGCGCCTTGGTTTCTCTGATGCGCTCGCAGTCGAGCCGCATCGTCTCGCTGGTCTCGCACACCATCATGGTGCGGTCCTTGACGGCAAGCATGAGCACCAACTCCGGTGAAATGGTGTGAAGCAGAGCCGCGAGCATCGCGTGGTCATCGTCGTGGTCATCCGCGCCGACTCAGTCACATGTTGTGATACCAAGATGATAAGGGGTGGCCCGATCTTCTCAGTAAGCAACGGTGGTGATGATGATCACGGGGTGATAGCAGTGGAGGAACATGACGATATAGTGGATGATAACATGTATGACGCAACGAGATCTCTCGATTGGTCCCTGTCGCCAATGCAATAGCTCTCAACCCTGCAAGATATTCGCAACTCCACACACTTGCGCACGCAGCCGCCGAACACAAAATGGTCAGTTGCAACCGTCTAATTCCGAATGGAACAGCAGATCACACAAAACTTTATCGGGATCTACACAATATCAAGCAATATGGTGTAGGGAATTCAATAGTTTTGCAGAGCAAACAACTAAAAACTAGGGTTTATCTTAAACGTGGTCTCAAGCAACTTTGGGGGCGTCCTATCGACTTATATAGGCGTCCAGGACGACCTCAGGTCAAAAAAGTACGAAAATAACCAACCCAGAACAGATCTGGTCAAGACAGACTCGGAGTCGGCCGGTCTGGCGGCCGGTCGACCGGGTCTGGGACCGGCCGGTCCGGTTCAAACCGGACCTGGCACCGGGTGGTGACCGGGCGATGCTTCCGGGCATACTGGATAGTGCCCGGATGGCACAAGCGTTGCGCCCGGTTGGAAACCGGGCTGACCCGGCTCAGGATCCGGTCGGACTGGGCCTGGGACCGGATGGTCCGGCGGCACGGCCGGTCGGCCGGATCTGGCACCGGCCTGATCTTCAGCTTTTCCTCTCGCGCATGCCTCCCGCTCCTCCCTCGCGCGTCCATGGGATGTCTTCACGTCCAGTTCCATGTCCAGCTTCACGTCCATCTTCTGGTCCAGCTGCTCCTCTCCTCCTCGTGCGATGCTTGCTCCCTCCTCGTACCTGATCATACATAAATAATAGCACTTAGGTAGTATAAAGTTCTCATCAATCACAGTATCGTTTAGGAACAAGTTCACCTGTTGTTTAAGTAGCTTCGCACGAGCTCGTGTCATTGGTCCAATCCTAACTTCATTGGACTTGAGCTTCACAGCAGGATCATCTTCAACTTGCAATGACGGAGGTAGTAGTGAGGTAGGGATGTCCTCATCATGTTGGGTCTGCAACTGAACACGCATAACCATCCCCCACTCCACGTAGTTGAATCGCGTGAGGGTGGGGTAGTTCACCGAGCTGGTGCTCTCCCGCACGACACGCTCGCGGATCACCATCTCTCCTTCGTCGCACCTCAACGTACTACAACCACGGCGTTGAGTTGGGGACACGGATATGCGCCACGGCGTCAGCGGCTTGGACCTTCCTAACGCGCCGGCCTCCACATGCACTCCGTTGTTCTTCTCTTACGCTGTTGGAGTCTTCGACATCACCCTCGATGTGGCTCTGATACCTCTTGTTTCCTTTTAGATCGAAATCGAGAGAGATAGGGAGAGAGACGATGAACTCACTAGTTTTGTGCAGCGTCCAGTCGTACATCGATTGCTTCTTTTTGGGTTTTGCTTCTTATTCGAAAAAGAAAACATGCCGCAACTATCGCCACCTCTCCTACCGGATCATGCCATCCCACGGCTGAGAAGTGATCGATGGCTCCGCTCCCCTCACGTCGCCCCTCCTAGCGAGCGAGGGGGCGAAACCCTAGGCCACTGATGCCCCCTCCTCCGTTCTTCTCCTCCTCGTCGCTCCCGGAGGCGCCGCCGGGCTAAGCCTGACACCCCGGTGAAGGGGGCGGCGGGGATCTAGGCTCTTGGCTCTCCGCGTTGTGGGTAGAAGGAGAAACACCACGCCAGGCTCGCCATGGCCGATGCGGCTGCTCTGCGGTGCCCCTGCTCCGATGGCTTGGCCCTTGGCTCGGCCTCAGGTAAGGGCGGCCTCGGTGGGAGATCGGGATCCCAGGGTGGCGGCCCTGTTCTGGTGGTGGGGCAGCACCGGCTTGGCGGCGAGCGGTGTCCGCCGATGCTTGCCGGCCTCTGCGGCCGTGTGGACGGCGTGGAACCGGAGGGTGCTGGTCGTGGCCTGGGGGCTCCTTCGATGGTCGCCGGTGTCAGATAGGAAGCCACCAGCCCCTCCTCTCCTCGGATGCGCCCGGTCTAGCTGGTTTTGAATCGTCTTAGAGGATGGCGGGACTCTTCGACCGGGAGAATTCCCTAACAGGTGGTGCCGGTCACGACGGCGACGACATCCATGGGCATCGCCTTCCTTGTTGGGGGCGTCGTCGAGGTACTGTCCTTCCCCCTCCTCCTATGACCCCAGGTGAAAACCTAATGTTGGATTGGGTTGCGGTGGCGCTTGGCGTCGCTCCCCTTGCTCGAAGGCGCGGCCTTGGGGTGCTTGAGGGTGGGTGTGGGCGTTTGATGTGTGGTTGGAGGTGTGCCGGTGTCTTCTCCAGCGTTCCCAGTAGCTTTGTCTCTGACGTGTTCGATCTTCGGTCCGCTGAGGTGCTTCTCGATGTGCTTGGCCTGGCGTTTCTTGCTTGGTTTGGTCTACTTCGATCCTCGCCGGCGAGTCCGCATTCAGGTTCAGGGGAGCGTTTCCATCGGTCGATGGTGCGGCGCTCTTCAAGCTAGGGCGAGGAGGCAGGGAGCCTTCTTCGACGATGGACTCGGATGTGGCTGTTGTGCAACTACCTGGTGTTTCTCCCTTGTCAAGCCACACGAGCCGGCTCCCTCTTGATTTCTTCGGCACCGGGTTGCAAATAGCTAAAGAGGACCATGTTGTTGCAAGCTGTTCTTCATGATTTCTGGTGTTTGCTTGTAATTGTGTTGCGTCGTAAGCTGTTCTCGGCATCTTTGTACTCTACCTTTGTAGCTTTATTAATTTAAAGCTGGGCTTAGGCCTTATGTAAGTGATCGATATGCTCGATCCTATTGACCTGCTCCTGAACACACAAAACACGTGGAGCTCTAACTACTTTTACATCGGAAAAGTGTTAATTGAAAATTAATTGAAACAGTATCCGAATTTTTGTTTGGAATTTTCTTGACACTTTAAAATATTTTTTTACAATGGCAGGAGCATATGCACATGGGATCAAATGTGCAATTATCCAAACTTTCTACCCCTAAACAGTACCCAAGCTACTAGATTATTCAACAAGGTTTGCCAAGATAGTAGCATTACCAAGGTGGATCGTGTTAGCGCAATCAGGCAACAATAGCGCAAATGGTTTACTTAGTGGATCAGTCCCAACATGTGTTGGAGGTCGTCTCAAATAATTGTAAGGATATTATTGCCTAATTAATAAGCTTACGGTTCCTTAAAAAAGGTTTTTATTGTTCTGGTACAAACGCCACCTTTGGGTCCACTTATTTCATGATTTTTGCATTTGATTTTGACCAAGGGCTGAGGCTGATACCCTGGGGGCAATTGATTTGGCCCAATCTATTAATTAAGCAACAGATTTGACAAAAATAAAAGCGAAAATTAGATATGATGCTACTATCTCGACATTGTATCTTTCAAACGATTCTCTCCCATGAACATCCACAGTTCCACCTCATTTTTTATGTTAGCAAAAAGCGCCAAAGACAAGGTGGGCAACATATCCTATGCATCTGGGGCTTCTGTGCATCCATGCATCCATCCATCCACCACTCTCCGATTTAAATCGCACGCAGGAGATGGATATTGTGATTATTTTACACTTACACGCCCGCTGGACCCGTAAGCTACTAAAATCTTTGTAAATAAACCCATCCAATCGTTTAGGTCAGAACTAGATCGTACAGTTCCGCGACGGCGGCGGCGGCGGAGAACTTCGGTGGTCGCCACCGCTCTGCACACCACCCGCTTTCCGTGGCCACCCCGGGCCGCTCAAGCGGGGCTGTGTGGTTGCCGAATGCCGACTCGTCGTCATCCTCCCCGTTGTGTGGTAGTGGATCAATCGACATTTGTGCTACCAGCTGTTGCCATCCTGTGATCTATTACTCGTATTGCAACGAATACACGCATGTGCTACGCATGAGCAGCTGTATGTACAAGCACGTAAGGTTGTATCCATGCATGTTGCAAGCCCTTCATGGTCATGGAGCCGTTGATGGTCGCCGCCGGCCGGATTCGTCGTCGTCGCCGCCGGCATGACCGCCGCAGACTGCCGCGTTGGGAACTTCAGTGGTCTCCAGTCGCCACCGCTCTCCGCGCCATCTGCTTTCCCCTGCCGGCTGCCGCCGCCGGCCGCTGCAAGCTGCGCTGTGTGGTCGCCGACTCGCCGTCAGACTCCGTTCAATCTACGAAGGAAAACCGATCTAGGGGTTTATTTGGAATGATACGCTATCATAGTTTCTAGGCGGGCGTGTAAATGCAAATTTAGTCACGTTTAGCAGTTGCGCGTGTGATTTGGATCAGACGGCCAGGCATGGATGGATGCACGGATGCACAAGAGGCCCGGATGCATGATGTTGTTGAAGACGTGTGCGTGTGCTAATTGTACTGAGAACAACAACTCTCCGGTAAGCTCGATCCTCAAGAGCAGTAATACAAACGGCCAATTAACGTTGGCTATAAACAGGCGCGCATGAGGCTTTATGTTTTCTTAGACAAGGGGGGAAAATAATTAAAACATGCAGAAGAAAGAGACAAGCTGTCATCACAAGCAAAATCCTTTTTCCTATGGTCAAAAAAAAAGAAGTCTAAACATTTTCCAGTGGACACGAGTTACAGCCAAAAGGATTGGAGGCAACTCAGTGAGACAGGGACGGCTTGAGAATTGGGTTGGTGGATAGCGTATACTATTCTTAATTTCCAACGCAGTGACGTTTGCAATGATGCAGTTCCTCACTATTTAGTTGACTCGCCGCTTCCAAATACCACAATCAACCTGTCCATTTTGAGAGGAAAGCAATTAGCTATGGCGTCTGCAGAAACAGGAGGCGACAAGTACCGGTCGTTCATCCACGGCGAGGGCGAAAAGAACACGGTGTGGAGGCTCGGAGCCCCTCCCAACTTTGACGTGGTCAACAAGCTCTTCGAGGAAGAGAGGACCAATGTACATATTAGCCTCTCTGTGAATCGCTTCACTCTCTACGGAGCAAAATCCTTGTGTCTACACAGATTGTTGTTATTCAAAACTATGTTCATATGATCCATACTGCAACAGGAATGGCCGGAGGGGTCTGTGGAAGAGAAGGTGCAGCGCTTGCTCAAGACCTGGGAGATGGAGATGTTCCACAAGGTGCGCCCCGAGGATCAGAAGTGCGTTCACTCCCAGGGATTCACGGCGAGCACCAACGGTGAGGCTTCATGGCTGCACACAACACACTTCCACACCTTGCCAGATTAGCGCGCCGTGTAACGACATGAAAAGCTTGCAGGGATGAAGGCTCTGACACGGAAGGAATGGTCGGCCATGGGAGGCTACAACGCGTTCCTGTCGACCACTTTGCCGTCAGAGCACCGCATCTATGACCCGGACAAAGAAACTGTCGACTCCGGCATGTCGACATTCCTCACAGCATTTCCACGGGGTTTTGCCATTGAGGTGCTTGACGTCTACAGCAGCGACCCACCGAAGGTCGCCTTCAAGTTCCGACATTGGGGGTACATGGAGGGGCCGTTCAAGGGGCACCCGCCTCATGGCCAGCGTGTGGAGTTCTTTGGCGTCTGCATCTTCCATGTAAGTTTGTTTGGCACCTTGGTATATAAGATCTCCGTGCTGTCCATGCAGTTAACTTTTGTTCAGACCTGGGAATCTACACTAACAGAGGAAACACTGATATATGGTCCGCTGCAATAATGTGATACAGGTTGATGAGGAGATGAAGGTGGAGAAGGCAGAGTATTACTACGAGCGGGGCAACTTCCTCGCCAGCTTCTTGAGCCCGCCTGCTGCTTCTGCAGCATCGGCTTCAGGTTGCCCAATGATGAAAGCAAACTGAAGCTGTAAGGATTATTGAAACATGTAACTTGCATCAATGTAAAAGGACGATCACCTCCATATTTTGAGTTGCCTTTGATTCCATGTCTGGGACATGACAGTGTTTTTAATAAAATAAAATAAAAGCCTATTTGTTGCAAACACCACTTGTATGTATGTAGGGGTGACAAAACCACACTTGGTTTGGACAGAACTTTCGGAAGAGCTACTAGACAATGACTTGTTCATGAATCAGAATTTAGTGAACTATAGGCCTAGTTGTCTTAGTTTCGAGCTAAATTCATAGACTTTCTTCATTGTTCCAAGGTGCATTCAGATTGTCACCAGAGGCTTTATGTGAGATTGTGAGTATTGTAAGGAACGTTGCCCACCTTCTTATTCATAGTACAAAGGTATAAAATCGTATATTATGGGAGATCTTAACAAGTCCCTTGCCCTGTTCGCTCCTGTGTTGAGAATAGCAGATTATGCTTAGATAAGAAAACATGAGCCTCACAGAAGCATTACAAGCCACTTAAGCTGAAATACAGGGAAAGGATCTTAGTTGAAGTACCTTCATAACTTCGATTTTACTGACAAACTTGTTTTCAACTCATCAGCAACCGCATCGATAAACTCCAGTGTGTTCAGATACTTATCTCGGCTAACACTGTAGGATGTCAAGATAATCAGTATAAATTAAAATTAATAGATAGAATGGTGATTAGAACTACGTTTTGTATTGTCGCTACAGAATACAAAACGAGATGCAAGAATTACGTTGGCCCATGTATGAGAAGAGCTAGATCCTTTGTCATCTTTCCAGATTCCACTGTTCCCACACAAGCAGCTTCCAGTTTTTGTGTGAAATCTAACAGTCTTTTGTTGTCATCCAGCTTTGCCCTGTACAAGTGTTCAAGGTTAACGCGTAATGCTTCAGCTATAGATCTTTACAAAAGTAGCAAATAAAATTACTGTGGCCTACTTGGTGTTTACAGAAGTAGCAAATAAGAATGTATAAGCTAGAACAACCTCCCGAAAGTGAAAATTCCAACTGAAGTTCAGAACATAATTTTCTGAAATCTCTGGTTTAACGAAAATGAAGATTGTGTATAAGAAGTTTAGGGTCAACAGAGCACAAAAAGAGAATCCAGGTTTAACATGAGTAAAATCAATATCATCTATTTCTATAATTTAATTCACCCTTGGTACCTATGTGCTAGTCCAGTCGACCATGCAAAGATTGACGCGATGCTATTTGTGCTTGTTTCGCCTCCTTTTTGGTGGACTCTGTAATGTCTTGTGACTGTACCATGTGCAGCTTCAGCTTCAACTGTTCTACCATCAGGGCACACCTAAAGCAATAAAAAAATTATAACTGTTAAGATGAGCACAGAGAAGCACATATCAGGTGCAGGACAGTGCAATCTAGATGAATTCTCAATAATAAAACAAATGGTGATAATAACTTTGAAATACAGAGAGTAGCACGAAGCATCCATCAGGGCATACACTTACCAGAACTGATGTCATGAGACCTAGGGATCCAAAACCTGCAGCAGAAGTAAAACCATACTTCTCTTAGCAAATGAACTGACATCCTTCTCAAGATAAAAGGTTGCAAGGAATAACATCCATATACGATGAGCACAAACCTTGAGCAATCAGATCACTCTGCACATCTCCATCATAATTCTTGCAAGCCCAAACATAACCACCTTCACTCTTAAGGGCATAGGCCACCATATCATCGATCAGCCGATGTTCGTACCTGCCACAGCAACAATTAGTCTGGAACAGAAGGAAAACAAAGCATGTTATATACTTATCTGTTCAATAGAGCAAATAGACATACCATATTCCTGCCTTCTCAAACTTGCCTCTCCAAATTTTTTCATAGTTTTCTTGGAAAATGTCTTTAAACCTGATATATGAGATAAACCGGCAAGTAAGGAGAGTGATATTTCAGTGTAAGCCATACATGGATTCAAGACTATCTCCAAAAAAATAGATAATGCATGATAATTGAATATTGACCTTCCATCATATTTTTTGAGGATCGTGTTCTTGGTACTAAGATAAAGTGGCCATCTTTTCTGGTAAGCCACGTTCATTGAAGATTCAGCAAAAGCCCGAATAGACTATTTCCAATGCAATAAGATAAAGTATGTCAGGTTTAAAGACCAATTTTGAAGATACAGAGCATCCAAGCTAGTTAAACAAACCTCATCGGTATTATACATAGACAATGCTACCCCACCAGCACCATTAAAGTTGAACACATCCAACTCTATTTGCTCCTCTACGCCATCTGTGGCAGTTTTCAGAAGATAAGAGTGTAAGCATGAAATTAGCACAACGAATAACTCATAAGTCACTGCAGAAAAATATCATTGGTACTTAACTATATTAGTAAGGTGCGCTCACAAATACAAAGTACGGAGTACTTAGTAAGAGAAACTGATTCTACTCAGTGTATACGCATATAAATCATTAAATAGGTCCTGAAGTAGTGCTCCTGATTATAGTGGTAGCCAGGCTTATGTGCCAAGATGGTCACATGTAATGTCGATGCCAACAACCATGTCTCTATTTTGAGAAGCATTAACATTTTTTTATCATAAAGAGATCAAGCTACAAAATAATGAGTGCTAAGTTCTACAAATTCTGACTTGTAAGACCAATCACAAGAGTAGCTGAATAACTAGTTTTCTTGAGTTACATACCAAATACCAATTTGAGCTTCCCTGGCCCTCTAATGATTACATCTGTTGCTCGGTATTGATCACCAAAAGCATGCCTTCCAATACATATGGGTTTTGTCCATCCTGGCAGAGTAAAATATGTAGCATAAATATCAACGAGCTCCAAGCATTGGTGTGTGAAAGTGCAATAAAACCACCGTACCAGGTACAAGCCGAGGAACATTCTTGCAGATGATTGGTTCCCGGAAAACAGTTCCTGCAGAAGTCAATGAGTTCCTATGATGTAAGTAAAAAAGAAACCACAACAGGTGCATCAATGAAAGTTAAGCATAGAATAAATACAGGACTCACGAAGCTCAATGAACATATGTGAAATAAACTGATCACCAGTGAGTGGTTTACCATTCAAGATGTTCCTTATTGTCCCATTTGGACTCCTCCACATAGCTTTTAAATTAAACTCTTTTACACGTCCTTCGTCCGTAAGCTCAAAAGTAGCGTGCCACCAAATCAAAATTAACATATGTGTCCAAAGCTTCGTCGATACATAATGCTCATAGGTTAATGAAATCAAATTCTTCTGAGCATCACCTGGGGTGACAGTTGCGCACTTGATGGCCACATTATACCTGGAACAAAATTACAGCATAACTCAATAGGCTAGAAATATAGGGACCACAAAGGCACAAACAATATACATCAATTATGTATCAGCATTATGTAAGTTCTTCGCCCGGCTTGCCTCCCGGAACAGGTGATGGACGGCGGATAGGCTGCAGCGGCGCGGCCTTCCACACCCTGCTGCTTGCCCTCTGTGCGACCAAGAGCCGGAGTCCATTCAGCACCTTCTGCTAGGTTGTGTGGTCACGCGCGAGATCTGGGCTTGGGTCTTAGCTCGGTGGGGGATGATGGAGTGGCTCCCCTCCGTGGACACGGACCTTGTTCGGTGGTGGTCCTCCTTGGTCCGCCCCTCGGGGCTGAGACGGGACCTTTGGACGGCGGTTATCCTTGTCTTCCGGTGCATCCGGAGGCACCGGAATGAGGTGGTGTTCAACGGCGCGGCACCGGAGGCTCGAGCGATTAGGGGTAGGATCAAGGAGGAGTCCCTCAGTTGGCGTCTAGCTAGGTTGTTCCGCTCCGAGTCTTTCAGCTTTCCTGACCCCTTTCCTTTCTCGTGGAGGGACGGAGATTAGGCTTTGCTCGGGGAGCTGTCACCCCTGTTGACAGCACGAACGTTGTGGTGTGAGCCTTCCGGCTTTTCTTCTATGTGATCAATACACCTCCCAGGGTGTATTCTCGAAAAAGAAACCACTGGCACACATGCAAATTCCTTCATTTAACAATAATTGCTAGTTGGGACTAGGACCAAGAGGTTCAGCAAAAAGCACTAATAATAGCCATTCCAGTAGAAAATACTGTTGTCATGAAAGAAAGGCATAACTCAAAAGAGAGACAAGAAAACATAGAATGACCCAGAACCATGAAGCAGAAAAAGTGAGGCTTACTTTAGGGTAGCTTCTGCACTTTCTATTGTTACTTTGTCCCCAGTAGCGTCACGGTTAGGTAGACCTAAGTCATAGTATTTTATGTCCAAATCCAGGAAAGGGAATATAAGCTGCAATAAAATATTTCAAAATGTCTATCAAATGAAGACGCGGACAATAAGAAACACTAAAGCACCAAAAATTGAACAAAATGATATAAGATAATCAGAGATTCTGAACACGGCCCTTGGTTAAGTATTCTATCAAAATCAAGAACAAACAGAAATGACAATAACTAACCTTATCTTTGATCCATTTCCATATAATTCTAGTCATCTCGTCACCTGCACAAAATGAATATAAACTTTACGGGTCAGTTAGTCTGCAGAAGCACTCTCTCCCAATGTGAAAAAGAATGACACACACCGGGAAAACATACTTTTTTTTTTGTATATGCTAACATAAAGTTTATCCATGGAACTTTTTCAGCAAATACTAACTAATGAAGTTTTTGATTGAAGAAGATATTGTCCTGACATTTGGTATACAACAAGGCCCAATCAAAAAGGGCCTATTTAAGTTCTATTTTGAGATATTTTTGCAGATAAGTTCTGAACTTGGTGTCTGGATATATTGTATACTGCGTGCCATGGAACAGGATTTGCAATTTTATTGTCCTTTTATCGCTGTATACGCGTGTGCTTACTCGATCTTTCATGTCACTCAACAGAGAGACATCTAGCTAATTCAGCGCGCTTCCTACCTCTGCTCTTCAATACGCCTCTAAGACTCGCCGGTGCATAGATATCAAATCGTCAAGTAAACTAATTAAATTGACGAACATTAATCGCCATACTAGCATGAAACGATCTCTACATTCGAGCACCGAACAACTTGACCCAAAAATCACATTGCCCAGCACAAGTAAATTAGGCCAAGGGGGCCAAGAACATGAAAATGTAAGGGAAAATATTGAGTCCCAGTTCAGATGCACATGATCCAAACCAAAGTAAAGCAGCCTAATTCACCGATCGACCACAGTACGGCGAAACAATTCCCAAGCTGAGCAAAGCCCAGCCATTGATCTGTACATTCTCTCGTGAATCGCAGCGAGACACTAGACAAATCAAGCGCGGCGTGGTACAAACTTCGGATTGGAAGCGGGGATCGGGGTTTCTCACCGTCCATCTCGACGATGGGATTGGCGACCACGATCTTCTGGAACTCCATGGGCGCCGCGCTCGGCTCGCTGGGCAGCTGGCCTGCTCCGGGATGAGGCGAGGCCGCGAGACGAGGCGAGGCCAGAGGCGATTCGAGCTCTTCTGGAGACCGGAGCGCGGAGAGAGCGAAGTGGTTTGACTAGGCGACACGGCGGAGCTCGCCGTGCGCCGTGGACTTTTTTTTTACTCCTCCGATTCCTTTTTAAATGACTTAGGCTACAATGGTAGAGAAGGCATGACTTCTCTTATTTCACCATATCATCTAGAGAAAAAAATAGTTATAAGTCATACAATGCGAATCCCCTCCCTGGCAATCGCTCGCTCGAGCGATCGGTTTCTGTGGCGCGGAGCGCTCACGCGAAAGCGTGACTCAATTCCCTTTGTATCACGTAGTGCTTTAATTGCGTTCACATGTGTTCACACTAACAGCTTGTATTACTACTTTGCAAGTTGCATTAGCGTTCACACTGCATGCATGCACATGCAGAGAGCATCTCATGGATTTGCATTTAATGAGCCAACTTTTCAGCACTCTTTCATAAGTTGTTGCATGCATACACATAGCATCTCACTCTTTTTCTTCAGCACGAGGCAGACTCTCAATTCACTTTTTACAATTCTCTTTTGGTTTTTTTTTCGTATGGTAATTCAGATTTAATGGGGTCCTTTTGCAATTCCCTTTTTCGGGCCAGTGGTTTTTAAGGGGGAAAATAACGGGTGGGAAGATCCACTTGCAACTCAAATGAACTACCACTTGCTACTCAAATTAAGTACTGTTTTAAGTTGTAATCTAACAAAAGTTGCTAAAAAAATTCTTAATGAAAATTACTTTTTAGGGTTGCTAGTTATTTATATTTACCGTTGATAAATAACGGGGCACCGGGTTGATAACTTGTAAACAAAAAAAGAGTCGCTACATTTTTTTAATTAAATTAAATTTTTAGGGTTGATATTTATTTATTGATAAATAGCGGGTCACCGGGTTGATAACTTCTAAACTAAAAGAGAGTGGCTAAAATATTCTAAATGAAATACTTTTTAGGGTTATTATTTATTTTATATTTATCGTTGATAAATAACGAGGCACCGGGTTGATAGCTTGTAAAATAAAAAAATGTTCGCTAAAATATTCTAAATGGAATACTTGTTAGGGTTGGTAGTTATTTATAATTACCATTGATAAATAACAGGGCACCGGGTTGATAACTTGTAAACTAAAAAGAGTCGCAAAAATATTCAAAATAAAATTAGATTTTTAGGGTTAGTAGTTATTTATATTTACTGTTGATAAATAACAGGACACCGGGTTGATAGCTTCTAAACTAAAAAATATCGCTAAAATGTTTTAAAATAAAATTAACTTTGGGGTTGATAATTTTATATATTTACCGTTGATCACTCAAGTACGGAGGGGTTGATTATTCAGATAGAGAGGGTTGATAACTTTTAGCCCGAAAAAAGTGTCTCGAAACATATCAACATGGGTGCTAGTTTTGAAGATCTCGTCGAGAAGGATTTATTGGTGAAAGTGAATCTTTATTTGGAGTTGTCGTTTGAAAGTTAAAAAGTTTTGAATTTACAAATTTGGAAAATATTCCGCTGACATCAGCATATTCGTCTATTTGTGAATGATGCAGAACTTTCCCTCAATAGCCTACACCAGGTTGATAATTTTATATATTTACCGTTGATCACTTAAGTACGGAGGGGTTGATTATTTCAGATAGAGAGGATTGATAACTTTTAGCCCGAAAACAAGTTTCTCGAAACATATCAATATGGGTGCTAGTTTTGAAGATCTCGTCGAGACGGACTTTTTGGTGAAAGCGGATCTTAATTTGGAGTTATCGTTTGAAAGTTAAAACATTTTGAATTTTCAAATTTGGAAAAGATTTCGCTGACATCAGCGGATTCGTTTTTTGTGCATGCATGCGAACTTTCCCTCAATAGTCCGCACCGAGGTTGATAATTTTATACATTCATCGTTGATCACTCAAGTACGGAGGGGTTGATTATTCGGATAGAGAGGGTTGATAACTTTTAGCTCGAAAAAAAGTTTCTCGAAACATATCAACATGGGTGCTAGTTTTGAAGATCTCGTCGAGACGGATTTATTGGTGAAAGCGGATCTTAATTTGGAGTTATCGTTTGAAAGTTAAAACGTTTTGAATTTTCAAATTTGGAAAAGATTCCGCTGACATCAGCAGATTCGTCTATTTGTGCATGCATGCAGAACTTTCCCTCAATAGCCTACACCAGGTTGATAAATTTATACATTTACCGTTGATCACTCAAGTACAGAGGGGTTGATTATTCAAATAGAGAGGGTTGATAATTTTTAGCCAGAAAAAAGTTTGTCGAAACATATTAACATGGGTGCTAGTTTTGAAGATCTCGTCGAGACGAATTTATTGGTGAAAACAGATCTTAAATCGGAGTTGTCGTTTGTGAGATAAAACATTTTGAATTTTTAAATTTGGAAAGATTCTCGCTTACGTTATCGAATTTGTCTGTTTCTACATGCATGCAAAACTTTCCCTCAATAGCCTCCACTACAGTCCAAAATTTGCCAAAAAAGGAAAGAATGTTTGGTTAGAAATCGATTGCTCAATCCCTCCCTGGCGCACGAGCGCTAGCTAGGGCAGCCCCATACAATGCGGTATCTTTTATAGTCATTCCTAATAATTAATGATAATTAATTAAATTAAATTTGGTAGAAAATTATCTTGCTAAAGGAAGACATGTCATAAAATGGAGAAAATAGCCTTCCCTTACTACCTCCGTTTCAAGGAATAAGGCGTCCTCGTTTTACGAGCTTTTTGTTTGACCAAGAATTACTTCAAATAGATCAAAATTGTTTGTATGAAATTATTACCAGTAAAAAGTTCTTTTCAATAGGAATCCAACGATACTAATTACATATAATATAATCAAGATTTTGTTGCTCAATTTTTACGGTCAAAGTTCGTCTTGGAATACGCGTGCGCCTTATTCCTTGAAACGGAGGTAGTATTTTCTAAGAGATGATCCCTTAGCCAAGGGAAAACAAACTTGTCTTCCATCATTTTCTTTCCTCCAACTAAGCAAATATCCGACGTGGCACCTCTAAGGGAAGACTAACGTCACCATGTTGTACATGCCCTTAAATCTATATCTATATCTATCTTGGAAAAAGCTAATAGCAACACCGCATACAACGTGCTCCCGTGCGACGTTTCCGTAAAACAAAAAAGCGCACGCGTCTCTATAGAAACGGAAACAGGTCCACACCGCACCATACTCCTCTTTCCCCACCTCAAAGATTCCCTGAACACACCACCCCCTACCTTATCTCATGACCGGCATGGGGAGGGCCAGTGCCGGGAGGCCGCCGTTGTGCACTGCCGCGGGGAGGCCGCCGTCGAGCACTGATGGCGTGTAACTCACACGTTCATTGGGAACCCCAAGAGGAAGGTATGATGCGCACAGCAACAAGTTTTCCCTCAGAAAGAAACCAAGGTTTATCGAACCAGGAGGAGCCAAGAAGCACGTTGAAGGTTGATGGCGGCGGAATGTAGTGCGGCGCAACACCAGAGATTCCGGCGCCAACGTGGAACCTGTACAACACAACCAAAGTACTTTGCCCCAACGAAACAGTGAGGTTGTCAATCTCACCGGCTTGCTGTAACAAAGGATTAACCGTATTGTGTGGTAGATGATTGTTTGCAGAGAATAATAAAGAACAAGTATTGCAACAGATTTGTATTTCAGTATAAAAGAATGGACCGGGGTCCACAGTTCACTAGAGGTGTCTCTCCCATAAGATAAAAGCATGTTGGGTGAACAAATTACGGTCGGGCAATTGACAAATAGAGAGGGCATAACAATGCACATACATGTCATGATAAATATAGTGAGATTTAATTGGGCATTACGACAAAGTACATAGACCGCCATCCAGCATGCATCTATGCCTAAAAAGTCCACCTTCGGGTTATCATCCGAACCCCTTCCAGTATTAAGTTGCAAAACAACAGACAATTGCATTAAGTATGGTGCGTAATGTAATCAATAACTACATCCTTAGACATAGCATCAATGTTTTATCCCTAGTGGCGACAGCACATCCACAACCTTAGAACTTTCTGTCACTGTCCTAGATTCAATGGAGGCATGAACCCACTATCGAGCATAAATACTCCCTCTTGGAGTTAAGAGCAAAAACTTGGCCAGAGCCTCTACTAATAACGGAGAGCATGCAAGATCATAAACACCACATAGGTAATAACTTGATAATTAACATAACATAGTATTCTCTATCCATCGGATCCCGACAAACACAACATATAGCATTACAGATAGATGATCTTGATCATGTTAGGCAGCTCACAAGATCCAACAATGAAGCACAATGAGGAGAAGACAACCATCTAGCTACCGCTATGGACCCATAGTCCAGGGGTGAAATACTCACTCATCACTCCGGAGGCGACCATGGCGGTGAAGAGTCCTCCGGGAGATGAATCCCCTCTCCGGCAGGGTGCCGGAGGAGATCTCCAGAATCCCCCGAGATGGGATTGGCGGCGGCGGCGTCTTAGTAAGGTTTTCCGTATCGTGGCTCTCGGTACTGGGGGTTTCGCGACGGAGGCTTTAAGTAGGCGGAAGGGCAACGCGGGGGGCCACACGAGGGCCCCACACCATAGGTCGGCGCGGCCAGGGCCTGAGCCGCGCCGCCCTAGTGTGGCGGCGCCTCGTGGCCCCACTTCGACTCCTCTTCGGTCTTCTGGAAGCTTCGTGGCAAAATAGGGCCACGGGCGTTGATTTCATCCAATTCCGAGAATATTTCGTTACTAGGATTTACGAAACCAAAAACAGCAGAAAACGACAAGCGGCTCTTCGGCATCTTGTTAATAGGTTAGTTCCCAGAAAATGCACGAATATGACATAAAGTGTGCATAAAACATGTAGATATCATCAATAATGTGGCATGGAACATAAGAAATTATCGATACGTCGGAGACGTATCAGCATCCCCAAGCTTAGTTCCGCTTGTCCCGAGCAGGTAAAACGATAACAAAGATAATTTACGAAGTGACATGCCATCATAACCTTGATCATACTATTTGTAAACATATGTAATGAATGCAGCGATCAAAACATTGGTAATGACATGAGTAAACAAGTGAATCATAAAGCAAAGACTTTTCATTAATAGTACTTCAAGACAAGCATCAATAAGTCTTGCATAAGAGTTAACTCATAAAGCAATAAATCAAAGTAAAGGTATTGAAGCAACACAAAGGAAGATTAAGTTTCAGCGGTTTCTTTCAACTTATAACATGTATATCTCATGGATAATTGTCAACATAGAGTAATATAACAAGTGCAATATGCAATTATGTAGGAATCAATGCACAGTTCACACAAGTGTTTGCTTCTTGAGGTGGAGAGAGATAGGTGAACTGACTCAACATAAAAGTAAAAAGAATGGTTCTTCAAAGAGGAAAGCATCGATTGCTATATTTGTGCTAGAGCTTTTATTTTGAAAACATGAAACAATTTTGTCAACGGTAGTAATAAAGCATATGAGTTATGTAAATTATATCTTACAAGTTGCAAGCCTCATGCATAGTATACTAATAGTGCCCGCACCTTGTCCTAATTAGCTTGGACTACCGGATCATTGCAATACACATGTTTTAACCAAGTGTCACAATGGGGTACCTCCATGCCGCTTGTACAAAGGTCTAAGGAGAAAGCTCGCATTTTGGATTTCTCGCTTTTGATTATTCTCAACTTAGACATCCATACCGGGACAACATGGACAACAGATAATGGACTCCTCTTTAATGCATAAGCATGTGGCAACAATTATTATTCTCATATGAGATTGAGGATATATGTCCAAAACTGAAACTTCCACCATGATTCATGGCTTTAGTTAGCGGCCCAATGTTCTTCTCTAACAATATATATGCTCCAACCATTAAGGTGGTAGATCTCTCTTACTTCATACAAGACGGACATGCATAGCAACTCACATGATATTCAACAAAGGGTAGTTGATGGCGTCCCCAGAAAACATGGTTATCGCACAACAAGCAACTTAATAAGAGATAAAGTGCATAAGTACATATTCAATACCACAATAGTTTTTAAGCTATTTGTCCCATGAGCTATATATTGCAAAGGTGAATGATGGAATTTTAAAGGTAGCACTCAAGCAATTTACTTTGGAATGGCGGAGAAATACCATGTAGTAGGTAGGTATGGTGGACACAAATGGCATAGTGGTTGGCTCAAGGATTTTGGATGCATGAGAAGTATTCCCTCTCGATACAAGGTTTAGGCTAGCAAGGTTATTTGAAACAAACACAAGGATGAGCGGTGCAGCAAAACTCACATAAAAGACATATTGTAAACATTATAAGACTCTACACCGTCTTCCTTGTTGTTCAAAACTCAATACTAGAAATTATCTAGACTTTAGAGAAACCAAATATGCAAACCAAATTAGCAAGCTCTAGGTGTTTCTTCATTAATGGGTGCAAAGTATATGATGCAAGAGCTTAAACATGAGCACAACAATTGCCAAGTATCAAATTATCCAAGACATTTTAGAATTACTACATGTAACATTTTCCAATCCCAACAATATAACAATTTAACGAAGAAGAAACTTCGCCATGAATACTATGAGTAAAGCCTAAGGACATACTTGTCCATATGCTACAGCGGAGCGTGTCTCTCTCCCATACAGTGAATGCTAGGATCCATTTTTTTCAAACAAAAAAAAACAAAAACAAACCGACGCTCCAAGCAAAGCACATAAGATGTGGCCGAATAAAAATATAGTTTCAGGGGAGGAACCTGATAATGTTGTTGATGAAGAAGGGGATGCCTTGGGCATCCCCAAGCTTAGACGCTTGAGTCTTCTTAGAATATGCAGGGGTGAACCACCGGGGCATCCCCAAGCTTAGAGCTTTCACTCTCCTTGATCATATTGCATCATACTCCTCTCTTGATCCTTGAAAACTTCCTCCACACCAAACTCGAAACAACTCATTAGAGGGTTAGTGCACAATAAAAATTAACATGTTCAGAGGTGACACAATCATTCTTAACACTTCTGGACATTGCATAAAGCTACTTGGACATTAATGGATCAAAGAAATTCATCCAACATAGCAAAAGAGGCAATGCGAAATAAAAGGCAGAATCTGTCAAAAACAGAACAGTCCGTAAAGATGGATTTTATTAAGGCACCAGACTTGCTCAAATGAAAATGCCCAAATTTAATGAAAGTTGCGTACATATCTGAGGATCACTCACGTAAATTATCATAATTTTCTGAGTTACCTATAGAGAATTAGACCCAGATTCGTGACAGCAAAGAAATCTGTTTCTGCGCAGTAATCCAAATCTAGTATTTACTTTACTATCAAAGACTTTACTTGGCACAACAAAACAAAAAACTAAGATAAGGAGATGTTGATACAGTAGTAAACAACTTACAAGACTCAAATATAAAACAAAAATACTGTAGTAGAAACATGGGTTGTCTCCCATAAACGCTTTTCTTTAACGCCTTTCAGCTAGGCGCAGAAAGTGTATATCAAGTAACATCAAGGGATGAAGCATCAACATCATAATTTGTTCTAATAATAGAATCATAAGGTAACTTCATTCTCTTTCTAGGGAAGTGTTCCATACCTTTGTTGAGAGGAAATTGATATTTAATATTACCTTCCTTCATATCAATAGTAGCACCAACGGTTCGAAGAAAAGGTCTTCCCAATATAATGGGGCAAGATGCATTGCATTCAATATCCAAGACAACAAAATCAACGGGGACAAGGTTATTGTTAACCATAATATGAACATTATCAACTCGCCCCAAAGGTTTCTTTTTAGCATTATCAGCGAGATTAACATCCAGATAACAATTTTTCAATGGTGGCAAGTCAAGCATATCATAGACTTTTTTAGGCATAACAGAAATACTTGCACCAAGATCACATAAAGAATTACAATCAAAATCATTGACCCTCATTTTAATGATGGGCTCCCAACCATCCTCTAGCTTTCTAGGAATATAAGTTTCAAGTTTTAGTTTCTCTTCTCTAGCTTTTATGAGAGCATTTGTAATATGTTTTGTGAAAGCCAAGTTTACAGCGCTAGCATTGGGACTCTTAGCAAGTTTTTGTAAGAACTTTATAACTTCAGAGATGTGGCAATCATCAAAATCTAAATCATTACAATCTAAAGCAATGGGATTATCATCCCCAAGGTTGGAAAAAATTTCAGCAGTTTTATCACGAGGCAGTTTCAGCAGTTTTAGCAGTTTCAGGTAATTTTGCGCGCTTTGCACTAGGAGTAGAAACATTGCCAACACCAATTATTTTACCATTAATAGTAGGAGGTGCAGCAACATGTGGAGCATTAGCATTGCTAGTGGTGGTGATAGTCCAAACTTTAGCTACATTTTTCTCTTTAGCTAGTTTTTCATTTTCTTCTCTATCCCACCTAGCACGCAGTTCAGCCATTAATCTTATATTCTCATTAATTCTAACTTGGATGGCATTTGCTGTAGTAACAATTTTATTTTCAATATCCCTATTAGGCATAACTTTCGATTTCAAAAGATCAACATCAGAGGCAAGACTATCAACCTTAGAAGCAAGAATATCAATTTTATTGAGCTTTTCCTCAACAGATTTGTTAAAGGCAGTTTGTGTACTAATAAATTCTTTAAGCATAAATTCAAGTCCAGGGGTGTATTCCTATTATTGTTGTAAGAATTCCCATAAGAATTAGCATAACCGTTACCATTATTATAAGGATATGGCCTATAGTTATTACTAGAATTGTTCCGATAAGCATTGTTGTTGAAATTATTATTTTTAATGAAGTTTACATCAACATGTTCTTCTTGGGCAACCAATGAAGCTAACGGAAAATTATTAGGATCAACATTAGTCCTATCATTCACAAGCATAGACATAATAGCATCAATCTTATCATTCAAGGAAGAGGATTCCTCAACAGAATTTACCTTCTTACCTTGTGGAGCTCTTTCCGTGTGCCATTCAGAGTAATTTATCATCATATCATCAAGAAGCTTTGTAGCCGCCCCCAAAGTGATGGACATAAAGTTACCTCCAGCAGCTGAATCCAATAAATTCCGCGAAGAAAAATTTAGTCCTGCATAGAAGGTTTGGATGATCATCCAAGTAGTTAGTCCATGGGTTGGGCAATTTTTAACCAAAGATTTTATTCTTTCCCAAGCTTGAGCAACATGTTCATTATCCAATTGTTTAAAATTCATTATGCTACTTCTCAAAGATATAATTTTAGCAGGGGGATAATATCACCAATACAAGCATCCTTGCATTTAGTCCAGGAATCGATACTATTCTTAGGCAGAGATAGCAACCAATCTTTAGCTCTTCCTCTTAATGAGAAAGGAAACAATTTTAATTTTATAATGTCACCATCTACATCCTTATACTTTTGCATTTCACATAGTTCTACAAAATTATTGAGATGGGCAGCAGCATCATCAGAACTAACACCAGAAAATTGCTCTCGCATAACAAGATTTAGTGAAGCAGGTTTAATTTCAAAGAATTCTGCTGTAGTAGCAGGTGGAGCAATAGGTGTGCATAGGAAATCATTATTATTTGTGGTTGTGAAGTCACACAACTTAGTATTTTCAGGGGTGGCCATTTTAGCAGTAGTAAATAAAACAAACTAGATAAAATAAATGCAAGTAACTAATTTTTTTGTGTTTTTGATATAGAGTGCAAGACAGTAAGTAAAGCTAGCAACTAATTTTTTTTTTGATATAATGCAGCAAACAAAGTAGTAAATAAAATAAAGCAAGACTAAAACAAAGTAAAGAGACTGGGAAGTGGAGACTCCCCTTGCAGCGTGTCTTGATCTCCCCGGCAACGGCGCCAGAAAAAGAGCTTGATGGCGTGTAACTCACACGTTCGTTGGGAACCCCAAGAGGAAGGTATGATGCGCACAGCAGCAAGTTTTCCCTCAGAAAGAAACCAAGGTTTATCGAACCAGGAGGAGCCAAGAAGCATGTTGAAGGTTGATGGCGGCGGAATGTAGTGCGGCGCAACACCAGAGATTCCGGCGCCAACGTGGAACCTGTACAACACAACCAAAGTACTTTGCCCCAACGAAACAGTGAGGTTGTCAATCTCACCGGCTTGCTGTAACAAAGGATTAACCGTATTGTGTGGAAGATGATTGTTTGCAGAGAATAGTAAAGAACAAGTATTGCAGCAGATTTGTATTTCAGTATAAAAGAATGGACCGGGGTCCACAGTTCACTAGATGTGTCTCTCCCATAAGATAAAAGCATGTTGGGTGAACAAATTACAGTCGGGCAATTGACAAATAGAGAGGGCATAACAATGCACATACATGTCATGATAAATATAGTGAGATTTAATTGGGCATTACGACAAAGTACATAGACCGCCATCCAGCATGCATCTATGCCTAAAAAGTCCACCTTCGGGTTATCATCCGAACCCCTTCCAGTATTAAGTTGCAAAACAACAGACAATTGCATTAAGTATGGTGCGTAATGTAATCAATAACTACATCCTTAGACATAGCATCAATGTTTTATCCCTAGTGGAAACAGCACATCCACAACCTTAGAACGTTCTGTCACTGTCCTAGATTTAATGGAGGCATGAACCCACTATCGAGCATCAATACTCCCTCTTGGAGTTAAGAGCAAAAACTTGGCCAGAGCCTCTACTAATAACGGAGAGCATGCAAGATCATAAACAACACATAGGTAATAACTTGATAATTAACATAACATAGTATTCTCTATCCATCGGATCCCGACAAACACAACATATATCATTACAGATAGATGATCTTGATCATGTTAGGCAGCTCACAAGATCCAACAATGAAGCACAATGAGGAGAAGACAACCATCTAGGTACTGCTATGGACCCATAGTCCAGGGGTGAACTACTCACTCATCACTCCGGAGGCGACCATGGCGGTGAAGAGCCCTCCGGGAGATGAATCCCCTCTCCGGCAGGGTGCCGGAGGAGATCTCCAGAATCCCCCGAGATGGGATTGGCGGTGGCGGCGTCTCAGTAAGGTTTTCCGTATCGTGGCTCTCGGTACTGGGGGTTTCGCGACGGAGGCTTTAAGTAGGCGGAAGGGCAACGCGGGGGGGCACACGAGGGCCCCACACCATAGGTCGGCGCGGCCAGGGCCTGGGCCGCGCCGCCCTAGTGTGGCGGCGCCTCGTGGCCCCACTTCGACTCCTCTTCGGTCTTCTGGAAGCTTCGTGGCAAAATAGGACCCTGGGAGTTGATTTCGTCCAATTCCGAGAATATTTCGTTACTAGGATTTCTGAAACCAAAAACAGCAGAAAACAGCAACCGGCTCTTCGGCATCTTGTTAATAGGTTAGTTCCAGAAAATGCACGAATATGACATAAAGTGTGCATAAAACATGTAGATATCATCAATAATGTGGCATGGAACATAAGAAATTATCGATACGTCGGAGACGTATCAAGCACCCCCGTGGATGGCTGCCGCGAGAACCGCCTGGTGTGGCGCCTCGCCTGGTGAGGTGGAGGAACGCCACCAGGAGGCCTTCGTTGTGCCCCGCCGCGGGGAGGCCGCCGACGGTGAGGTAGGAGGAGGAAGCACGGCGGACGGATGGCTCCGCCTGGTCGCCGTCCTCAAGCCGCCATCGACTAGCAAGGAGGAGGAGGCGTGATGAGGACATCCCTACCACATTACCACCTCCGTCATTACCAAATGAAGATGCACCTGCAGTGAAGCTCAAGTCCAATGAAGTTCAGATTGGACCTATTGCAAGAGCTCGTGTGAAGCAACTTAAACAACATGTGAACTTGTTCCTAAACGATACTTTGATTGATCAGAACTTTATACTACCTAAGTCCTATTACTTATGTATAATCAGGTATGAAGGGGAGACAAGCATCGCACGAGGAGGAGAGGAGCAGCTAGACGTGAAGATGGTCGTGGAGCTGGACAAGGAGCTGGACATGAAGATATCTCATGGACGCGCGAGGGAGGAGCGGGAGGCATGCGCGAGAGGAGAAGACGAAGTCCAGGCCAGCCCAGCACCCGGTCAGACCGGCCGCCACGCCGGCGCGCGGTCCCTGGCCCGGTCCAACCGGGCGGCAGGCCGGATCCACACCCCGGTGCCAACCGGGCGCCACGCTGATGCCAACCGGAGATGTTACTGCGCAACAATTCCAGCGCCCGGTTGCAACCCGGTCACTGGCCCGGTTTGAACCGGCCAGCCCGGTCCCAGGCCCGGTCGATCGGCCCCCAGACCGGCCGTGTCCGAGTCTGTCTCGACCAGATCTATTCTGGGTCGGTTATTCTTGTATCTTTTCGACCAGAAGTCGTCCCGGACGCCTATATAAGTGCCCAGGACGCCCCCCTAGCTGCTTCAGACCACGTTTAAGATAAACCCTAGTTCTTAGTTGTTTGCTCTGCAAAACTATTGAATCCCCTACACTATATTGCTTGATATTGTGTAGATCTGAAAGTATTGTGTGATCTGCTGTTCCATTGGGAATTAGACGGTTGCAACTTACCGCTTCGTGGTCAGCGGCGACGTGCGCAAGTGTGTGGAGTTGCGAATATCTTGCAGGGTTGAGAGCTGTTGCATTGGCGACAGGGACCAATCGAGAGATCTCGTTGCGTCATACAAGTTATCATCCTCTACATCGTCGTGTTTCTCCGCTGCTATCACCCCGTGATCATCACCACCACCGTTGCTTACTGAGAAGATCGGGCCACCCCATATCATCTTGGTATCAGATTCTCGGGTTTCCTCGGTAAGCCATCCACAATCCACCCCATAGTTGAGTTGTGAGTGTTTCCTATCCAGAAAAAGCCAAAAAAAATTATGTTTAGGGTTTGCCATAGCCTTAGATTGCACTAATTTCAATTTTTAGTTGCTTTTCGTAGTTGTTTTTGCGTATCTTTTTCTTGCATCTAGTATTGTTAGGGTTTAAGTCTCTATAATCATCTAGTTTCAGTTATTGTTACTCCGAGTCCACATAGCATACAGTGTGTTTGTCCCAACCATAGCCACAACCTTTCGAAATAAGTGACTAGGAACTTCCCCATAAGAGACTAGTTTTACCGCTCGACAGGCTGCTCATTAGGGTTTGGTGCTTTGCATATTTTGTTGGCCGTGTTATAAAGGAGTTGAGTCATATAAAAAAACAGAAAATTGAAAAGAAGCAAAAAGAGCTACATAGTTGCGTGTTCTGCAACAAGAAAAATACAAAAAGGAAAAGTGAAGTGCTAGAAGAATCAAGTGTAGGTCTAAGTTTACTTTACTGCATCCGTAGTTGAGCAATCTTGTGCCTATCTCGTTGAGCTTTGCTAGCGTCTCTCTAGTGCATTGCAACCTTTCCTCCATATAGTTGCATTGCCCCTTTTATCGCCTTATGTGAGTATCATTGGTTGTCTACGGTCAGCGCTAGAGCTTGTTATTAGGGCAAATAGGTAGCCCACCTACAGCCCCACATATATCCTGCTCTACCGTGTGATTTGTTCTTATACCCTTGATATTCGCTTCGCTACATCCGTGCACTACTTGTTACTACAAGTGGTTTGCAATACTAATTCACTTTGGAGCGGTAAGATTTCCTTTTCTTCTCAGTTTTGAGTGAGTTGTGAGAGTACCACCATATATTTTTGATTTAGTGCATGATACGTCTCCAACGTATCTATAATTTCTTATGTTCCATGCTAGTTTGATGACAATACCTACATGTTTTATTCATACTTTATATTATTTTTATGCATTTTCCGGAACTAACCTATTAACAAGATGCCGAAGCGCCAGTTCCTGTTTTCTGCTGTTTTTGGTTTCAGAAAAGCTAGTTTACAAATATTCTCGGAATTGCACGAAACAAAAGGCCACGTCCCTATTTTTTTCCAGGAGCTTCACGGAGTCCGAAGGAGAGACGAAGGGGGGCCACGAGCTGGCCACACCATAGGGGGGGCGCGGCCCACCCTTCTGGCGCGCCCAGGTGTGGGGAGCCCACCCCTGGCTCCACTGACGCTGCCCCTTCGCCTATATAATCCTTCGTCTCCGAAAACACTAGGAGAGCAGTCATATTCCACGAAAAGTTACGTAGCCGCCGCCATTGCGAAGCCAAGTTCGGGGGACAGAACTCTCTGTTCCGGCACGCCGCCGGGACGGGGAAGTGCCCCCGGAATCCATCTCCATCGACTCCATCGCCATCTTCATCGCCGTTGCTGTCTCCCATGATGAGGAGGGAGTAGTTCTCCCCCGAGGCTGAGGGCTCTACCGGTAGCTATGTGGTTCATCTCTCTCTCCCATGGTGTGATCTTTATGTGATCATGAGCTTTGTAATCTAGTTGAATATGTAGATGTTACTCTTGTTTATTATGCACTCTAGAGGTTACTATGAATATGAATTCCGGAGTCACTCTCCACGCTGTGATGGTGACAATGTGCTCATCGTGTGTGATTCCTTTATGATGTTGTGGAGCTTGTTTACTCCGGCTTGAGGTGTGCTTTTGCAGCCCTACACAATAAATGGTGTTTGTTATCCAACAAGAGAGTGTTTGAGAGTAGCATTTATTTATTCAATTATGTGATCATTGTTGAGAGTGTCCACTAGTGAAAGTATGATCCCTAGGCCTTGTTTCTAAGCATTGAAACACCGTTTCCAACAAGTTCTGCTACATGTTCGCTTGCTGCCATTTTTATTTCAGATTGCAATTACTACTTATAATCATCCATATTACTTGTATTTCACTATCTCTTCGCCGAACTAGTGCACCTATACATCTGACAAGTGTATTAGGTGTGTTGGGGACACAAGAGACTTCTTGTATCTTAATTGTAGGGTTGCTTGAGAGGGATATCTTTGACCTCTACCTCCCTGAGTTCGATAAACCTTGGGTGATTCACTTAAGGGAAACTTGATGTTGTTCTACAAACCTCTGCTCTTGGAGGACCAACACTGTCTACAGGAATAGAAGCATGCGTAGACATAGCGCTATTTTCTGGCGCCGTTGCCGGGGAGGTAAGGTAAAAGGTATTCACATCCTCCGAATACTAAGCTATTTCCTAGCACTATTGCCGGTGTGTGAGTGCTCGAAGTTATTTCCTTTAGATTCTGCAATTGCATCTTTTTGTTTCTTGTTTTTATTTTTCACTAGTTAGGCATAATGGAAAACAACAAAAAAATTAGTGAGCTTTTTAATATTTTTCCTGAGTTAAGACATGAATTGTTTGATGCGAAAATTAAAAAACCTATGGAACCTTATTTGCATGCTAGTAGCAATGTTATTAGTATGAACGCAATTACTCGCTAATGCTATGGAAAAGTCTAAGCTTGGGGAAGCTAGTTCTTATGATCTTTTTAGCTTCCCAGCTTTAGGGAGAAAATTTGCTTGATAATACTTTATCTCCCATATGCGATAACTCTAATGATGCTTGTGATATTTTAAATCCACCTACTGAAAGTATTCCTTTCAAGATACCTACGAAAATTGTTGAACTTGCTATGAACAATTGCTATTTTGGAGATGGGACTGTCCATCCTAGTGATTATTTACTCTTTATACATGAATTATGCGAGTTGTTCGAGAGTGCAGGTATTTCAAAGGACCAAGTTAAGAGGAAGCTATTCTCTATATCTCTGAAGGGCAGAGCGGTGAAATGGTATAAGATGCTGAAGAATGGTCGATCTATTGGTTGGGAGGAAATTGTACCTCTCTTTTATTCTAAATTTTATCCTCCTCATGAAGTGCATGTTGATAGGAATTACATTTATAGCTTTTATCCTCGTGATGGAGAGAGTATTTCCCAAGCATGGGGGAGATTGAAGTCACTAATGCTCAAATGTCCCATTCATGAGCTCCCCCGTAATGTTATTATTAATAATTTTTATGCAAGGCTTTCAGGACATCACAAGGACTATCTAGATGCCTGTTTGGAGGGATCTTTCACAAGCAAGGAGGTTGAAGCTAGATGGGATCTTCTTGAAAGAATTCAAAGCAATACTGAAGATTGGGAGAATGACAAAGGTAAAGAATCAGGTATAAACTATGAATATGAATGCATTAAGTCTTTCATTGAAACTGCTGGTTTTCAACACCTTAGTGATAATTATGGTCTTGATTCTCAAATTATTGTTGATTGTTTTAGAACCTTTGCTTCTCATATTAATGTTCCTAAAGAAAATTGGGGCGTGTATCATGAACCTTTCAAAGACACTTGCATGGAAAATGAAATTGTTGTTAATGATTGCAATAAACATGCCCAAACTTCGAAAATACTATTTCTTATAAGCATGTTAATTTTTGTGGAATGCATAGACCTTGTGGAATTAATCAAATAGAAGATGAATATTGTATCCATCATAGGAATGAAAAAACTAGAATGTGGTACAAGGCTCTAGATGATCTTGGTGAAAAAGTTTGTGACCTCCATCCTTTTATTTGTGAACTTTTCTATGAAGTGGGTCATTTTAATTTTGAATGTTCTGGTCATGATGATAGTATTTCGAATTTAATGAGTACTTCAAGTCTATATTGTGATAACATGATCACTTCTAATCAGCATGATGAACTTACTTTATTTTTGGGGTGTGAAGAGTTATCAAGAAAAATTTCTTTGTTAGATATGAGTGATCTTGATATGAATAGTGTGTTGCATGGATGTTATCTCTATTGTGTTAATAATTGCCATGCCAACACCTACATACAAAGTGTTATAAAGGATGGGACTTTACCAAAATATGACAGGACTAATATGTGTTTTGTTCTTATTAATGAAAGAGAGGTATCCTCCCAAGTTTCTTCTATTGTTTCTAATAACAAACCAGGTTATGTGGAGAAGCTTCCTTTCAAGCCTCTCCCTCCTAAAAGGGAAAAGAAGAATAAGAAGAAGGAAACGAAGAAGAAGAAGAAGAAGAGGGGGAATATAAAGAAAGAGGTAATGGCATATCCCCGCGTGTATGAGATAACGATAGGTAACCGTAAGTATGTTGCTCCTAATGATTATTATGATAATGAATCTGAGTACAATGATCTTCCTATGCCCTTTACCTATATTAGTGATCATGATTTGGAAGAGCACACTACTTTTGATACTGAAAATCTCTTTGGTACCGATTAGATGTTAGCACTATCCATGTTCCCTCAAATGATGATATTACATCTTCGGGCTTAGATAATCGTTATAGAGATGGCTATGACACAGGTTATAATTATCCTTATGAAACTTGTCATAGTTATGATGGGATTGCCAAAAACCATTCCCTTAGTATGCAACTTGTTTACCATGTTCAAATTCTTGATAATGATCCTGCTCCAATTACTATTAATGAGAAGAGTTTTTCTTATGCCAAAAATAATGATACTTTTATGCATATGAACCATGATATTTTTAGTCCCCCAAGCATGAAGGAGAAAATTTACTTTGATGATACTTTACTTCCTATATATGATGATTACAATGATGACTATCATATTTTCAGTCCACCTACTATTGAGGAGAAAACTAATTATGATTACAATATGCCTCCTATATATGATGATTATGGTGATGAGAATAATAATGATAGCTATTTTATTGAATTTGCTCCCACTACAATTAATAGTAATGACTATGCTTATGTGGAGAGTAATAATTTTATGCATGTAGCTCATGATAAGAATGTTTCATGTGATAGTTATATTGTTGAGTTTGTTCATGATGCTACTGAAAATCTTTATGAGAGAGGACAATATGGTTGTAGGGATTTTCATGTTACTAAAACACCTCTCTTTTTGCTGAAAATCTTGAAGTTGCGCTTGTCTTGTTTTCCTATGCTTATTGCATTATGATTACATGACTTGTTTATTTACAAGATTCCTTTTCATAGGAAGTGGGTTAGACTTAAAAGTGTTTCTTATTTGCTTTTGATGCTCTCTTTTGCTTGAACTCTTATTTCTTGCGAGAGCATCATTAAAATTACTGAGCCCATCTTAATGGCTATAAAGAAAGCACTTCTTGGGAGATAACACATGTTTTTATTTTTCTACTGTTTTGTTGTGTCTTGGAAGTTGTTACTTGTAACATCCCAAGAATTTCAAAATAAAACAAATGAATTTCCCTAGTTCCAAATTTTGGAACCAACAAAAACTTTTATTAAATAGAGTATGATACATAGTGATCTTGCTTAATTCTTGTGTTATTGCTATGATTGCTTGTTATTAGTATTTGAAGTGATCTTAAACCCTAAACATCACCCCTCTTTTCACCATCCTAGTTAAAATAGAATAAAAGGAAATTAAATAAGAAAGAGGCATATGTGCCTATGGATATATTTATAAAACCTTACCCTAAGCCTTTCCACTTTGCTTAGAGATTTGGGAAAACCTTCATACACCATACCTAGTACCTATCAAACCAATTTCAAGTGGTTTCCAAGAAAAATAAAAAGAAAATAAAATGCCATAGAGGCATATGAGAGTAAAATAGCAAATTTGGGAATTTAAGAAAATTGACCCTAGAACTTGTTGTGAATGGTTTGATCACCTCCATATACCATTTCAACACTCAACAACACCAATTGGGTCAAACCAAGTTAAATTAAAAATAAAATGCAACATATGCATAGAAGCCTATGTGACACATAGCCAATTCACTAAATTTTGCCCTATGAATCTAAACCTTGACCCATTTGATTTGAAACCATCTCTCAACCTAATATAACACTAAATTGACCCTAACCCATGTTGTAGTAAAGCAAGATCAACAATTTACAAGTTTAATAACAATTGACACATCACCTCTTATGTGTTATGGCCATTTTTGCAAATCTTTGAACAAGACCATTTGAATTAGTTTCAATGGTTGGAAAATGTTTCTAAACCCATAAGAATCACATTAGAGTCAACCAAAGTCAAAACAAATGGAGAGAAATCACATAGTGAGAGAATCCCCAAAATTCCCTCACATACACCATATGCCAAAATGCAAATCCTTCACCAAAGCCATAATTGCTTGCTCCCTTGCTTCTAAAAAGCTTCAATATGATAAACTAACACAATTGCATCAATGAAACCAAAATCAAATGGAGAGAAATGAGAATGTGAGAAAATATCATTTTTTCACTCACACACACTTAGCCCTTTTTGCAAAACCTCAACCAAGGCCACTTTGGCTTGTGCCATTGGTGGTAAAACTCTTATATATCAAAAACAAACACAATTGACACAAAGAAACCAGAATCAAACCAAAGGAAAAATCAAATCTCAATAACATGTGATAATGGTCATATGACCCCATTTTATTTTCTTCACCACTTTGCACCCATTTATCTTCTGTTTCCTCAACCAACTTTGGTCAACCAAAGCCATGTCATCCAAGACCAAGTAAAAGTGAACAACATTCATGTTGACCACACATGCTAATGTTGACCAGGTTGACCAGTATGATTTTGACAAGTAGAGACTTTGAAACTATGTGAAGATCAACCCCAAATTTGAAATCTCACAAACCTTGACTAAAATGAGCACCACCACCACAAATCTTTCACATTAATTACATCATTGAACTCCACCAAAAAGAAATCCAAAAGTCCACAAAAATCTTCATGCGGCCATTGTGTCGAGCACCTTGTGTGCATAACCTGGAATTCATGTTACATGCTATTAACCGGAGGATTTTGGCCTAAACCACCTTTAACCTGTGATGATCATCACTCCCCTACCTCCCCTGCATCTCTACATGTACTGCCTTGGTTGATTAAAGTGAGAAAAGGGGAGAGAAAGCTCATGCCAAGTCCCATGCCGGCCCTCATACACTTGATCGATCTGAGCCCCTCCTCTCTGTTCCACCATGTCAACGCTGCTCCTCTCACTCCACCCTGCACGCTGGTACCCTCCTTGGCCAAAAGATTGCACGGCATTGGCCAAATATCGCGCGCCCAGACGCGCCAGAAAACGTGCCAGGCACGCGGTGAGCGCGCCCTGGCATGTCTCTGGACGCACCAGAGCACGCCGTGCCCAGTCGCTCTCGTCCTCCTCTCCCTCTCTACTCGCGCATGCTCGCTCATCACCACACCCGTACCCTCCTGGACAAGCCCACTGGCTCGCGGAAGCACTGACGCCCACGCCATGATCAACATCCCCGCCACCGCGGTACCGCAAGGACACCTCCGTCGCCAGCCCGCCTCGGACCCCCTTTAGCCGTGCCGTCAAGCTCACTAGCACCACCAGGATGCACCGCAACGCTACGCGACCCCTACCTTGCCCCTTCACCGTTCCGGACGGCCGCGCCATGCTCGACCTTACCGTGCACCCGCAGCACCTCGCGTTACTATAAATAGAGACCCCCTCGGCCTTCTCCTTCCACACCAAACTCGCTCCACTCTTCCTTCGATCCTCCTCGACCTCTCTCCCTCCACATCGTCGCCGATAGACCGCCAATCGACAGCTGCAGGCTCGCGGCGGTGTCTGCAGACGAAGCCAACGATTGCCGCCACCTCGGGAGCCGCCGTCTGTACCAGCGCACTCCCCATCCTCGACAACCCCCTCCTGCATCATCGCCGACCATCGCCGGAGCTCCGTCACGCCGCCGACCCCCTACCTCGCCGTCGCAGCACTTCCTCCTCTCCCGTCGACGACGACGACGGTCGACCGCACGATCAGCTCTTAATCCGACGGTCCAGGTCAGAGCATACCGCTTCGGCAGTTATTAGTCGATGACATGTAGGCCCCACTCCTGACAGCCCACTAAACACCGAACCGTTACTGGGCCTGTTTTCCCCATTCAAACCTTGCGGCCCATTAGTTTTCCCAGCGCAGCCCAACACTTTGAATCTGGTTTTAATTCATTTCAGTGAGTTATTCAATTCTGGTCTGTGC
>NC_061513.1:234157491-234188889 GCF_022539505.1 Lolium rigidum | reverse complement strand
GAATGCGGGACAAATGATGACCTGGGAAGACTTCAAGCTGAAATTTAGCAAGTATCATGTGCCCCAAGGACTGATCAAGAAAATGAGAGACGAGTTCCGTGAACTCAAACAAGGAAGGATGTCCGTGGTGGAATATCGCGACAGTGTTTCTCACTCTGTCAAGGTACGCCCGGATGAGACCGACACCAATGAGAAGAGAAAGGAAAGATTCCTGAACGGACTACACGACGAGATGCAGACTGTGTTAGTGAACATTCCGTTCGCTGACTTAGAAGCCCTCGTAGACTCAGCCATACAGATGGAAGGAAAGCTGCATCAGGCCAATGAGAACCGCAAGCGCAGAATGATGAATCAGAATGGACCCCACCATACCCAGAAGTACCGCAATAACTCCTCTGGAGGATTCACACCAAGATACAACAAGCCCCCTGCCCAGAATAATCGCCCCAACTACACCAACAACAACGGAGGACCCCCGAAGCCCGGAGGCAACAGCAACAACAACAACAGCCACCACAACAACAACCACCCCAACAGCAACAGCAACAATGGAAACAACAACAACACCAATACTGGCCCGAGGACTGGAAGCAATGCCATCCCCGTCAACCCGAAGGACAAGTCAACTGTAAACTGCTATGAATGTGGAGTTGTGGGCCACTACTCCAATGAGTGCCCCAAGAAGCTTGCCAAGATTGCCGCCAATACCGCAGCACCTGCTCAACAACAGCGTCGCTTCGCCGGTAGAAGGAACCAGAACAACAACAACAGCCGCCTCTACCACCTGACTGCCACTGAAGCTCAGGAAGCACCACAGACCATGCCAAGTATGTCTTCCTGTTAATAAAATGCTCAATCTCTCTTAGGAACCTAACTTTTCTTAAAATCTCGGGACGAGATTTGTTTAAGGGGGAAGGGTTTGTAACATCCCAAGAATTTCAAAATAAAACAAATGAATTTCACTAGTTCCAAATTTTGGAACCAACAAAAACTTTTATTAAAGTAAGTATGATACATAGTGATCTTGCTTAATTCTTGTGTTATTGCTATGATTGCTTGTTATTAGTATTCGCAGAAATTTTAAACCCTAAACCTCACCTCTCCTATCACCATACTAGTTAAAATAAAATAAAAGGAAAGTAAATAAGAAAAAGGCATATGTGCCTATGGCTATAATTATAGATCTTTACCCTAGATGTTTCCACTTTATTTAGAGGATTGGAAATGCTTCATTAACCTTATATAGTACTTCTTAAATCATTTCCAAGATGAAACTAAAGAAAATAAAAAGAAACAAAACAATGCCATAGAGGCATATGAGATTAAAATAGCACATTTGTGAATTTAAGAAAATTGACCCTAGGACTTGTTGTGAATGGTTGGATCACCTCCATATATCATTTCAACATTCAACAAAACCAATTGGGTCAAACCAAGTCAAATTAAAAATAAAATACCACATATGCATAAAAGCATATGTGACACATAGGCATTTCACCAAACATTGACCTAGGTCTCTAAACCTTGACCAAATGGTGTGAAACCATCTCTAAACCTATTATAACACTAAATGGACCCTAACCCATGTCCAAGTAAGACAAGAACAA
Source organism: Lolium rigidum (assembly GCF_022539505.1). Taxonomy (NCBI): domain Eukaryota; kingdom Viridiplantae; phylum Streptophyta; class Magnoliopsida; order Poales; family Poaceae; genus Lolium; species Lolium rigidum. The sequence continues at coordinate 234,187,282 of NC_061513.1, read as the reverse complement.
CCCTAGTACAAGTTTATGAAAATTTGACACCTCATCTCTTATGTATTAAGGCCAAATTTGCAAATCTTTGAACAAGACCCTTTGATTTAGTTTCAATGCTCTTAAAATGTTTCTAAACTCATAAGAACCCCATTAGAGTCAACCAAAGTCAAATTAAAGGGAAAGAAATCAAATAGGGAGAAAACTCCCAAAATTCACTCACATACACATAACCCAATTTTGCAAATCTTCAAACAAGGCCACAATTGCTTGATCCCTTGCTTGTATAATGTTTATATATTATAAATAAACACAATTGCATCAAAGAAACCAAAAACAAATCGAAGCAAAACTCAAAATCAACATACATGTGATAATGGTCATTTTGTCACTTTAAAAAATGTTCCCCACTTTACCACTCTGTATTTCTCAATTCTTAAACTAAAATTGGTCAACTATGACCATGTCATCCAAGACCAAGTAAAAGTGAACAACATTCATGTTGACCCCACATGCTAATGTTGACCAGGTTGACCAGTATGATTTTGACAAGTGGTGATGTTGAAACTATGAGAAGATGACCCCCATTTTGGAAATCTCACAAACCACCACCAAAATGAACACCACCACCACCATTCTTTCCTTTTAATTATATAAGTGAGCTCCACCAAAAAGAATTGCAAATTTCCAATAAAAAGTTCATGCGGCCATTTTATCATACACCTTGCATGCACAATTCTGAAATTGCACTACACCCTTTTATCCTCTGGTCCAAAGCCTAAACCCCTTTACTCTTTGATCATTGATGCTCCTGTACCTCCCCTGCATCAAGACCTGTACTGGTTTGGTCGATTAAAATGAATCCATGATCAAGAACCACACCATGCCGGTCATGTTGGACACACCCATGCCAAACCCTACCCTGTACCTCACCTCTTCCTCCTACCTTGTCAAACTAGCCTCTCTCACTTTACTGAGTAAGCTAGACAAGATTCTGGGACAAGAGGAAGCCTCCACAGCTCGGTCCAGACGTGATCACCGCTCCAGTACACGCCCAGGCGTGCACCAGCACCACCCTGGACGCGCCAGAGCACCCCGTCGCCCGGACTCGCTCGACCTCCTCTCCCTCTCTCCCTTTACCCGCATGATCACCACCCCTACCTCTACCCCCTAGACATGCTCGAATGCCTGCGCCTGCACCCTAGCCGTCGCCATGATCACCGACCTGCCGTGCATGTACTGCGAGCACTCGAGCATCGCCAGCACTCCCTCGTCATTCCCCTGACGTACCTGCACGCTCATTAGCTCCGCCTAGACGACGCCTACGCCCTGCGCCCCCTATCTTGCCCCTTCGCGCCCTGGACAGCCCTCGCCGTCGATGACCTCTCACAGCACCCGCCGGTCACCATCTCGCCTATAAATAGAGACCTCCCGCGGCCAACTCATCCACACCAAACTTGCTCCACTCCCTCTTCTTGACCTCCTCAACACCAGCCCCCCTTCGATTAAACCACAGACAGCCCCAATCGCTCCGTCGATCGCCGGAATCCGCCGCAGATCAACACGACGAATTCGACCACCATTGGAGCTGCAACTGGTACCAGGCGACTCCCCTTCGTCGACAACGCCGCCTAGCACCAGCGCCTCCCCTCGCCAGAGCTTCCTCACGCCGTCGACCCCCTGCCTCCGCCGCTCCAGCACGCCCCTCTCGACGACGAAGACGACGCAGCTGAGCCGTCAGATCTCCATCTAATCGCACGGCCCAGGTTAGAACTTACCGTTTCGGTAAAACAGAGACACTGACTAGCGGGACCCTTTGTCAGTTGGCCCGTGGCGCGCTGAAGCGTTACTGGGCTGGCCTGCTGCGTTTTAAACCTTGCGGCCCATTAGTTTTCCCGCGTGGCCCAGTAATTTAAATTTGGTTTAATCCATTTAGTTCAAATCCAATACTGCTGCCCACTTCAAATTTGAATAGTTCAAATTCCACAAACTCAAATTTAGCAAATCCAAATGTTCTGGAAAGCTTATGAATTGCCCTAACTAACCCCACTGGATTCAACCTCATATGTGGTGTAGTTTTTGAATAGTAAAAATAACAAAACAGAAACTTTTCAGTATTCAAATAAATCTAGAAAATCAACCAATTTGAATTTTGAAGTGAATCCAATTGCAATAATTCACATTTAGCAAACCCTAATTTACTATGTAACAATATGATAGGTGTTCTGTACATGATCATGGGCTAGAATCAAAATATTGGCTATGTAGTCAATACTAGCTCATTTAAAACTATTTCAAGTTTTAGGATTTAAATCTATGAGGTGTAGCACCTCATTTAAATCATTTCTCAAGTGATATGAAGTAATGTGTTGACCTTTATTTACTTAGGCTCATACTTGCTCACTTGTAGAATTTAAATCAACATAGTATTTAAATTGCAATGTTTACTTAAATCACATGAGATGATGAATCTCATTTAAACCCCTTTTCTCAAATACTAAGTGTGAAGTGTTGACATTGGTCAACATAGGATCATCCCTGGTTATTTGAGAATAGTAAATCACCTCAATAGTAGTTTTGCTAAATTAGTTACAACTATGTGTTAAATCATATGAGAGGTATTCCTCTCCTTTAAATCTTGTTCTCAAGTAATTCAACATGAGGTAGTGACCATGGTCTAATAATCTCATATTGAGTTATTTGGTGGCATTAAATCACTATCATGCTAGTATTAAATTGCATGAGGTATGGAACCTCATTTAAATTATTTTTCTCAAATGATAAGTATGAAGAGGTTGACTTTGGTCAACCTAGGTCATATATTATCCATAAGAGAAATTAAATCTTAAGAAGAATTCAATGAGAGGAAATTATTTCTCCAAACCAAAGATAAACCCTACTTCCAATTTTCAATGAGAGGAAATTATTTTCCGAATATGAAATCAAGAAACCCTAGCATAATTTGAGAATAAATGTTAAGTAGTGATGCTAGATCATTTGAATGAGCCATTAAGGCTAATTAAGAGTACTTAAGTATTGTTTGGTGATTGTATCCTCGTATTCGTTTTTAGACGCTAGTACCGGAGACTATCAAGAGGAGGAGGTATTCTACCAGGAGGAAGAGCCAGAAAACTTTGATCAATACACCAATCAAGGCAAGCTAACACTCTTGCAAGGTTCCCTTGTGCAAAGCTCTACAAGAGCAAGACACCAATAATTTTTACTTTATGCTTAATGCTCCTATTTCCCAGTTTTACTTTACAAGCTTTTCTAAATTTTGTTTATCAAAGTTTACCTTTTTGATTCATGATTCACTTGGTTTAGATATAGAGTAGAACAAAAGCATCAAAGTTAGCCTAGAGCAAGACAAGCTAGTTAGCACCCCTCATGACTAGTTGCTATTGCTAAATAAATAAAATTGACTACTCTAGATGGGATCATGTGAAATGAAATGACTTTGAAAACCTTGGAATGATGATTCATTCTATTGAAAGATTTTGAGGGTGAATATGACTTGTGAATGACTTGGTGAATTTTACAAAACGATGGTTGGGTTCGGATGCGATACCATTCCAATTTGAAAGTACCCCCACAATACCCAATATGGGTAAGGGCTTAACTAGAAATTTATGTGCTTTAGTATGGGTTCCCTCTAAACAAGCGTCATCGGGGTTAGGCCGAGGGCTGCCTCCACAACAAACAAAACGATGCGATATGACGTGGAATGAGGTGAATGTCCGGCCCAAGCCTCGTGCGGTTCCCGGGTTGACTGCGGTTTTCACCGGGAGGCCAAGCTCATGGGGAGAGGTGCCTATACTAGAGTATGTAAGTGAAAGGTTATGGTTGGTAGTCCGCATACGGAGTATGATAAATCAGGGCCAGTTAACCCTGACGGATTATGGCAAATATTGTGGCACAAGTGTACGACCTCTGCAGAGTGTAGAACTATTCGAATAGCCGCGTCCACGGTTATGGACGGTTGGAAAGGCCATACTGTTCCGTCATCAGACCATTTTCAAAAATGTGACATACTTGTGACTTGATTTTGAAAGGTGAATGGTGATTTTGAATTGAATCACAACAGAGTTGTGGGAATGACACTAATGTTCCCACTTGAGTTAGTTTAGCAAATGAAGAGTCTTTTCTAAATGTTTATGAAATAAACTTGGCTTTATGCAAATAAACCTAGAGCTTAGTATCCCCTTACTAAAATTGATAGTACTTACACTAGTATTAGTTTGCGAGTACTTTAAAGTACTCATGGCTCTGTCCCTGGCTATTCAAATGGCCGGACTATGAAGGTGAACAGCGATACGAGGAAGATGTACAGCGGGACGTCTACGACAACTAGGACCGCTCCCGACGTCAAGCGTTGGCACGTGGATTAGATAGCCACTACTACTTCGCTTCCGCTATTTGTGATGTTCGTTGATCGATAGATCAACTACTATTGTAATTTTGGATCATGTGATCTACCTTTGTAAGACGATTATGTGTTGTAATAAATGATGACTCTATGATATTCAACTGTTATGTCTCGCAACAACAATATTCCTGGGATTGCGATGTATGGCATAATAGGCATCTGGACTTAAAAATCCGGGTGTTGACATTCCGGAGGTAGAACGAAATGTTCCATAAGCTTGTTGAAGCAATCTTTTTTTTCTCTCTTATCGACAAAAGTGAAACCAACACGTGCCTTCTTTGGCTCATTCCACTCCTGGCGGGTGATCGAGACGTTGTCTCTAACAACGGCTCCGCATTGGTCGACAAACTTGGTGGCGTTCTTGCTGGGCTCCAGCGACTGCCGGTTGCTTCGTCGACAACATCGATGGTGCATGTTTCTCCTGCTTTCATCGTCTTGGTTGCGCCACGCTTTGACGACGTACTCGATTTTTTCGACGATCCGGCCGAGGGCTAAAATAAGAAAGAGAGTAGTACACACACATTTATTCAAATCAGTTAGTTGTATCACCAGACGCTCAATATGTATATATATATACCTCGGCGCCGGAGGTGGTTGCTACTTCCAATTGAAGATCGTCGTTTATCGACGTTTCTTCGGCATCATCTTGCCGACGGCGCCCTTCATCTTCACCCTCAAGGTTCGGATAAGAAGAGATATCATCTTCTTCTTCTCCGGTCGGCACAAATGGAATATCGCCTTTTATGATGCCGAACATATGGTCTTCGGCGTCCGGATCATAGTTGTCCGGAATCGGGTCAGCTCTATCGTCCGCCATATGTCGGTCCCGAAAACATGTAGTCAAAACAAATTAATTGTGTATATGCCAACATTATCATATCTCTTCTACATATAAAGAGAGAGGGCGACGAGGGAGGCGAGAGGGGGACGCAGTGATCGCGTGACCGAGAGAACGGTGGTGGTGGCGAAAGGGGGACGCAGTGACCGCGTGACCGAGAGACCGGTGGCGGTGGCGAAAGGGGGACGCAGTGACCGCGTGACCGAGAGACCGGTGTGGCGGTGACCGAGAGGGCGGTGGCGGTGCCGAGGACACATAACCCTCGCCGCCCCCTCTCGATCCCAAATAAAATTTTGTTAAGTTAAAATTTTGATCATTAAGTCTAAATTTTGTTAAGTTAAATTTTTCTTAAGTTAAAATTTTGAATCGCGTGTAGGTGGGTTCGGGATGCAGGAGAGGCGGAGTGGCGCGCTATGGCTCGACGCACTGCTGGGTTGGCGGCGGCTCGATTTGGGGATGAGATTGCCGGGCCAGAAAAAAAAAGATGGAGGGGAAGACGGTGACGTAGGTGGGACCATACGGGGCGGAGGCACGGGACGAAGTGACCGAAAGATCTTTTAGTTTTTACACAATCTTTTTTAAGTCAAATTTTAGTTTTTTTAAGTCAAATTTTACTTTTCTTTACACAATCTTTTTTTAAGTCAAATTTTAGTGTACAATTTTAATTAACAAAATGTGAGATAATTAATAAAAACAAAAAAAACAAAAAAAAGGGGCCGGCGCCGGCCACGGCCCCTTCGTCGATCTCGCCGGCACCGGCCGGCCGCGCGCGCGTGGGCGGGCGAGGCGGCGCCGTTGAGGCCGGGCGGGCGAGGGCGGTCGCGGCGAGGGCGCGTATCTGTCGCAGCGGCGGCGCGGCGCAGCGCACGGCGGCGGCGTGTGCAGTGGCGGCCCCGGGTTCGATCGGCGGCGCGCGTGTGCAGGGGCCGGGGTGTTCGGCGGCGGCGCGGCGCAGCGCGCGGCGGCGGCGTGTGCAGGGCGGCCCCGGGTTCGATCTCGGCGCGCGCGCGTGTGCAGGGGCCGGGGGTGTTCGGCGGCGGCGTGTTCAGGGGACGACGATGTACGGCGACGAGGGCGGCGGTCTGCGAGGACTTGCACGCGGCGGAGGCAGTTCGGCGGAGACGACGAAGAGGCGCGGCAGATCGATCGGCGAAGACGAGGAGAGGAAGAAGAGATCAGTGCGCGCCGCCCGCGCGTATTTATAGGCGTGGGCCTTTGGTCGCGGTTGGGGTCCCCAACCGCGACTAAAGGGTAGCCTTTAGTCGCGGTTGGGGACCCCAACCGCGACCAAAGCTCATTTTTGGGCGGTTTTTGGCTTCCCGCGGAAAAGACCCTTTGGTCGCGGTTGGCCTGGCCAACCGCGACTAAAGGCCTTTTTCGAATTCATTTCTAAATCAGAAAAAAAAACTAATTCAATTCAAAATCTTAAAAATACAAATAATATATCAAAACATTCAGAAAAAAAAAACTAATTCAATTCAAAATCTTAAAAATACAAATAATATATCAAAAAATTCAGAAAAATAAAACTAATTCAATTCAAAATCTTAAAAATACAAATAATATATCAAAAAATTCAGAAAAATAAAACTAATTCAATTCAAAATCTTAAAAATAGAAATAATATATCAAAAAATTCAGAAAAATAAAACTAATTCAATTCAAAATCTTAAAAATAGAAATAATATATCAAAAAATTCAGAAAAATAAAACTAATTCAAATAAAACTAATTCATTTCAATATGTTAAAAATACAAATAATATATCAAAAAATTAAAAAAAATAAAACTAATTCAATTCAAAATGTTTAAAATACATATAATATATCAAAAAATTCATAAAAATACAACTAATTCAATTCAAAAGTTCGTTGGCCCCCTCTTCCCGCCTCTTTCCGCCGACCCCCTCTTCCCTCCTCGTCTTCCCGCCATTTCTTCCCTGTCTTCCCGCCTCTTTCTTCCCGCCAATTGTTTCCCGCCAATTTCTTCCGGCCTCTTTCTTCCCGCCAATTTTTTCCCGCCAATTTCTTCCCGCCACTTTCTCCCCTCCCCGCCTCTTTCTTCCCGCCTCCTGTCTTCCCGCTCCCATTTTTCCCGCCATTTGTCACTACATATAGGTAGCCCGGCTTGGCCGACATCACATCTCTACAATCTCTCATCACTCTCTCATGGCTTCCACCGCACCCACTCTAACCTACCGGCAGGTGGAGGAGCTTTGCGCCTCGAACTACCCTTGCCCTCCGGGCTACCGCGTCCCTGCCGGCTGGAGCCTAAGCTCCGGCGGCGTGCCGGTCCCTCCCGTCCCTCGGGGTACTGCGCGCCGGGCGGCCATCACGAACCACTACTACCTCGACCTCACGCCGGAGCAGCGGATGAATCCCCGCTGGCATCCCGATAACCAGCATACTTGGGACGCCTTCTTCATCAATCGGCATGAGAGGGCGCTCGCCAGGTATGAGGAGGACGGTCTGCCTCCGGAAACTTCCACGAGGCCGGCCGTCGGCTATGGTGGTACGGCCGGACTCGCAGAGCGTCATGGATTACATCACGGCCGGCGATATCCCCCGCCCGCGCTACCCTCGGTTCCGAGCCACGAGCGCCGCCCGACGACGGCGACGACAAGCAGCGACGACGACGCCGGCAACTTAGAAGGCGACGACTACCAGTACAACGGCGGCGGCTATGAAGACTACGAGTATGCATATTATACGCCTAGGAAGGAGTATGACTAAATCACTCCAAATTTCATGTATGCGGGAGTATGACTTAGTCACTCCAAATTTCCTATATGCAGGAGTATGACTTAGTCACTCCAAATTTCATGTATGCAGGAGTATGACTTAGTCACTCCAAATTTCATGTATCATCGATGCTATCTCGAGTCAATTGAATCATTCGAAAATGGACACCAAACACATCACGGGTAATATAATTCACATGATTCATTCAACAAAGTTTGGTACAATAAATTATTACACATCATTTCTTCCCTTGTGTCCCTGCTTGCTTACGATTGTGCCGTATCCATGGAGCATCCTCATCATTTAACTTAATGCTTGGGTCGGTGTTCACTTTGAAGGGCGGAATTTCAGCAAACATATTATAATCTTCCGACATGTCTGTCTTGTCCTCCACTCCCACGATGTTTCTTTTCCCCGAAAGAACAATGTGGCGCTTTGAATCATCGCATGATGTACTGATCGTTTTCTTATCTTTCCGTTTCCTCGGTTTGCTACTCATGTCCTTCACATAGAAAACCTGAGCGAAATCTTTCGCTAGGACGAATGGTTCGTCAAGATAACCAAGATTGTTGAAATCCACCATTGTCATTCCGTATTGCTGGTCCACCTTTACCCCACCTCCTGTTAGCTTGAACCATTTGCACCGGAACAAAGGGACCCTAAAGGAGGGTCCATAGTCAAGTTCCCATATCTCCTCTATGTAACCATAATATGTGACCTTTTGCCCATTCTCGGTTGCTCGCATCAAAGCGGACACCACTGTTTTGGTTGGTGCTCTTTTTATCTTGGGCGATCGTGTAAAATGTATTCCCATTTATCTCGTACCCTTAGAAAGTCGTTATAGTCGAAGATGGTGTCTTGGCCAACATGTACAGACTGATCTACAACCTTATTGTCACTCATTAAATGTTTTCTCAACCAACCGCCGAAAGTCTCCATGTGGGCCTTCCTAATCCAGGATTCAGAGCTTCCCGGTGGTTGTCCGAGCGTAAAATATTCTTGTGTTTCTCAAAGTACGGAGCCACCAAGCTGGAATTGGTCGAACCGTGTGGTGTGCTTCGATCGGAGAATGGCCGTCCATACATATCATTGATTTCCTTCCGATCGTGCCTTTTCCACTTAGTCTCCCCTCGTGCCGCGATTGAGGAAGACCAATCGGCTTAAGGTCAGGAACAAAGTCAACACAAAACTCAATTACCTCCTCATTTCCATAGCCCTTGGCGATGCTTCCTTCTGGCCTAGCACGGTTACGAACATATTTCTTTAATACTCCCATGAACCTCTCGAAGGGGAACATATTGTGTAGAAATACAGGACCGAGAATGGAAATCTCATCGACTAGGTGAACCAGGAGGTGCGTCATAATATTGAAGAAGGATAGCGGGAACACCAACTCGAAACTGACAAGACATTGGATCACATCGTTCTGTAACCGTGGTAGAACTTCCGGATTGATTACCTTCCGAGAGATTGCATTGAGGAATGCACATAGCTTCACAATGGCTACTCGAACATTTTCCGGCAGGAGCCCCTCAAAGCAATCGGAAGCAATTGCGTCATAATCACGTGGCGGTCGTGAGACTTCGGGTTTTGGAACTTTTTCTCCGCCATGTTTATTATTCCCTTTATATTGGACGAGAATCCGACGGGACCTTCATACTTGCTCGGGCATTCAAAAAAGATGACCTTCTCTTCTTTGGTCGAGCTTAGTCGGCACGACCTTGAAACCGTTCCGGATGCCGGTCATCGGGGTCTTTCAAACTTCTGTCGGTCCTGCCGTGCTTCCTTTGTATCATTTGACTTCCCATACACGCCCAAGAAGCTTAGGATGTTCACGCAAATATTCTTCGTAACGTGCATCACGTCGATTGCAGAGCGGACTTCTAGGACTTTCCAATATTCTAGCTCCCAGAATATAGATTTCTTCTTCCACATGGCTACGTGCCCGTCGGCTCCCTTCGGAGCGATTGTCCGCCGAGACCCTTTCCAAAGATGACTTTCAAACCCTTGACCATATCAAATACCTCAGCACCGAGTGTGTTCCGCGAGCTTCGGCCGGTGATCTGCCTTGCCGTTGTAATGCTTGCCTTTCTTTCTTACTTGGATGACCTTTCGGAAGAAATCGACGATGCCCAAGGTACACGTTCTTCTTACAATTTGGCAAATGTACACTTTCAGTCTCATGTAAGCAGTGCGTGCATGCATTGTATCCCTTATTTGACAGTCCCGAAAGGTTACTAAGAGCGGGCCAATCGTTGATGGTTACGAAAAGCAACGCTCGTAGGTCAAATTCCTCTTCTTTGTGCTCATCCCACACACGGACACCAAGTCTGCCCCACAGCTGTAAAAGTTCATCAACTAATGGCCTTAGGTACACATCGATGTCGTTGCCGGGTTGCTTCGGACCTTGGATGAGCACTGGCATCATAATGAACTTCCGCTTCATGCACAACCAAGGAGGAAGGTTGTAGATGCATAGAGTCACGGGCCGGGTACTATGGCTGGAGCTACGCTCGCCAAAAGGATTCATGCCATCCGTACTTAGACCAAATCTTATGTTCCTTGCGTCGTCTGCAAAATCTTTGAACTCTCTCGTCGATCTTTCTCCATTGTGTTCCATCTCGCGGGGTGTCTCAACTCCCCGTCCGACTTACGGTCCTCTTTGTGCCATCGCAACAACTTGGCATGCTCTTTGTTCCCGAACGGACGTTTCAACCGTGGTATTATAGGAGCATACCACATCACCTTGGCGGGAACCCTCTTCCTGGGTTTCTGGCCCTCAACATCGTCACCGGGGTCATCGCCTCCGATCTTATAACGCAATGCGGTGCATACCGGGCATTCATTCAAATTCTCGTATTCACCGCGGTAGAGGATGCGATCGTTGATGCATGCATGTATCTTCGGAACCTCTAAACCTAGAGGGCGAGACAACCTTCTTTGCTTCGTACGTAGTGGCGGGCAACTCGTTATTCTTTGGAAACATATTCTTCAACATTTTCAGCAAGTTTTCAAATGCCGAGTCAGCTACACCTGCTCGTGCCTTCCATCTCGAGCAAATCCGGTGTGCAGCCCAGCTTTTTCGGACCATCATCGCATCCGGGGTACGGCGCCTTCCTGTGATCCTCTAACATGCGATCCAAATTCTCCCTCTCTTTTTCGGTTTCGCAGCGTCTCCGTGCATCGGCAATGGTCCGACCAAGATCATCAACGGGATCATCACGTGCCTCTTCTTCACCTTCCCCTTCACCTTCCCCTTCACCTTCAGCATCCTCCATGAAAGTATCACCGAAATGAGCAAGATAGCTTTCATCATTGAAATCATCCCCTTCTTCATCTTCTTCCATTATAACCCCTCTTTCTCCATGCTTGGTCCAACAATTATAGCTTGGCATGAAACCGTGCCGAAGCAGGTGCATGTGAACATCTCTTGAGGAAGAGTAACCATTCTGATTCTTACATTTAACACATGGACAGATAACAAACCCCCCTGCTTGTTCGCATTGGCCACTACGAGGAAATCTTTCAAACCCGCACTGAACTCGCCGGAGAGTCGGTTACCGTACATCCATTGTCGATTCATCTGCATTATTATAATATAAAATATATAATTAACCATCATGCATTTGTTAAACTAACTAGCTACAAACAATATAAATTAAACAATGAACTACACACACATGCACATTTTATCAACGACACATCAAAGGTTCAAGTTGCTAACCGCGATCGAGGAGGAAAAAATAAATGAGAAAGCTCAAGTGTGGCTCCAACACTTCATATCATGTTTGTTTCATGCTCTTGGGGAATTTCATCAAACACCTTATGTGCATAAGAGGAACCAAAAGCAAACCTAACACCCACTTGTGAAGCTTGTGAAGAGAATGGCACCAAATGGCTAAGTGTTGGCTGCTGGGTGGGTATATATAGGGAGGGGCTTTAGTCCCGGTTGGCCTCGCCAACCGCGACTAAAGGCCTTCGAGCACCTTTAGTCGCGGTTGGCCTGGCCAACCGCGACTCAAGCCCCCCACGTGCACCGGCTGGCCACCGAGCGCCACGGGCCCAGGCCTTTGGTCGCGGTTCGCCTCCCGAACCGCGACTAAAGGTACCATTAGTCGCGGTTCCTGCAGCATCGCGACTTATGGGGCTCACCCGAAGCCTGTTTTTCCACCAGTGTATGGGTGCTTAACATGATGATGTGAGGTGCTGAATCATTGATCTTGTAGTACTTAGTTTCATGTACAAGACAAATGGGGTACTTAATAACAGAGTCCGGGTGCTGCTTGTAGTACTTAACAAGTTTGTTGGAAGTGCTGAATCAGTAGTACTCTGATTATGTAAAAGCATATGTTATTTCTCTGGTGTTTTTTATCGATGGAAATTTCCATTTAGTGTTTGGACATGTTTTACTTTCAACAATAATATGGTCTAAGTAATTTTAGAACTGTGTAATTATAGATATGCTTGACAATTATCTTGCTGGTATCTAACTAGGATTGAATGTTCTGGTAGAAGGAGCACTATGGTATTGTTGTACTAGTAGAAGGATCTTGTAGTAGTGGGTTTATAGTTGATTCTTGCACTTCTGCCTTGGTATCAAAATCTGTTTTGGGGTTTGCGTAACTCAGCTAAAAAAAAATAGAGAGACGTCATTTGTTGATGGCCGTATATACTGACATTTGTTAGTGGTTATATTCTTCCCTGTGAAGTAGCTTGCTTATTTTTCCTGATGCTATTTTTTCTTGGCAATTTACAATTCTTGAGGTACATCTGAACAAGTCATGGCTAAACAAATGTTGATGCTCTCTCTATGCCACTTAGCTAGAATTTGCACCTCATGCTGCCTAACTTCTTGTTGGAATCTAAAGTGCTTGATATAGAAATGATTATGCTAGTTCTTGCTAGAATTATAATTGATTCTTTTGGAGAATTAGTCATCACTACTAACAGTTAGGTTGGTTTTGAGATCTCATATGTACTTTATCACCTTGCCCTAAGTCATCTATCTCATCCTCAGATGTTTTTCATAGGTAGGTCTCAGGTCTCACAAGCAATCCAAGTTCTAACTAATACCCGTGACGTGCTTAACTAGTTGCTCTAAGATAATGAATCGTATGGGTGCTTTACAAAATTCTGTGGGGCGCTGAACCAGTAGTACTCTGTGTTAATTTTGGCCGGGGTCTCCCACAGGTACTTAACAGATTGAACTAGGGTGCTGAATGCCATACAATATCTCCATGGAACACAGGTACCGAATCATATGACTTATGGTGCCGAACAGTGTATGCCTTATCCCAGACGATGGTGTTTTCTCTTGGCTTCATGGCTGGGCAATGCTTGTCAGTTCCTGACGAATCGAACGACTTAAGGTACCATTCAGTACATGCAGTTTTCCCAAACCATGGTGTGTTTCTGTTTAATGAAAGTATACATCGATTTTTTGTCCCAGTGATGCTGAGAAATACACTGTCATGAATTCAGACGCTTTTTATATGTATGATTGCGCAAAAAGGCATGGCCATGTATGACTGTGGCTGTGAATTACCATCTTTAAGTACCTGGGTCTAGTTCTGTAGGTACCTGCTTAGTTCTTGGTCCTTTTCGAGCTTTCCACATCATGTCGATAGTCTACTTCTATGTTTAGTATTTCATGGAAACTGAATCTGAGATTTATTGTTTTGCAGGTGTCATATACCTGGATGATGCAAGACGTTTTACTACATTCAGAAGTATGGTACCTAATGTAATTCTATCAGGTTCTGAATGGCCATATGGCTGGAACGGGCTTTGCTGGTACCAAATGGAGTACAATGAACAGGTGACGTCAGAAGCCCATACAGGCGATGGGCTGTTAGGTACCTCTCCACTACCACCCAGCCCAAAGCCCCGGGTGGGTACCTAATGGATTCAAAATTTGAATCCTTTGTGTGCCAGGCCCATGACCTGCGGTGGCAGAAACGGGCAGAAAGCCCAGGACCAGACTCTGTCAGCCACAGATGATGTTTACGTTGTCTTTTGCAAACATGGTTTGAATTTGTGTACTGCATCACTATTTTTAAATCTGACCACAAGCAGTCTAAAAGCAGTGTACAGACTGTGTTGTTTCCACATTTGCAATGGGCTAGACGCGCTATTTGGCTCCCTGGGGGCAGAATATTATTTTGCACCCCACCGCACCGAGCGCGCCTGCCCGCACGTCCGTACGAGTCCCGCGCGCACCACGTTCGCCATCCACGCGCAAGGCGACGTAAAATTACTTTGTCGCTCGCCCCGCACTGCGATCCCCGTTGCATTCTCAATCCGCGTCCGTTCCAGGCCCTGCACCACGATCCCTGTCCACATGTCAGGCGACGTAAAATTACGTTACATGCTCAGTCAGTGTCCGTTCCAAGCCCCGAGCATTCCCGGCCTCTGCTGTTTTAATTTGGCAGATTTTTTTTTTCGAGGTAGACGGGGGGAAAAGACCCCACCGGTTGTTATTCAAACTCGAAAGCGGCCAAGTAGCCAGTCCATGTACACAGGAGGGAAATACGGGGGGGGGGGGGGGGGAGGAGAGTTTTCCTTATTCTATGTAACAGCTCTAGCAAGAAAGCTAGACCGGAGCCGGTCGAGTGGCTCCCGGTCAGATGGGCGGAGACTCCACCTCCAAAGAGAGAGGTCGTCGCCGGCCCGATGGAGGGTCGAAGCGGTAGAGTGGGCCACTCCATTGAAGACGAGGTCGTTCCTGGACTTCCAAATGGACCAGAGAACGGTCGCAAGACCGAAATGCCACGCGCCCGTGGGTGTCTGGGGGGGGGGACCGGAGATCCCAAATAGAGAACCGCCGGCCGGGATTGGGACGTCCGGGGCAGCCCGGAGGTCGGCGGCTACGGGACAGTCGAAGAACAAGTGGCGCCCCGTCTCAGGGGCACCGCAGGAGGCGCAAGCGGCAGAGGAGGCGCACCCCTTGTGGAAGAGGTTCACCCGGGTGCTCAGCCTGTCGATGTCGAGGAGGTACGCGAAGATCTTGACCTTGGTGGGTATCTTGAGGGACCATGTCAAGCAGGCCGCAGAGTCGACGGGCCGCGCCGGCGAGAGGGCACGGTAGGCCGCACGCGAGGAGAAGGAAGGCGCCGACGGCGAGTCGATGGAGCGGCGGTCGCCCCCCTCAGAAAGCGAGGTGGTGTCGATGAAGCGTCGCACAGCCCGGAGCTCCTCCTCAGCAGCCCTAGTGAGGCGGCTCTGGAGGTCCAGCCCCAGCAATACCACCGCGGCCACGGAGGCGTGGGGGTGTGTACTGTGGGAGAAGAGGGCGGGGAAGCGTGTCGCGAGCGGCTCCCCCGGGAGCCACTTATCCAGCCAGAAGGAGGTGGAGCGGCCGTCCGCCACCGCCACTCTAGTAATTTGGCAGATTGACCTAATATAATGACCGAGGCAACCCATGTGTCTCGCTGACTGATTAGTGATTAGAAAGCATCTATGCAATGAACCTATTAAGAAAATCTGGTAACGAGCATGCGCCACTAATTCAATTTGCACTCCATGGCAAGAAAGTCTGGGCCAACCACTCACGTGGGAAATATCAGAGGCGATTTAAAAACTTATAAAAGACATATTTACATAAAACAAATAAAGCTAAGAACGATTACAACATAATAAAGCTAAGATATTTCATAGGTGATGTAAAAGTTTAATGCCCATACGAATAGCAAGGATGGCCTGATTACACAATGCAAGTTTTACAAGTACGGCTAGAGTAAGATCTCCATTTGAATAAACATATATATGTGTCCATGCACACATGTGTTTACATATTTCAGGCATCCCGTGCATATCAAAAATTAAGAAATCAATATGTGAACATGTAATAAAAATTACATTAGTCGGTGCAAATTATTTAGCTAGATCAGCTCGACTAGACAACGCGTTGATGTTTGTATTTCTATCGTACTAGGCAGCCCGGCGCTGAAGACCACAACATGCGATGTAACTCTACAGTTCATTGTGTACCCAGGACCAGGAGGAAGACACATCTTCAGTTCCACCTAATTTTTTGAACATCGCCGTCCATCCTGAAAAATGGGCAGACAATTTACCAAAGGAATCAAGAACCTGGACATAATTTGCAACCATAGAATTCCTTTGGAAAAAATTGAATCACTGAAGAGAAAAGGAATGTCCATTGTCACACCATCACCAGTATATATAACAAGATTTAGAAGCTAGTCAGACCAGAATCTAGCCAATTCATAAGCTTCTAATGCTAAATAAATGAATTGATAGACTTGTAAGGATGCATGGAAACTGGAGAGAGGTGATATGGTGCAGCCTCACCTTGATCTCTACACGAACAAAATTGAGCTAAAGAATCAGCTCTGCCAATATCCTGCAACCATTTAGAATTCCGCCATATTGGAGGATGGAGGATGGAAAATAATTGATTAATAAACTAACAATGTCATCTATGCTCAGAGGCCAGCTACTGGAATATTCTCCACGGTCATTTTGCCAGATCGAAAATACATTTGTGATACTGAAGCTGTCTCGGTCCGTAAATGCAAAATCTGATAGGCTAATATGTAATGACACGATCAAAGGTGGACGTGAGCTGGGCTGCCAAGTCGATCGGGAACGTGCGCCACAAGCTGGCAATCTGCCGTGAGCTCATACTCCGGTTTGACAAGGCCAGGGAGGGCCGCACGCTGACGCCACACGAATCGTGGCTGCACAAAGCTCTCAAGCTTTCCCACCTTGGCCTTGCGTCGCTCGATCGCACGATCGCACGCCAGCGGGCCCGTATCGCTAACCTAAAGGATGGAGACGCCAATACTGCGTTCTTCCACCAGCAGTGCTCATACCGCCGGCAGAAGAATAGGATACGCCGTATCACGGTTGGCAACCGCGTGCTCGACCAACCTGCCGAGATGGCTGAGGCGGCCTTCTCGCACTTCGACGACCTGCTTGGCACGGAGTTTGTTCGAGATTGCACCCTAAACCTCGACCAGCTGATCACGCCGTCTGCTGATCTAGCCGAGCTCGATGAGCCATTCTCCGAGGACGAGATCTGGGCTGCGATCAAGCGCTTACCCGCACGCAAAGCACCTGGGCCTGACGGATTCACCGCCGAATTTCTGCGCGCATGCTGGCCCGTGGTCAAACAAGACGTGCTCGCCGTCTTCCACCGGTTCGATGATCTACGCGGACGGGGATTCCATAGGATCAACCAAGCGCTGCTCACCCTGCTACCTAAACGCCCAGATGCCCAGACGCTTGGCGACTACCGTCCCATCGGTCTCGTGCACTTGATTGGCAAAGTGGTCGCGAAGGTGCTATCGCTAAGGCTGGCCCCGAAGCTCAACAGCCTTGTGAGCAAGAACCAGAACGCTTTCATCGGTGGCCGCAGCCTACACGACAATTTCGTGCTTGTCCGACAGTCCATGCGCCTGTTACATCAGCTACGTGAGCCGAGAGTCATGCTGAAGCTCGATCTCGCCAAAGCCTTTGACACGCTATCCTGGGCGTTCCTCTTCGAGGTGCTCCGGCGGTATGGTTTCGGCGACAAATTCATGGGCTGGATTGCGATCCTGCTCTCCTCCGCAAGCACGCGTGTCTCGCTAAATGGCTGCCACTGGGCCACCGATCCGGCACCGCCGAGGGCTGCGGCAAGGGGACCCCTTGTCGCCGCAGCTCTTCGTGTTGGGCCGTGGACGCCCTTGGGAGGCTGGTCACGCACGCGGCCGCGGTCGGAATTCTACAAGCTCTCCACCCGACCAAGACCATCCCGGTGGCATCCCTCTATGCCGACGACGTGGTCATGTTACTGCCACCCCGCCGTCGCCGACGCCAATGCCGTCAAGTCAATCTTGCGGTACATGTTTGGCGAGCCTCCGGCCTACAAGTCAACTACGACAAGAGCGCGGCGACATTGCTGAAGCTGCGAGGAGGATGCGGCCACGGTGATCACCACGACTACGGCTCCGCCGGTTAGCGGATTGCCCTTGACCTACCCGGGCATCCCAGCGACTTTGCGGCGTCCTACCGGGGCCCGAGTTCCCGCCCCTGGTGGCCAAGACCGCGGCTAAGCTTCCAACTTGGAAGTCCAGGCTCATGGACAGATCGGGGCGGCTCACGCTCGTCAAAGCCGTTCTGGCTGCAATCCCCCTGCACCAGATCCTGGAGAAGATACAGTGTGGATTTCTTTGGGAGGGAAGAGCTGAGGCTAGCGGTGGACACTGCCACGTCAATTGGCGCACTGTAAGCCGGCCAATCTCACTTGGAGGCCTCGGCGTCCATGATGCGGAGAGGGCTGGGCTTGCGGCTGCGTCTACGTTGGCTGTGGCTAAGTAGAACCGACCAAAACGAGCCTGGAGCGGCCCGGACTTGCAATTCACCCGGCGGGAGCGGCTGCTTGTTCTTCGCCTCCACCCACATGATCGCCGGCGACGGACGGACCGGCAGGTTACGGGAGGACCGGCCGGATCGACGGCCGCTCCGTCGGTCAAATCGCACCGGAGCCGCTATGCCTGCATCCCCAAGAGACGCCGGAAGGGCACGTCGATCGCCGACGGACTACTCGCGCACCGGCCGGGCTCGTGACATCCATGGTGTCATCGGCATCCGTGAGATCGGCCGGTACCTGCTGCTTTGGAGGAAGGTGGAGCAATTCACACTCACCGACCAGCCGAGATCAAATGGTATGGCGGTGGAGTGCTAGCGGAACATATTCCGCCAAGACACTGCTACTTGAGCATGTTCCAAGGATCCAAGAGCTGCGGTGCATGGAGGCTGATTTGGAGAACCCGGGCGCCGCCGCTGGGCAAAGTTCTTCCACTGGCTTGCTCACAAGGACCGATGTTGGACAGCGGAGCGGCTGCGGAGACACGGCCTACAACACCATCCCGGATGTCTCCTATGCGATCGGGAACCGGAATCGTTGCAACACTTCTTCGCTAGCATGCCCCTTCTCAAGGCATGTACGGCATGACACCTTGGCATTGCTTAGGCTCACTGCGGGCCACCGACAATGAGCCCTCGCTCGGCGAATGGTGGATCTTGGCGAGGCAAGCAACTCCGAAGCAAATGCGCAAGGGTCTTGCCACTGTCACGCTGCTCATCCCTTGGCTCATTTGGAAGCACCGAAACGCTTGCGTCTTTGAGGGAGAGAGGCCTACGGTCCAGCGCGTCTGCGAGCAGTTTAGAGTAGAAGCAACACTTTGGGCGAGAGCCGGTGCGGCTGGCCTCCGCGATATCCTACCCACAGACTGGGATGTACACTGAATTCTCGTATCTGTAAGCCACCGAGGTGGCTAACATCTGTAACCAACTCTTCTTTGCAATGAAATGAAACGCAATGTCATTGCGTTTTCTCGAAAAAAATCAAAGGTGGACGTAAAGAAACTAACAGGCACACTAATCTATTTTCAAGCACACAAAAATATTACAGCTAGGAAGCTGAAAAGGTGATAATCACTGATAGCATACAAAACGAGAAGCAACTGCCAATCTGATAAACGTATATTTCTGAATAACAAAAGGTATCACCAGCAAGCTTGCTCTCATGAATTGAACTAGAAATTGACTCGGGGCTAATAAAATAGCAGAAATATATGACCCATGTAGCATCAGGTGGAAGAAGAATGTATTATGCGACCATTTAGGATTATGTCATGTTTAAGATTGGAGTCAAAGAAATTACCCCTTAAAAATCCTAGAATGTCATCTATGCTAGGCCAGCAAACTGAAAATAAGCTCTACACGATTTTGCCATATTTACAAATTACAATACATTAGGCATACTTGGTCTATATCTGTCTTCAAGGCAAAATCTACTAGGCTAGGAACATGGTCAAAGCTCGAAGCAAAGCAACTAACATATCACACAAACTTCCGTGAATTTTCCATTCACACTATCATTAATTTTCATGCAAATGACAGTAGCATAATTAGGCACCTAAAAAGTTGAGAGGTATTTATGCATAAGAAAAGTTATGTATAATGACAGGAAAAGCAGAATAACTGAGAAGCAGGCTAAACAGAAAGAGGTAAAAGATTTACTAACAAAAGGTATCGCAAGCAGCTAGTAAACCACATGCACGACCATATATCAACTCTGGCCATGTGTTGAGCTTAAAATACAAAATACCACCAAGGGAAAGAAACGAACTGCAAATATTGGCAGAAGGATTTACCCAAACGCATACTTCTTATTTGTACATATACCCATTTCCAAAGACCAGCTACAACTGAAATAACATTAGGGGCATTGACGTGCTTTGTAAGTATGTCATTTTTCTTTTGATGTATGTGAGTAGCTTTTTGATAACATTTTAAAACTTTCATGTGAAGCCAAATAGCTAGTCATTACTTAGTTGGCATGTATGAAGACACAAAGCCAACTCTTATTACGCGATAGTATTGCCATCAAAGAGATCATTATAATATCAACCTGCAACAAATTAGCCAAAATGTTTTTAAGTGGAGTGGACATGAAAACTTTGTACCTCCCAAACACATGTATTTGAAGAAAAAACGGTAGAAGAGATCTTAATTGCACCAAAAATAAAGGTACTAATTCTAAGAAAACCACATAGACCATAGTATGCTTGACTGGATATCAGGATCTACCTCGGCTTGGCGGCTGAAATCTGATGACAGAGCTTGGATTTGTGTAAACAAACAAGTGAATATGCTAAGATTGCAGCAACATGAATCAACACTAGACCACGATGCTCACAAGAACGGAGCCAAGGTTTACTGCAAATGGGAAACGATGGCATTTAGCATTCGAGTAATGATGAAAATTATCAATGCAAGATTCTAAAAATCATGGTTGCAGGGTTGCGAACTGGTAGCAGTGACCGATAAAATTATATTGGGTTGCCACTCCGCTGAACTGAAATTAAATTAAATTAGGATGAAAATAACTTGACTTGTTGATAATTGGATTATAGAGCCATTGCTACAATAAGAGAAAAATAACAATCTATTTCATGATGGATCAGAAATTACACATTGGTGACATGCAACAAAGTGAGCCAACCAGTTCTTTAACTTTTACACAAAAGACTGCATAGCTAGTCATAAGTTATTTGGTATCAACAAAAGAATAAATCCAAGGCACACTATGTGCCAGCGTTTGGTTGAAGTAAGAGCATTATGTCTTCAACAATAAATTATATTCCTCCAAAAGAATCTGGCATGCGACCCGTGACTATCAGATAAGAGCCAAACGCAAAGACCGAATTGTCAATCTAGTACTAATCATGCCACTTGCAGGTTACCACTTTATTTGATCTGGAAGAAAAAATCATGGCTGCTAACTGTATCCAACAAACAAGGGAAGGAAACGTGGTGCTGCATAGGCTAGTGCTGCAGATCGGGAACGCACCTAAAGGATCCACCAAGCCGGAGAGTGTTCGCGCGGCCTGGTACGCCACCCGCTCGTTCCCTGCAAGAGGATACGTGAGCCACCTCCAAAATTATTTTGGCCGGAGCTGACAGGGAGGGAGAGGGGGATGAGTACTTGCATCTCTAACAGGGGCGGCAGTGCGGAAGAGTACCTGCCGGATGGGGAGAGGAACCGCGGCGACGGCAGGCTCACCATGGAAAACGCCGCGCAGTAGCTCGTGGACGCGTCGTAGTCCACCGGGAAGCGCCCCACGCGCAGCTCCCGTCGGGACTTCCCACGAGCAACGCCGCCTGGAATTCAGGACCGCCGGCGAGGGAGGGGCGGAACTGGGGTCATTCAAAGGGCGGAATTGCTTCACACACGATAAAATCCATACGATTTCTGTCCGATAGTTTCCCACAGCGCTACTTATTCTTTTTCTTGGTGGAACTAACCGTACCATCGGCCTAAAAACCCTCTGCCGAGTGCCCTGTCCCACGACTCAAGCTCCAGCCCACTTTTTTTTTAACGAGACAAAAGATCTACCTTTCCATTGATTAAGAAGCAAAATTGTCCAATTAATAAAGAGTGTCGACGCAGTGGAGTTGCGCGGCATTAGTCGGTAGCATGTATACACCGCAACGGGGGAGTCCCCGAGCGTAGCGAGTCAACGAAAGGCGAGTCCGCCAGCATGGCAAGTCCGTGACACGTGACTCCACGAGCGTGACGGGTCCGCGGAAGGTGAGCCTGCGAGCGTGGCGAGTCAGCGAAAGGTGAGTCGGCTAGTCCACGATGGGCGGGGTCGATGCAAAGGACGGAGTCGCCCGACGGAGGGGGTCGCGCTATGGAGGAAGATGTCGACGTAGCAAACATGGTCGACTGTCAACCCAGCCTCTACCTAGTTGTCGCGCCCTGCATAGCATGCCGTCACCACCTTCCGAGGCCGTCGTCCCCACCTTCTGAGGCTGTCGTCCCCATGTCAAATCACAACCAGAAGATCACAAGCCAAGTTGCACATAAACATCTGCCCCTAAACCACGGCCATTACGCCCGAGAGATTGCCCCCTCGACATGCAAGCAACAACAACCCATGGCTGCATCTGCCTGAGCTGATAGACCTCGCCACCATCGTAGAACAGGGTCACCACCCATAGTATGTTGATCCGTAACCAGGGCCGACAGACCTCGCCACCATCGTGGAACCTTTTTAGCGCAAGGAAGGTTAAGGCATTTCCAACGGGGTGACGCATTTCGGACGCCCAAAAGTGGTCGCGAGCGTCCATTTGCGCCACCCCGCGGCCGGCGCTGCTCATGCTGGCTCCGGTGGAGGTTGAGCTGCAACGGCGCTACGGTGGAGGTTGTGCGGCTAGGGTTTTGTGGGGAGGAGATGAGATGCTCGCGCCCTTTTTATATAGATCGGAGGCAGGGCGACGATCGCGGCACGTGTGACATCGTCATTACTTCGTGCGCAGAGGTAGGCGACGCCCGCGCGCCACGCGAGGCATCGCCACTTACGCGGACGCAGACTGCTGAAGCGATGCCTCGGCGCCAGTACTGGCGGAGAAGACGCGTCGACGCTAGGTCACTGCCAGGTGGGCCAGATGAAACGTTCGCCAGACGCGAGCGGACACTTTGCGCGTCCGCGCAACGTCCGCAGAGACGCATATTTGGGTCAAGTTTGCGTCGCCGCGGACGACCCGATCATTTTGCGTCGCCCCACGCACTGAAGATGATACCAGACACATTTTCGGTCCGGCGGATGAAAACGATCTCAGCGTCCGTTTACGTTGCGCGGCTGAAGATGCCTTATAACACACGGATGCCATTTATTTAGCCGGAGGATGATAGCGAAGTATTTAGGTGGGCTTGAATTTTAGTACTAGGTACTCCGTATAAGAAAGAGCAGGCAGAGTCCAACCGCGTGAAGCAAAGGTCGCTGCTATCAAAAGATCGTACGGGTATCGGACACATGTTGTCGTGTGTATAGCAGAGCTCTTCAAAGGGGCGGGGGGTGGGGGTGGGCTGGGGTCAGGCTGTAAGTGGGCAGGCTAGCGGCGGCCCACCAAGTGCCCTTTTGTGTCCATACAAACTGAACGGGCTGCCGCTACATGACCGTACAATACGCTCATCTTTACCGGCGTCCGGCCAGCCCGATTAAACCCGCCAGCGTCCTGCCAGAAAAAGCCAGCGTGGGGAGAGCAACCATGCTTCCTTCCTTTTCCATACTTGTCAGCTCCGCCTCCGAACTTCCGGCTCCACCGCAGACATGGCCGGCGCCGTCCCGCCGCCGCCGGAGAGGATGACGCGGCGTGGGAGCGCGCCATCAACGCGTCCGTGAAGAACGCGCCCAACTCCCCCTTCTTCGCGCCCAAGACCCTAACCCTCGACGGCGCCGTCAAGTCCTCCACGGGCCGCCTGTCCTCGCCGGCGCTCTTCGACCGCTTCCCGTCCCTGGAGGAGCTCTCGGTGGCTGGCGCTCGCCTCTCCTCGCTCGTGGGCCTGCCCCGCCTCCCGGCCCTCCGCCACCTCCTGGCCCCGAGAACCGCCTCTCGGGCGCCGAATCCCTCGCCGCCGTCGCGGGGTCCTGCGGCGGCACCATCCGCCACCTCGACCTCGGCAACAACCACTTCGCGCACGTCGAGGAGCCAGCCGGAAGCGTGTCGCCCGTCGATGGTGACCGGGGCGAGGGAGAGCGGAGAAGTCTCGATCTCGAAGACCTTATCCTGTCGAGGCGGCGTGGCGGTGGTAGCGAACTCATAGCTGAAGCCCATCGTGTTTTCCCCTGATCGTGGGTGTTCGCTTAGAGGTTTTAATTGGGCTGGGCTGGCGGCGCCGTGGACGACCCGTGACCACCTACATGCCTAGGTTGGGGCACGGACTCTCCGGGCGGCAGCGGCGGGTCGCCGGTGGTCGCCGGATTTGTCGAGCTGGAGGAGCGTGTGCCGGCGGTTCTACGGAAACACGGTCGGCCGGGCAACGCACGTCCCGATCCGCGCGATATGAAAAACCGACAACCTAATAAACCCCCAAAAAATACATCGAGCGGAGCCTGCCACGGTGTGAGCCGCACCCGAAGCAGAGTTGGGCTGGCTCGGTGAACCGACCCGGGTGCAGAATTACTTATTCTGAGCATCTCCGGCCCCTATATAAGGGATTCTGGGCGGAACGCCCGCTCCGACCGAGACCCCCCCCCCCGACCAAACTCCACCTTCCTCGATCCCGCCCCGCTTCCACCCCGTCCCCGCCGCCATCTCGCCCCCTCCGCCACCCCGCGTCCGCCTCCACCCCGCCGCCACCCCCGCCGCCTCCACCGCGCGCCCGCCCCCCACCTCCGACCCGCATCCCCGGCGCCGTCGCGGAGCGACCGAGATCACGCGGCGACCGAGCTCGCGTGGCAACTTCTTCTCCGGCGTGCCAAATTCTTCTCCGGCGCTAGATCCCGGCCTAATTCTTCTCTGGCGCGGCCCCCTCTTCTCCGGCGAGTCTCTTCAGGGATCTCTGCAAATTCTTCAGCTCTGTGATCCTTCTCTGCAAATGCTGCAGTGCCAAATCATAGTTGGAAATCTTGGATTTTTCTAAATAAATTGTCTGAATTCAAGAAATCCAAGCAAATGGATCCTCCAAGATCTAAGAAGATGCAGATTCGACGGAAAAGAGTTGAAGATGTCGTTCCTACAAGATCTTCACCTCGATTTGCTCACAAATCTACTTTGCTCTCAGATAAAATAAGGGAAACTTGTATATCTACTACACTTACTCCTTTGAAACGAAGTACATCTGAACTAAATGAGGTGAGATAATGTTGTACGAGCTAGAACCTAGAATCTTGTACTTCTCAGTGTTAAAACCTGAACTTGTCATGTTGTAATTCTAAAAAAGTGATGACCTTATACTTCTCGAATATTGAAATTGTACTTATTCTGTATGCTTGTTGTACTTCTCTGCTTCTACTGCAACTCCTGTACTTATCTTTGAACTTAGTATTGCATGTGTCATGTGCTTCTCTGTTTCAACACTTGAACTTAGTAATGCTTTTGCTAGTTGAACTTAGTAATGCCTGTGACCTGTACTTCTCTGTTTTGCTAGTTGAACTTAGCAAATGCCTGTGACATGTACTTCTCTGTACTTCTCTGTTTTCAACACTTGAACTTAGCACTTGAACTTATTAATCCTTTTGTCCTGTACTTCTCTGTTTTGCTAGTTGAACTTAGTAAATTCATGTGACATGTACTTCTTTGTTTTCAACACTTGAACTTAGCACTTGAAATTATTAATCCTTTTGTCCTGTACTTCTCTATTTTGCTAGTTGAACTTAGTAGTACCTGTGACCTGTACTTCTCTGTTTTGCTAGTTGAACTTAGTAAATGCATGTGACATGTACTTCTCTGTTTTCAACACTTGAACTTATCACTTGAACTTATTAATCCTTTTGTCCTGTACTTCTCTGTTTTGCTAGTTGAACTTAGAAGTACATGTGCCCTGTACTTCTCTGTTTTTCTAGTTGAACTTAGTAATGCTTGTGCCCTGTACTTTTATGTTTTTGCAGTTGAACTTAGTAATCCCTGAGTGCTGTATTTAGTTATCTTGTACTGATAATGTTGTTTATATCTCCATGTTCGTACTTCTCTTTTTTATCTTGAACTTGTTATTTGATCCAAGTTATAGTTGTGTTATGTGTACTGCCCTTATTTATTCGAATAAATCTCTGATATTCTACTATCACGAGAATGAATCAATGGCTAGACGAAATAAAAGAAGTGAAGTTGTGCTTGATCCAAAACCTCTGCAGTGGGTGACACCTGAAATTCCACGCAACTTCTATGTCACCGGCTACTCACCTTTTACAACGGAATTGGACTCAGACATGTATAGTCCAGAAACAAATTGTGATACGAACAGAAGTGCTGAAACAGGAACAACGTCACAAATTCCTTACAATCCAGGTCCTCCTGTGCCACCACATATCCTGAATATTGCACATGTCCTATCAACTAGACGATCTGCTAGAAAGGTTGCTGAGGTTGGTGCTACGCATCCTCCAAATCATATTCCATATAATGGATATGAGCATTCAAATCAGCGTAATACTAGTGCCTACAAAATGCCTAGTAGGGAAGCAGAAGCACCTGAACCAGCAGCACCTTCATCCTCTGGAATTCCTCCTCCACGTGCACCTGTACGTCCCTCAGCCTCTGGAATTCCTCCTCCACGTGCACCTGTACATCGCTCATTGTCTGGATTTCCACCTCCACGTGCACCTGTACATCCCTCATCCTCTAGATTTCCTCCTCCGCGTGCACTGTACATCCCTCATCCTATGGGTTGCCTCCTCGTGCACCTGTACGACCTTCGTCCTCTAGATTGCCTCGTTGTGACCCGTCAGATCCATTTGTAAGAACATGTCCTTTACCCCATGTGTGGTTTTGATAATTGATGACAATCCCTATGGACTAACGGTTGCATTGAGAATCAATCTTAGGTCAAGTCCATAGTCATGTTGGACTCAAGGTTGTAAGATGGAGAAGACGGAGTACAATGATGAAGACGATGTTGAAGATGAAGAGAGAAGACGGCGTAGAAGATGAAGAGAGAAGACGGCATTGAAGATGGATGACGACGGTGGCATGCGTACAAGATGGAAGAAGACGGTGGCGTGTATGTTGAAGGAAGACGGTGGCATGTATAATCATGAAGAGTATGAAGACGGAGCTTGCCGACTCGAGAAGAAGCAGCAAGAACTAGGTTTGTGCTTGATAGGATAGTGGGTCGTATCATCGGAGAGAGCTCAAACCTTGCATGCATTGCATCGTGTTCTTGGTTCTTCTTGGTTCTTATGCATGAAACAGTTTTTCGGTTTGCATCGCATGTTGCACGCGAGAGGTGATGATTTTCTCGATATATTGTATTGAGAGGTTACACCTCTATGACCATGATAAAATCATCACTCACTCATTTGCATGATTTTACCTTGTAAAGATGTAGCTCTTGTCGTCCTCTTTCAAACAAAATTGAGTTTCATGTCATTCGGAGTTGTCTAGCTCAAGTTATGGATTTTACGGTTCGTTGTTGCATATTTAAAAGAGAAAAGAAAAGTCTTATTGGGTCGGGCGATGCCAGTACCAAATGCGCCGCAGCGCGTTGCCTTCTATGGATGCAGCCTAGCTTGGTACCAGGCCGGTCACCGGCCAGTGTCTGCGTCAGCAACCAGTGGTACGGAAGGACCGGTCTCTAGGGGCCGGTGTAGTGCCCGGCCCAGTGCTGCGTGTCTTCCTTACCTCGGCCCGGCACTAGCTTCTTTCTTGCCGCTGGGCCACCTCGCACCTGTGGCCCGCCACGCACGCCTCCACTCGACTCACGCTTGGCCCGCGCCCTCGCCAGCGCGCCGGGCCCTTCGCCTCTTTCCCGCCCGCTCGCGCAGGCGTTGACCCGCAGGGAGAGCGTGCCACTGCTGATCCGCCACGGCTGGCAGCACTGCAGTAGCGGCATGCTCCCTCAGCGTGCTTTGGCCCCAGCTAGCGGCTGCTGGCTTGCTCACTTTAATCATGCAGCGCTGCGCGGTGCTCGCAGCTAACCCGTTGCCTTGCCACGCTACGCGCCTGCCCATGCATGCACCTTTGCCTAGCAGCGGCTAATCTTTGCTATTCCTTCAACTCTCTCTCGACTTCGGTTCATCTTGCTGTATTTTGCACAGGCGGTGTCTACGGCTCCACAGGCCGGTTACTACCCGGTTTGGCCCGATTTAGAATCTGATTTTGCGCTGCGGTTCAGCGCGCAGCGGCAGTGCGCCGACAGATAAGTCGGTAGCCAGCGCCGAAACGTGGATCAGCCATTCCTCAGGCACCCCATGACTATATTTTGCAGCCACATGTTTATACCCTCTCTTCCCACCTCCTAGGCCAAACCCAGCCACGCACCTCCACTCTCTCTCTCCTCCATTGACGAGCCTTGGGTTCTTTCTTCCTCCTCGTGATCCCCACTATTTGTTGCATATTTTTGGGGAAAGGAGAGAGGAGATCTAGATCTAGAGCTTCACCAATTGAATCCTTCTACTAAGTGAGAGGATCTTGCTAAGATCTAGATCTTGCAGGAGTTTTCTTGGTGTTTCTCCTCACTTTGTTCTTCCTCCCCTTATTCCCCAATAGCTTCTTCTAGCTTTGTTTGGAACTTGGGAGAGAAGAACTTGGGCATCTAGTGGTGTTCTTAGCCATTGCATTAGGTGCATCGGTTGGTGCTCTCTCGGGGTTTCGATCTCGTAGGGATTGTGTCATGTTCTTCCTTAGTGGATCTTGGTGATAGTAGGGTTCCTTTAGTGAGCATTATTAAGGATTCCTCTTGCTTGGGGCATTGAAGGGTTCCTTGGTAAGGGCATTGGAAGGGTTTCATGCGTGCAGAACATTGGAAGAGTTGTATTGGGGGCATTAGACGGGTTCTTCATTGGGGCATTGGAAGGGGTTCTTGGTGAATGAAGAGTTCCTTTTTAATGGAACTGGATGCGAAGTTCTATAATTGGACGATGGAATCTTTTTCATAGAGCTAACAGTGATGTACAAGAAGGCTCCATAGGGGGTGTCAGGCATCCCAGCTTGTGTGGAGCTCGCCCCTTCATGTGAAGGAATCAGCACATCGACGATTGCCTTAGTGGAGAGGAAGCACCTCAAGTGGAGGCTCTCTCTTGAGAGAGAAGGTGGGGCCCTTTAGCCAGTGTTGGCAATAGTCTAGTCTCTTGTGTGAGACTAGGAACCTCCCTCAGCAACAGGTTGTCTTCCTGTGGAAGGCTGATGGCTATTTCGCCTCGCCTCCGCGTCCTGCAGTTCTATCTGCTGCCATGCCACTATCTTGTTTGATTCCCTTTGCTTGTTGCACTTGTCCTAGTATCATTATGAGAACATCACCTTTGCTAAAGCTATCACATTACCCTTCCAATTCTGCTTCAAAGGTGGAAAAGTTAAAACTTTTCTATATTCACCCCCCTCTAAATGGCGACGTCCTCAGAACATTCAATTGAGTATCGGAGCTGAATAACATCTTGTTAGACCACGCCTAGAGAGTATAGTAATCGGCTGGAAAGGATTAAGGTGCACATTTCTTCCTATACATTTAGTGCTGGCACTAATTATGATGCTTGGAAATTCTGTGCTTGATTATTTACAAGGACATACACATAGGCAGGAATTCTTGATATGGGTTTTCTCCTCTAAGGATCATTGAGGGAGAGAAAATCTTATCTAGATGCTCAAGCTTCACTAAAGTCCTTTGCCGTGTTGTAGATCATGTGGTGGTTTTACACTCCATTGCGCCTTTCGGTCTCCATGATGTTTGGATAGCAAGATGCTGATGGATCAGACCATTGAGGATGATCACGCTCCCTTCCATGCTTCACAGTCTTGGTAAGACATACAAGGTAATGGTATGGTGAGGTGATGAACATTGCATTGTTGATGG
>NC_061513.1:234061935-234157391 GCF_022539505.1 Lolium rigidum | reverse complement strand
GCTACTATTTTGTTGTGTCTTGGAAGTTGTTACTACTGTAGCAACCTCTCCTTATCATGTTTATTTCGTTTTTGTGCCAAGTAAAGTCTTTGATAGAAAGTTGATACTAGATTTGGATTTCTGCGCAGGAACATATTTTTAGCTGTCACGAATTTGAGATGTTCTCTCTGTAGAAAAATCGTAAAATCTTGAAATAATTCATGAGTAATCCTCAGATATGTACGCAACTTTCAGTCAATTTGAGCTTTTTCATCTGAGCATGTTAAGTGCCTCGAAATAATTCGTCTTTAGGGACTGTTCTGTTTTGACAGATTCTGCCTTTTATTTCGCATTGCCTCTTTTACTGTATTTGAGTGGATTTCTTTGCCCCATTAAATTTCAGTAACCATGGGTAATGCCCAGAAGTGTTGGGAATAATTGTATCCTTGCTGAACATGTGAATTTTTGATTATGCACTAACCCTCTAATGAGATTGTTTTGAGTTTGGTGTGAAGGAAGTTTTCAAGGATCAAGAGAGGAGGATGATATAATATGATCAAGAAGAGTGAAAAGTCTAAGCTTGGGGATGCCCCGTGGTTCATCCTCGCTTATTTCGAGAAGACTCAAGCGTCTAAGCTTGGGGATGCCCAAGGCATCCCCTTCTTCATCAATAACTTATCAGGTCACCTCTAGTGAAACTATATTTTAATTCTGTCACATCTTATGTGCTTTACTTGGAGCGTCTGTGTGCTTTTATTTTTTTTTTGTATTTGAATAAATTCGGATCCTAGCAATCCTTGTGTGGGAGAGAGACACGCTCCGCTTTTTCATATGAACACTGGTGTTATTCGTTTTACTTTTAATGTTCATGGCAAAAGCTGAAAGCCGCTGCACTTATTGCTATTTGGTTGGAAACAGAAAATGCTTCATGTGGTAGTTGGTATATTGTCTTGAATAATTTGATACTTGGCAATTGTTTTGAGTTCTCAAGTAGATCATGTTTAAGATCTTGCATCATGTGGTTTAAACCTATTATTGGAGAACTACCGTAGAGCTTGTTGAAATTTGGTTTGCATAATTGGTCTCTCTAAGGTCTAGATATTTTCTGGTAAAAGTGTTTGAGCAACAAGGAAGACAGTGTAGAGTCTTATAATGCTTGCAATATGTTCTTATGTAAGTTTTGTCTGTACCGGTTCATACTTGTGTTTGCTTCAAACAACCTTGCTAGCCAAAGCCTTGTACCGAGAGGGAATGCTTCTCGTGCATCCAAAACCTTGAGCCAAAACCTATGCCATTTGTGTCCACCATAACTACCTACTATGTGGTATTTTTCTGCCATTCCAAGTAAATACTTCATGTGCTACCTTTAAACAATTCAAAACTTTATCACTCCTTATTTGTGTCAATGTTTTATATCTCATGAGGAAGTATGTGGTGTTTTATCTTTCAATCTTGTTGGACAGACTTTCACCAATGGACTAGTGGCACATTGATACATCTCCAACGTATCGATAATTTCTTATGTTCCATGCCACATTATTGATGATATCTACATGTTTTATGCATACTTTATGTCGTATTTATGCATTTTCCGGCACTAACCTATTAACGAGATGCCGAAGAGCCAATTGTTGTTTTCTACTGTTTTTGGTTTCAGAAATCCTAGTAAGGAAATATTCTCGGAATTGGACGAAATCAACGCCTAGGGGCCTATTTTTGCACGAAGCTTCCAGAAGACCGGAGGACTTACGAAGTGGGGCCACGAGGTGGCCAGACAACAGGGCGGCGCGGCCTGGGCCTTGGCCGCGCCAGCCTGTTGTGTGGGGCCCTCGTGTGGCCCCCTGACCTGCCCTTCCGCCTACATATAGTCTTGGTCGCGAAACCCCCAGTACCGATAGCCATGATACGGAAAACCTTCCAGAGACGCCGCCGCCAATCCCATCTCGGGGGATTCAGGAGATCGCCTCCGGCACCCTGCCGGAGAGGGGAATCATCTCCCGGAGGACTCTTCACCGCCATGGTCGCCTCCGGAGTGATGAGTGAGTAGTTCACCCCTGGACTATGGGTCCATAGCGAGTAGCTAGATGGTCGTCTTCTCCTTATGTGCTTCATTGTCGGATCTTGTGAGCTGCCTAACATGATCAAGATCATCTATCTGTAATGCTATATGTTGTGTTTGTTGGGATCCGATGGATAGAGAATATTATGTTATGTTGATTATCAATCTATTACCTATGTGTTGTTTATGATCTTGCATGCTCTCCATTATTAGTAGAGGCTCTGGCCAAGTTTTTACTCTTAACTCCAAGAGGGAGTATTTATGCTCGATAGTGGGTTCATGCCTCCATTAAATCGGGACGAGTGACGTAAAGTTCTAAGGTTGTGGATGTGTCTGTTGCCACTAGGGATAAAACATTGATGCTATGTCCGAGGATGTAGTTATTGATTACATTACGCACCATACTTAATGCAATTGTCTGTTGTTTGCAACTTAATACTGGAAGGGGTTCGGATGATAACCTCGAAGGTGGACTTTTTAGGCATAGATGCATGCTTGGATAGCGGTCTATGTACTTTGTCGTAATGCCCAATTAAATCTCACTATACTCATCATATCATGTATGTGCATGGTCATGCCCTCTCTATTTGTCAATTGCCCAACTGTAATTTGTTCACCCAACATGCTATTTATCTTATGGGAGAGACACCTCTAGTGAACTGTGGACCTCGGTCCTATTCTTTTACATCGAATACAATCTACTGCAATACTTGTTCTACTGTTTTCTGCAAACAATCATCATCCACACTATACATCTAATCCTTTGTTACAGCAAGCCGGTGAGATTGACAACCTCACTGTTTCGTTGGGGCAAAGTACTTTGGTTGTGTTGTGCAGGTTCCATGTTGGCGCCGGAATCCCTGGTGTTGCGCCGCACTACATCCCGCCGCCATCAACCTTCGACGTGCTTCTTGACTCCTACTGGTTTGATTAAACCTTGGTTTCTTGCGAGGGAAACTTGCTACTGTGCGCATCACACCTTCCTCTTGGGGTTCCCAACGGACGTGTCAACTACACGCATCAAGCAAATTTCTGGCGCCGTTGCCGGGGAGATGAAGACACGCTGCAAGGGGAGTCTCCACAATCCAATCTCTTTACTTTGTTTTTGTCTTGCTTTATTTTATTTACTACTTTGTTTGCTGCACTTAAACAAAACACAAAAAAATTAGTTGCTAGCTTTACTTTATTTACTTGTCTTGTTCTCTATATCAAAAACACAAAAAAATTAGTTACTTGCATTTACTTTATTTAGTTTGCTTTATTTACTACTGCTAAAATGGGTACTCCTGAAAATACTAAGTTGTGTGACTT
Source organism: Lolium rigidum (assembly GCF_022539505.1). Lineage (NCBI taxonomy): Eukaryota > Viridiplantae > Streptophyta > Magnoliopsida > Poales > Poaceae > Lolium > Lolium rigidum. The sequence goes on along the minus strand of NC_061513.1, from coordinate 234,154,042 downwards.
CAAAACCACAAATAATAATGATTTCTTATGCACACCTATTGCTCCACCTGCTACTACAGCAGAATTCTTTGAAATTAAACACCTTTACTGAATCTTGTTATGAGAGAGCAATTTTCTGGTGTTAGTTCTGATGATGCTGCTGCCCATCTCAATAATTTTGTTGAATTGTGTGAAATGCAAAAGTATAAAGGTGTAGATGGCGACATTATAAAATTAAAATTGTTTCCTTTCTCTTTAAGAGGAAGAGCTAAAGATTGGTTGCTATCTCTGCCTAGAAATAGTATTGGTTCATGGACTAAATGCAAGGATGCTTTTATTGGTAGATATTATCCCCCTGCTAAAATTATATCTTTGAGGAGTATCATAATGAATTTTAAACAATTGGATAATGAGCATGTTGCACAAGCTTGGGAAAGAATGAAATCTTTGGTTAAAAATTGCCCAACCCATGGACTGACTACTTGGATGATCATCCCAACCTTTTATGCAGGACTGAACTTTTCTTCGCGGAACCTATTGGATTCAGCTGCTGGAGGTACCTTTATGTCCATCACTCTTGGTGAAGCAACAAAAATTCTTGATAATATGATGATTAATTACTCTGAATGGCACACGGAAAGAGCTCCACAAGGTAAGAAGGTAAATTACGTCGAAGAAACCTCCTCCTTGAGTGATAAGATTGATACTATTATGTCTATGCTTGTGAATGATAGGACTAATGTTGATCCTAATAATGTTCCGTTAGCTTCATTGGTTGCTCAAGAAGAACATGTTGATGTAAACTTCATTAAAAATAATAATTTCAACAACAATGCTTATCGGAACAATTCTAGTAAAAACTATAGGCCATATCCTTATAATAATGGTAACGGTTATGGTAATTCTTATGGGAATTCTTACAACAATAATAGGAACACACCCCCTGAACTTGAAGCTATGCTTAAAGAATTTATTAGTACACAAACTGCTTTTAACAAATCTGTTGAAGAAAGCTTGGGAAATTGATATACTTGCTTCTAAAGTCGATAGTCTTGTTGCTGATGTTGATCTTTTGAAATCGAAAGTTATGCCTAATGAAAATCATAATAATAAAATTGTTACTACAGCAAATGCCATCCATGTTAGAATTAATGAGAATATAAGATTGATGGCCGAACTGCGTGCTAGGTGGGAGAAAGAAGAAAATGCTAAAGAAGATAATATAGCTAAAGTTTGGACTATTACCACCACTAGCAATGCTAATGCTACACATGTTGCTGCACCTCCTACTAATAATGGTAAAAGAATTGGTGTTGGCAATGTTTCCACTTCTAATGCAAAGCACGCAAAGCTGCAGGAAACTGCTAAAACTGCTGAAACTGCTCGTGATAAAACTGCTGAAATTTTTTCCAACATTGGGGATGATGATCCCATTGCTTTAGATTATAATGGTTTGGATTTTGATGATTGACACATCTCTGAAGTTATAAAGTTCTTACAAAAACTTGCTAAGAGTCCTAATGCTAGTGCTATAAACTTGGCTTTCACAAAACATATTACAAATGCTCTCATAAAAGCTAGAGAAGAGAAACTAGAACGTGAAGCTTCTATTCCTAGGAAGCTAGAGGATGGTTGGGAGCCCATCATTAAGATGAAGGTCAATGACTTTGATTGTAATGCTTTATGTGATCTTGGTGCAAGTATTTCCATTATGCCTAAGAAAATCTATAATATGCTTGACTTGCCACCATTGAAAAATTGTTATTTGGATGTTAATCTTGCTGATCATTCTACAAAGAAACTTTTGGGGAGAGTTGATAATGTTCGCATTACCGTTAACAATAACCTTGTCCCCGTTGATTTTGTTGTCTTGGATATTGAATGCAATACATCTTGTCCCATTATATTGGGAAGACCTTTTCTTCGAACTGTTGGAGCTATCATTGATATGAAGGAAGGTAATATTAAATATCAATTTCCTCTCAAGAAAGGTATGGAACACTTCACTAGAAAGATAATGAAGTTACATTTTGATTCTATTATTAGAACAAATTATGATGTTGATACTTCGTCTCTTGATAACACTTGATATACACTTTCTGCGCCTAGCTGAAAGGCGTTAAAGAAAAGCGCTTATGGGAGACAACCCATGTTTTTACTATAGTACTTTTATTTTATATTTGAGTCTTGGAAGTTGTTACTACTGTAGCAAACTCTCCTTATCTTAGTTTTGTGCATTGTTGTGCCAAGTAAAGTCTTTGATAGTAAGGTTCATACTAGATTTGGATTACTGCGCAGAAACAGATTTCTTTGCTGTCACGAATCTGGGCCTAATTCTCTGTAGGTAACTCAGAAAATTATGCCAATTTACGTGAGTGATCCTCAGATATGTACGCAACTTTCATTCAATTTGAGCATTTTCATCTGAGAAAGTCTGGTGCCACTTTAAAATTCGTCTTTACGAACTATTCTGTTTTGACAGATTCTGCCTTTTATTTCGCATTACCTGTTTTGATATGTTAGATGGATTTCTTTGCTCCATTAACTTTCAGTAGCTTTGAGCAATGTCCATAAGTGTTAAGAATGATTATGTCACCTCTGAATATATGAATTATGCACTGACCCTCTAATGAGTTTGTTTCGAGTTTGGTGTGGAGGAAGTTTTCAAGGGTCAAGAGAGGAGATGATACAATATGATCAAGGAGAGTGAAAGCTCTAAGCTTGGGGATTCCCCGTTGGTTCACCCCTGCATATTTTAAGAAGACTCAAGCATCTAAGCTTGGGGATGCCCAAGGCATCCCCTTCTTCATCGACAAAATTATCAGGTTCCTCCCCTGAAACTATATTTTTATTCCATCACATCTTATGTGCTTTGCTTGGAGCGTCGGTTTGTTTTTTGTTTTTTGTTTTTGTTTGAATAAAATGGATCCTAGCATTCATTGTGTGGGAGAGAGACACGCTCCGCTGTTGCATATGGACAAATATGTCCTTAGGCTTTACTCATAGTATTCATGGCGAAGGTTGAATCTTCTTCGTTAAATTGTTATATGGTTGGAATCGGGAAATGCTACATGTAGTAATTCTAAAATGTCTTGAATAATTTGATACTTGGCAATTGTTGTGCTCATGTTTAAGCTATTGCGTCATATACTTTGCACCTATTAATGAAGAAATACATAGAGCTTGCTAAAATTTGGTTTGCATAATTGGTCTCTCTAAAGTCTAGATAATTTCTAGTATTGAGTTTGAACAACAAGGAAGATGGTGTAGAGTCTTATAATGTTTACAATATGTCTTTTATGTGAGTTTTGCTGCACCGGTTCATCCTTGTGTTTGTTTCAAATAACCTTGCTAGCCTAAACCTTGTATCGAGAGGGAATACTTCTCATGCATCCAAAATCCTTGAGCCAACCACTATGCCATTTGTGTCCACCATACCTACCTACTACATGGTATTTCTCCGCCATTCCAAAGTAAATTGCTTGAGTGCTACCTTTAAAATTTCTATCCTTTACCTTTGCAATATATAGCTCATGGGACAAATAACTTAAAAACTATTGTGGTATTGAATATGTACTTATGCACTTTATCTCTTATTAAGTTGTTTGTTGTGCGATAACCATGTTCCTGGGGACGCCATCAACTACTTTTTTGAATATCATGTGAGTTGCTATGCATGTCCGTCTTGTCTGAAGTAAGGGAGATTTACCACTCATTTAATGGTTAGAGCATGCATAATGTTAGAGAAGAACATTGGGCCGCTAACTGAAGCCATGATCCATGGTGGAAGTTTCAGTTTTGGACATATATCCTCAATCTCATATGAGAATATTAATTGTTGCTAAATGCTTATGCATTAAAGAGGAGTCTATTATCTGTTGTCTATGTTGTCCCGGTATGGATGTCTAAGTTGAGAATAATCAAAAGCGAGAGATCCAATGCGAGCTTTCTCGTTAGACCTTTGTACAGGCGGCATAGAGGTACCCCTTTGTGACACTTGGTTAAAACATGTGTATTGCGATGACAATCCCGATAATCCAAGCTAATTAGGACAAGGTGCGAGCACTATTAGTATACTATGCATGAGGCTTGCAACTTGTAAGATATAATTTACATGATACATATGCTTTATTACTACCGTTGACAAAATTGTTTCTTGTTTTCAAATCCAAAGCTCTAGCACAAATATAGCAATCAATGCTTCCCTCTGCGAAGGGCCTTTCTTTTACTTTTATGTTGAGTCAGTTCACCTATCTCTCTCCACCTCAAGAAGCAAACACTTGTGTGAATTGTGCATTGATTCCTACATACTTGCATATTGCGCTTGTTATATTACTTTACATTGACAATATCCATGAGATATACATGTTATAAGTTGAAAGCAACCGCTGAAACTTAATCTTCCTTTGTGTTGTTTCAATACCTTTACTTTGATTTATTGCTTTATGAGTTAACTCTTATGCAAGACTTATTGATGCTTGTCTTGAAAGCACTATTCATGAAAAGTCTTTGCTTTATGATTCATTTGTTTACTCATGTCATTACCATTGTTTTGATCGCTGCATTCATTACATATGCTTACAATAGTATGATCAAGGTTATGATGGCATTTCACTCCAGAAATTATCTATGTTATCGTTTACCTGCTCGGGACGAGCATGAACTAAGCTTGGGGATGCTGATACGTCTCCAACGTATCGATAATTTCTTATGTTCCATGCCACATTATTGACGATATATACATGTTTTATGCATACTTTATGTCGTATTTATGCATTTTCCGGCACTAACCTATTAACGAGATGCCGAAGAGCCAGTTGCTGTTTTCTGCTGTTTTTGGTTTCAGAAATCCTAGTAAGGAAATATTCTCGGAATTGGACAAAATCAACGCCGAGGGGCCTATTTTTGCACGAAGCTTCCAGAAGATCGGAGGACTTATGTAGTGGGGCCACGAGGTGGCCAGACAACAGGGCGGCGCGGCCTGGGCCTTGGCCGCGTCGGCCTGTTGTGTGGGGCCCTCGTGTGCTCCCCTGACCTGCCCTTCCGCCTACATATAGTCTTCATCGCGAAACCCCCAGTACCGAGAGCCACGATACGGAAAACCTTCCAGAGACGCCGCCGCCGCCAATCCCATCTCGGGGGATTCAGGAGATCGCCTCCGGCACCTCGCCGGAGAGGGGAATCATCTCCCGGAGGACTCTTCACCGCCATGGTCGCCTCCGGAGTGATGAGTGAGTAGTTCACCCCTGGACTATGGGTCCATAGCACTAGCTAGATGGTCGTCTTCTCCTTATGTGCTTCATTGTCGGATCTTGTGAGCTGCCTAACATGATCAAGATCATCTATCACGTAATGCTATATGTTGTATTTGTTGGGATCCGATGGATAGAGAATATTATGTTATGTTGATTATCAATCTATTACCTATGTGTTGTTTATGATCTTGCATGCTCTCCATTATTAGTAGAGGCTGCGGCCAAGTTTTTACTCTTAACTCCAAGAGGGAGTATTTATGCTCGATAGTGGGGTCATGCCTCCATTAAATCTGGGACGGTGACAGAAAGTTCTAAGGTTGTGGATGTGCTTGTTGCCACTAGGGATAAAACATTGATGCTATGTTCGAGGATGTAGTTATTGATTACATTACGCACCATACTTAATGCAATTGTCCGTTGTTTGCAACTTAATGCTGGAAGGGGTTCGGATGATAACCTCGAAGGTGGACTTTTTAGGCATAGATGCATGCTTGGATAGCGGTCTATGTACTTTGTCGTAATGCCCAATTAAATCTCACTATACTCATCATATCATGTATGTGCATGGTCATGCCCTCTCTATTTGTCAATTGCCCAAGCTGTAGTTTGTTCACCCAACATGCTATTTATCTTATGGGAGAGACACCTCTAGTGAACTGTGGACCCCGGTCCTATTCTTTTACATCGAATACAATCTACTGCAATACTTGTTCTACTGTTCTCTGCAAACAATCATCATCCACACTATACATCTAATCCTTTTGTTACAGCAAGCCGGTGAGATTGACAACCTCACTGTTTCGTTGGGGCAAAGTACTTTGGTTGTGTTGTGCAGGTTCCACGTTGGCGCCGGAATCCCTGGTGTTGCGCCGCACTACATCCCGCCGCCATCAACCTTCGACGTGCTTCTTGACTCCTACTGGTTCGATTAAACCTTGGTTTCTTACTGAGGGAAACTTGCTACTGTGCGCATCACACCTTCCTCTTGGGGTTCCCAACGGACGTGTCAACTACACGCATCACACATCCGCTTGTCCAATAATTTTTCAAAAAGAGTTGGCAACGGGGTTCCCAGCCCCAATTAATTAACTTTCATTAATAATTCTCTTCACATGTTTTGCCCTGATTCATCAGTAAGCAACTTAATTTTGCAAATAGACACTCCTCCATGGTATGTGAAATGTTGGGAGACACCCGAGGATTCGGTTAGCCATGGCTTGTGAAAGAAAAAGGTTTGGAGGAGTGTCATCCATAAATAAAACTAAAGTACATGTGTAAACAAAGGAGAAGAGGGATGATCTACCTTGCTGGTAGAGATAACGTCCTTCATGGGAGCCGCTCTTTGAAAGTCTGTTTGACAAGGGGGTTAGAGTGCCCACTACCATTCGTTGACAACGACAAACACCTCTCAAAACTTTACTTGTAAGCTCTCTATATGATTTCAAAACTTGAAAAGCTCTAGCACATGATTTAATCCCTGCTTCCCTCTCCGAAGGGCCTTTCTTTTACTTTATGTTGAGTCAGTTTACCTACTTCTTTCTATCTTAGAAGCAAACACTTGTGTCAACTTGTGTGCATTGATTCTTACATGCTTGCTTATTGCACTCATCATATTACTTTGTGTTGACAATTATCCATGAGATATACATGTTGAAAGTTGAAAGCAATTGCTGAAACTTAAATCTTCCTTTGTGTTGCTTCAAAACCTTCTATTAAGAATCTGTTGCTTTATGAGTTAACTCTTATGTAAGACTTTTTGATGCTTGTCTTGAAAGTACTATTCATGAAAAGTCTTTGCTATATGATTCAGTTGTTTAGTCATTATCTTTTTGTTAGCAAACTATAGACCATTGCTTTGAATCACTTCATTCATCTCATATGCTTTACAATAGTATTGATCAAGATTATGTTGGTAGCATGTCACTTCAAAAATTATTCTTTTTATCGTTTACGTACTCGAGGGCGAGTAGGAACTAAGCTTGGGGATGCTTGATACGTCTCCAACGTATCTATAATTTCTTATGTTCCATGCTAGTTTTATGACAATACCTACATGTTTTATTCATACTTTATATCATTTTTATGCATTTTCCGGAACTAACCTATTAACAAGATGCCGAAGCGCCAGTTCTTGTTTTCTGCTGTTTTTGGTTTCAGAAAAGCTAGTTTATAAATATTCTCGGAATTGCGCGAAACAAAAGGCCGCGTCCCTATTTTTCCAGGAGCTTCACAGAGTCCGAAGGAGAGACGAAGGGGGCCACGAGCTGGCCACACCATAGGGGGGGCGTGGCCCACCCTTCTGGCGCGCCCAGTTGTGGGGAGCCCACCCCTGGCTCTCCTGACACTTCCCCTTTGCCTATATAATCCTTCGTCTCCGAAAACCCTAGGAGAGCGGTCATATTCCACGAAAAGTTACGTAGCCGCCGCCATCGCGAAGCCAAGTTCGGGGGACATAAGTCTTTGTTCCGGCACGCCGCCGAGACGGGGAAGTGCCCCCGGAATCCATCTCCATCGACTCCATCGCCATCTTCATCGCCGTTGCTGTCTCCCATGATGAGGAGGGAGTAGTTCTCCCCGAGGCTGAGGGCTCTACCGGTAGCTATGTGGTTCATCTCTCTCTCCCATGGTGTGATCTTTATGTGATCATGAGTTTTGTAATCTAGTTGAATATGTAGATGTTACTCTTGTCTATTATGCACTCTAGAGGTTACTATGAATATGAACTCCGGAGTCACTCTCCACGGTGTGATGGTGATAGTGTGCTCATCGTGTGTGATTCCTTTATGACGTTGTGGAGCTTGTTTACTCCGGCTTGAGGTGTGCTTTTGCAGCCTTACGCAACGAATGGTGTTTGTTATCCAACAGGAGAGTGTTTGAGAGTAGCATTTATTTATTCAATTATGTGATCATTGTTGAGAGTGTCCATGATACGTCTCAAACGTATCTATAATTTCTTATGTTCCATGCTACTTTTATGATGATACTCACATGTTTTATACACATTATATGTCATTATTATGCGTTTTCCGGAACTAACCTATTGACGAGATGCCGAAGGGCCAGTTGCTATTTTCTGCTGTTTTTGGTTTCAGAAATCCTAGTAAGGAAATATTCTCGGAATCGGACGAAATCAACGCCCAGCATCTTAGAAATCCACGAAGCTTCCAGAAGACCCGAGAGCCACCAGAGGAGAGCCACAGGGCCACCAGACGCCAGGCCGGCGCGGCCCAAGGGGGGGCGCGCCCCCCATATTGTGTGGCGCCCCCGTCAGCCTTCCGACTCCGCCTCTTCGCCTATTTAAAGGTCCCTGACCTAAATCTTCGATACGAAAAAAGCCACGGTACGAGAAACCTTCCAGAGCCGCCGCCATCGTGAAGCCAAGATCCGGGGAGAGGAGTCTCTGTTCCGGCACGCTGCCGGGACGGGGAATTGCCCCCGGAAGGCATCTCCATCGACACCACCGCCATCTTCATCACCGCTGCTGTCTCCCATGAGGAGGGAGTAGTTCTCCATCAAGGCTAAGGTCTGTACCGGTAGCTATGTTGTTCATCTCTCTCTCCTATGTACTTCAATACAATGATATCATGAGCTGCCTTACATGATTGAGATCCATATGATGAGCTTGTAATCTAGATGTCGTTATGCTATTCAAGTGGATTTTACTTATGTGATCTCCAGGAGACTCCTTGTCCCACGTGTGTAAAGGTGACAGTGTGTGCACCGTGTGGGTCTCTTAGGCTATATTTCACATAATACTTATTCAACGAGTTATGATTTGAGTTGGATGTCTCTATGAAATTGTGGTGTGTTAGTACCTCCTATGAATGCTCACAGTGACAGCGTGGGGTGTTTATTAGTACTTGGGAATACATCTTTAAGGTTTGCCTACATGATGAATTAGTGTTCGTTATCTTGCCAAAGAGTAATTCAGAGTAGCATAGTGAAGTGTGATGTGTGTAGTTGACACGTCCGTTGGGAACCCCAAGAGGAAGGTGTGATGCGCACCGTAGCAAGTTTTCCCTCAGAAAGAAACCAAGGTTTATCGAACCAGGAGGAGCCAAGAAGCACGTTGAAGGTTGATGGCGGAGGAGTGTAGTGCGGCGCAACACCAGGGATTCCGGCGCCAACGTGGAACCCGCACAACACAATCACAGTAACTTTGCCCCAACGTAACAGCGAGGTTGTCAATCTCACCGGCTTTCTGTAAACAAAGGATTAGATGTATAGTGTGGATGATGATGGTTGTTTGCGAAGAACAGTAAAGAACAATTGCAGCAGTTTGTGTTTCAGATGTAAAGAATAGGACCGGGGTCCACAGTTCACTAGAGGTGTCTCTCGCATAAGATAAACAGATGTTGGGTGAACAAATTACAGTTGGGAAATTGACAAATAAAGAAGGCATAACAATGCACATACATATATCATGATGAGTACTATGAGATTTAATCAGGGCATTACGACAAAGTACATAGACCGCTATCCAGACATGCATCTATGCCTAAAAAGTCCACCTTCAGGTTATCATCCGAACCCCCTCCAGTATTAAGTTGTAAACAACAGACAATTGCATTAAGTATGGTGCGTAATGTAATCAACACAAATATCCTTAGAGAACGCATCGATGTTTTATCCCTAGTGGAAAAAGCACATCCACAACCTTAGAACTTTCTGTCACTGTCCCAGATTTAATGGAGGCATGAACCCACTATCGAGTATTAATACTCCCTCTTGGAGTCACAAGTATCAACTTCGCCAGAGCCTCTACTAGCAACAGAGAGCATGCAAGAACATAAATAACATATATGATAGATTGATAATCAACTTGACATAGTATTCAATATTCATCGGATCCCAACAAACACAACATGTAGGATTACAAATAGATGATCTTGATCATGATAGGCAGCTCACAAGATCTAACATGATAGCACAATGAGGAGAAGACGACCATCTAGCTACTGCTATGGACCCATAGTCCAGGGGTGAACTACTCACACATCGATCCGGAGGCGATCATGGCGATGAAGAGACCTCCGGGAGATGATTCCCCTCTCCGGCAGGGTGCCGGAGGCGATCTCCTGAATCCCCCGAGATGGGATTGGTGGCGGCGTCTCTGGAAGGTTTTCCGTATCGTGGCTCTCGGTACTGGGGGTTTCACGACGGAGGCTTTAAGTAGGCGGAAGGGCAGGTCAGGGGGCCACACGAGGGCCCCACACGCCAGGGCCGCGCGGCCAGCACTCGGGCCGCGCCGCCCTGTTGTGGCGGCGCCTCGTGGCCCCACTTCGTCTCCCTCCGGTCTTCTCGGAAGCTTCGTGCAAAAATAGGACCCCGGGCGTTGATTTCGTCCAATTCCGAGAATATTTCCTTACTAGGATTTCTGAAACCAAAAACAGCAGAAACCAAGCAATCGGCTCTTCGGCATCTCGTCAATAGGTTAGTGCCGGAAAATGCATAATAATGACATATAATGTGTATAAAACATGTGAGTATCATCATAAAAGTAGCATGGAACATACAAAATTATAGATACGTTTGGGACGTATCAAGCATCCCCAAGCTTAGTTCCTACTCGCCCTCGAGTAGGTAAACGATAACAAAGATAATTTCTGAAGTGACATGCTATCATAATCTTGATCATACTATTGTAAAGCATATGAGATGAATGCAGCGATTCGAAGCAATGATGAAGATAATGAGTAAACAAATGAATCATATAGCAAAGACTTTTCATGAATAATACTTTCAAGACAAGCATCAATAAGACTTGCATAAGAGTTACTCATAAAGCAATAAATTCAAAGTAAAGGCATTGAAGCAACACAAAGGAATATAAAGTTTCAGCGGTTGCTTTCAACTTCAACATATTTATCTCATGGATAATTGTCAACACAAAGCAATATAACAAGTGCAATAAGTAAACATGTAAGAATCAATGCACACAGTTGACACAAGTGTTTGCTTCTAAGATAGAAAGAATAGGCAAACTGACTCAACAATAAAGTAAAAGATAGGCCCTTCGTAGAGGGAAGCATTGGTTACTATATTTGTGCTAGAACTTTTCATTTTGAAAATAAGAAACAATTTTGTCAATGGTAGTAATAAAGCATATGAGTTATGTATAAGACATCTTATAAGTTGCAAGCCTCATGCATAGTATACTAATAGTGCTCGCACCTTGTCCTAATTAGCCTGGATTAACACTGATTATCATTGCATAGCATATGTTTCAACCAAGTGTCACAAAGAGGTACCTCTATGCCGCCTGTACAAAGGTCTAAGGAGAAAGCTCGCATTGGATTTCTCGCTTTTGATTATTCTCAACTTAGACATCCATACCGGGACAATATAGACAACAGATAATGGACTCCTCTTTAATGGATAAGCATTCAACAATAGTTAATATTCTCATAAGAGATTGAGGATTAGCTGTCCACGCTGAAACTTCCACCATGAATCATGGCTTTAGTTAGCGGCCCAATATTTTTCTCTAACAGTATGCATACTCAAACCATTTGATTGTGAAAACCGCACTTACTCCAGACAAGACGAACATGCATAGAAACTCACATGACATTCAACAAAGGTAAAAGTTGATGGCGTCCCCAGAAAACATGGTTACCGCTCAACAAGCAACTTACTAAGAAATAAGACACATAAGTACATATTCTTCACCACGATAGTTTTTAAGCTATTTTGTCCCATGAGATATATATTGCAAAGGAAAAGAATGGAAATTTTAAAGGTAGCACTCAAGTAATGTACTTTGGAATGGCGGAGAAATACCATGTGGTGGGTAGGTATGGTGGACACAAATGGCATGGTTATTGGCTCAAGGATTTGGATGCACGAGAAGAATTCCTCTCAATACAAGGCTAGGCTAGCAAGGTTGTTTGAAGCAAACTCAAGTATAAAAGGTGCAGCAAAGCTCACATATGAACATATTGTAACTATTATAAGACTTTACATTGTCTCCTTGTTGTTCAAACACCTCAACCAGAAAATATCTAGTCTCTAGAGATCAATCAGGAAAACCAAATTTTAACAAGCTCTATGTAGTTATTCATTAATGAGTACAAGGTACATGATGCAAGAGTTTAAACAAGATATATATGAGCACAACAATTGCCAAGTATCACATTATTCAAGACATTAAACCATTTACCACATGCGGCATTTTCCGTTTCCAACCATATAACAATGAATGAAGTAGTTCAACTTTCGCAATGAACATTAAAGATGAAGCTAAGAACACATGTGTTCATACGAAACAACGGAGCGTGTCTCTCTCCCAAACAAAGAATGCTAGGGTCCGATTTATTCAAACAAAAACAAAAATAAAAACAAACCGACGCTCCAAGTAAAGCACATAAGATGTGACGGAATAAAAATATAGTTTCACTAGAGGAACCTGATAAGTTGTCGATGAAGAAGGGATGCCTTGGGCATCCCCAAGCTTAGATGCTTGAGTCTTCTTAAAATATGCAGGGATGAACCACGGGGGCATCCCCAAGCTTTAACTTTTCACTCTTCTTGATCATATTGTATCATCCTCCTCTCTTGACCCTTGAAAACTTCCTCCACACCAAACTCGAAACAAACTCATTAGAGGGTCAGTGCATAATTCATATATTCAGAGGTGACATAATCATTCTTAACACTTCTGGATATTGCACAAAGCTACTGAAAGTTAATGGAACAAAGAAATCCATCTAACATAGCAAAACAGGCAATGCGAAATAAAAGGCAGAATCTGTCAAAACAGAACAGTTCGTAAAGACGAATTATAAAGTGGCACCAGACTTGCTCAGATGAAAATGCCCAAATTGAATGAAAGTTGCGTACATATCTGAGGATCACGCACGTAAATTGGCAGATTTTTTTGATTTTTCTACAGGGACTAATGCCCAAATTCGTGACAGCAAGAAATCTGTTCCTGTGCAGTAATCCAAATCTAGTATTGGCTTTACTATCAAAGACTTTACTTGGCACAACAATGCAATAAAATAAAGATAAGAAGAGATTGCTACAGTAGTAAACAACTTCCAAGACTCAAATATAAAATAAAGTGCAGAAGTAAAATAATGGGTTGTCTCCCATAAGCGCTTTTCTTTAACGCCTTTCAGCTAGGCGCAGAAAGTGTGTATCAAGTATTGTCAAGAGATGAAGCATCAACATCATAATTTGTTCTAATAATAGAATCATAAGGTAAATTCATTCTCTTTCTAGGGAAGTGTTACATACCTTTCTTGAGAGGAAATTGATATTTAATATTACCTTCCTTCATATCAATGGTGGCACCAACAGTTCGAAGAAAAGGTCTTCCCAATATAATGGGACAAGATGCATTGCATTCAATATCCAAGACAACAAAATCAACGGGGACAAGGTTATTGTTAACCATAATACGAACATTATCAATCCTCCCCAAAGGTTTCTTTATAGCATTATCAACAAGATTAACATCCAAATAACAATTCTTCAATGGTGGCAAGTCAAGCATATCATAAATTTTCTTAGGCATAACAGAAATACTTGCACCAAGATCACATAAAGCATTACAATCAAAATCATTGACCCTCATCTTAATGATAGGCTGCCAACCATCTTCCAACTTCCTAGGAATAGAGGTTTCAAGTTTTAGTTTCTCTTCTCTAGCTTTTATGAGAGCATTTATAATATGTTTTGTAAAGGCCAAATTTATAGCACTAACATTGGGACTTTTAGCAAGATTTTGTAAGAACTTTATAACTTCAGAGATGTGACAATCATCAAAGTCTAAACCATTATGGTCTACAGCAATGGAATCATTATCCCCAACATTTTGAAAAATTTCAGCAGTTTTATCAGTTTCAGCAGTTTTAGCAGTTTCATGCAATTTTGCACGCTTTGTACTAGGAGTAGTAACATTGCCAACACCAATTATTTTACCATTGATAGTAGGAGGTGTAGCAACATGTGAATCATTAACATTACTAGTGGTGTTAATAGTCCAAACTTTAGCTACATTATTCTCTTTAGCTAGTTTTTCGTTTTCTTCTCTTTCCCACCTAGCATGCAATTCAGCCATCAATCTAATATTCTCATTAATTCGAACTTGGATGGCATTTGCTGTAGTAACAATATTATTATCAATATCCCTATTAGGCATAACTTTCAATTTTAAAAGATCAACATCAGAGGCAAGTCTATCAACCTTAGAAGCAAGAATATCAATTTTACCAAGCTTTTCCTCAACAGATTTGTTAAAAGAAGTTTGTGTATTAATAAATTCTTTAAGCATGGCTTCAAGACCAGGGGGTACACTCCTATTATTTTTGTAAGAATTCTCATAAGAATTACCATAACCATTACCATTAGCAGAAGGATATGGCCTATAGTTGTTACCAGAATTATTCCTATAAGCATTGTTGTTGAAATTATTACTTTTAATGAAGTTCACATCAACATGTTCTTCTTGGGAAACCAATGAAGCTAAAGGAACATTATTAGGATCAACATTAGATCTACCATTCACAAGCATAGACATTATAGCATCAATCTTATCACTCAAGGAGGAGGTTTCTTCAACGAATTTACCTTCTTACCTTGTGGATCTCTTTCCGTGTGCCATTCGGAGTAATTTATCATCATATTATCAAGAAGCTTTGTTGCCGCCCCCAAAGTAATGGACATAAAGGTACCTCCAGCAGCTGAATCCAATAGGTTCCGCGAAGAAAAATTCAATCCTGCATAAAAGGTTTGGATGATCATCCAAGTAGTCAGTCCATGGGTTGGGCAATTCTTTACCAAAGATTTCATTCTCTCCCATGCTTGAGCAACATGTTCATCATCTAATTGCTTAAAATTCATTATGCTACTTCTCAAAGATATAATTTTAGCGGGAGGATAATATCTACCAATAAAAGCATCCTTACATTTAGTCCAAGAATCAATACTATTTCTAGGCAGAGATAACAACCAATCTTTAGCTCTTCCTCTTAAGGAGAAAGGAAACAATTTTAATTTTATAATGTCACCATCTACATCCTTATACTTTTGCATTTCACAAAGTTCAACAAAATTATTAAGATGGGCAGCAGCATCATCGGAACTAACACCGAGAAAATTACTCTCTCATAACAAGATTCGATAAAGCAGGTTTAATTTCAAAGAATTCTCGCTGTAGTAGCGAGGTGGAGCAATAGGTGTGCATACGAAATCATTATTATTTGTGCTAGTGAAGTCACACAACTTAGTATTCTCAACAGTACCCATTTTAGCAGTAGTAAATAAAGCAAACTAAATAAAGTAAATGCAAGTAATTAATTTTTTTGTGTTTTAGATATAGAGAACAAGACAGTAAATAAAGTAAAACTAGCAACTAATTTTTTTTGTGTTTTGATATAATGAGCAAACAAAGCAGTAAATAAAATAAAGTAAAGCAAGACAAAAACAAAGTAAAGAGATTGGAAGTGGAGACTCCCCTTGCAGCGTGTCTTGATCTCCCCGACAACGGCGCCAGAAAAAATGCTTGATGCGTGTAGTTGACACGTCCGTTGGGAACCCCAAGAGGAAGGTGTGATGCGCACGGTAGCAAGTTTTCCCTCGGAAAGAAACCAAGGTTTATCGAACCAGGAGGAGCCAAGAAGCACGTTGAAGGTTGATGGCGGAGGAGTGTAGTGCGGCGCAACACCAGGGATTCTGGCGCCAACGTGGAACCTGCACAACACAATCACAGAACTTTGCCCCAACGTAACAGCGAGGTTGTCAATCTCACCGACTTGCTGTAAACAAAGGATTAGATGTATAGTGTGGATGATGATGGTTGTTTGCGAAGAACAGTAAAGAACAATTGCAGCAGTTTGTATTTTAGATGTAAAGAATAGGACCGGGGTCCACAGTTCACTAGTGGTGTCTCTCCCATGAGATAAACAGATGTTGGGTGAACAAATTACAGTTGAGCAATTGACAAATAAAGAAGGCATAACAATGCACATACATATATCATGATGAGTACTATGAGATTTAATCAGGGCATTACGACAAAGTACATAGACCGCTATCCGGCATGCATCTATGCCTAAAAAGTCCACCTTCGAGGTTATCATCCGACCCCCTCCAGTATTAAGTTGTAAACAACAGACAATTGCATTAAGTAGGGTGCGTAATGTAATCAACACAAATATCCTTAGACAAAGCATCGATGTTTTATCCCTAGTGGCAACAACACATCCACAACCTTAGAACTTTCTGTCACAGTCCCAGATTTAATGGAGGCATGAACCCACTATCGAGCATAAATACTCCCTCTTGGAGTCACAAGTATCAACTTGGCCAGAGCCTCTACTAGCAACGGAGAGCATGCAAGAACATAAATAACATATATGATAGATTGATAATCAACTTGACATAGTATTCAATATTCATCGGATCCCAACAAACACAACATGTAGGATTACAAATAGATGATCTTGATCATGATAGGCAGCTCACAAGATCTAACATGATAGCACAATGAGGAGAAGACGACCATCTAGCTACTGCTATGGACCCATAGTCCATGGGTGAACTACTCACACATCGATCCGGAGGCGATCATGGCGATGAAGAGACCTCCGGGAGATGATTCCCCTCTCCGGCAGGGTGCCGGAGGCGATCTCCTGAATCCCCCGAGATGGGATTGGCGGCGGGCGTATCTGGAAGGTTTTCTGTATCGTGGCTCTCGGTACTGGGGGTTTCGCGACGGAGGCTTTAAGTAGGCGGAAGGGCAGGTCAGGGGGCCACACGAGGGCCCCACACGCCAGGGCCGCGCGGCCAGCACCTGGGCCGCGCCGCCCTGTTGTGGTGGCGCCTCGTGGCCCCACTTCATCTCCCCTCCGGTCTTCTGGAAGCTTCGTGCAAAAATAGGACCCTGGGCGTTGATTTCGTCCAATTCCGAGAATATTTCCTTACTAGGATTTCTGAAACCAAAAACAGCAGAAAACGACAAGCGGCTCTTCGGCATCTCGTCAATAGGTTAGTGCCGGAAAATGCATAATAATGACATATAATGTGTATAAAACATGTGAGTATCATCATAAAAGTAGCATGGAACATAAGAAATTATAGATACGTTTGGGACGTATCAAAGTGCTTATTTATATTCCTTTATGATTGCAATGTTGAGAGTGTCCACTAGTGAAAGTATGATCCCTAGGCCTTGTTTCCAAATACTGCAATCATCGCTTATTTACTATTTTACTGCATCTTTACTTCCTGCAATATTACTACCATCAACTGCACGCCAGCAAGCTATTTTCTGGTGCCGTTACTACCGCTCATATTCATTCATACCACTTGTATTTCACTATCTCTTCGCTGAACTAGTGCACCTATACATCTACAAGTGTATTAGGTGTGTTGGGGACACAAGAGACTTCTTGTATCGTGATTGCAGGGTTGCTTGAGAGGGATATCTTTGACCTCTTCCTCCTCGAGTTCGATAAACCTTGGGTGATCCACTTAAGGGAAAACTTGCTGCTGTTCTACAAACCTCTGCTCTTGGAGGCCCAACACTGTCTACAAGAATAGAAGCGTGCGTAGACATCAAGCTATTTTCTGGCGCCGTTGCCGGGGAGGAAAGGTAAAAGGCACTCACACTCCGGATCTCGGCAACTAAGCTATCTTCCGGCTCCGTTGTAAGTGCTCAAAACTATTTCCTTTAGATTCTGCAATTGCATCTTTTTGTTTCTTGTTTTACACTAGTAAGGCATAATGGACAACAATGAGTTTTTTATTCTATTTCCTGAGTTAAGACATGGATTGTTTGATGCGAAAATTAAAAAACCTATGGAACCTTATTTGCATGCTGGTAGTGATATTAGTATGAACGCTTTGAACACCATTGTTGATAATGATATAGAAAGTTCTAAGCTTGGGGAAGCTGGTTTTGATGAGCATGATATTTTTAGTCCCCGAAGCATTGAGGAGAAAATTTTCTTTGATGATACTTTGCCTCCTATTTATGATGATTATAATGATAGTGGTCTTTTGGTGCCGCCTACTATGGAGAGTAAATTTTATTATGATTATACTATGCCTCCTACACTTGATGAGAATAATAATGATAGTTACTTTGTTGAATTTGCTCCCACTATTACTAATAAAATTGACTATGCTTATGTGGAGAGTAATAATTTTATGCATGAGACTCATGATAATAATGTTTCATTTGATAGTTATATTGTTGAGTTTGCTCATGATGCTACTGGATATTATTATGAGAGAGGAAAATATGGTTGTAGAAATTTTCATGGTACTAAAACACCTCTCTATATGCTGAAATTTTTGAAGTTACACTTGTTTTATCTTTCTATGCTTGTTGCATTATTCTTCATGAATTTGTTTATTTACAAGATTCCTATGCATAGGAAGTGGGTTAGACTTAAAAGTGTTTCTTATTTGCTTTTGATGCTCTCTCTTTTGCTTCAATTCTTATTTCTTGCGAGTGCATCACTAAAACTGCTGAGCCCATCTTAATGGCTATAAAGAAAGCACTTCTTGGGAGATAACCCATGTGTTTATTTTACTACAACAATTTTGTTTTATATTTGAGTCTTGGAAGTTGTTACTACTGTAGCAACCTCTCCTTATCTTTATTTTATTGCATTGTTGTGCCAAGTAAAGTCTTTGATAGTAAAGTCAATACTAGATTTGGATTACTGCGCAGAAACAGATTTCTTGCTATCACGAATTTGGGCAGTGTTCTCTGTAGGTAACTCAGAAAAATCTGCCAATTTACGTGCGTGATCCTCAGATATGTACGCAACTTTCATTCAATTTGGGGCATTTTCATCTGAGCAAGTCTGGTGCCTCTACAAAATTCGTCTTTACGGACTGTTCTGTTTTGACAGATTCTGCCATTTATTTCACATTGCCTCTTTTGCTGTGTTGGATGGATTTCTTTGTTCCATTTACTTTCAGTAGCTTTGTGCAATGTCCAGAAGTGTTAAGAATGATTGTGTCACCTCTGAATATATGAATTTTAAATTATCACTAACCCTCTAATGAGTTTGTTTTGAGTTTGGTGTGGAGGAAGTTTTCAAGGGTCAAGAGAGGAGGATGATACAATATGATCAAGAAGAGTGAAAAGTCTAAACTTGGGGATGCCCCCGTGGTTCATCCCTGCATATTTCAAGAAGACTCAAACATCTAAGCTTGGGGATGCCCAAGGCATCCCCTTCTTCATCGACAACTTATCAGGTCACCTCTAGTGAAACTATATTTTTATTCCGTCACATCTTATGTGCTTTACTTGGAGCGTATGTGTGCTTTTATTTTCGTTTTGTTATTTCCATTCTCTGAATAAATTCATGCTTGTGTGGGAGAGAGACACGCTCCGCTGTTGCATATGAACACTTGTGTTCTTCGCTTTATCTTTAATGTTCATGGCGAAGGTTGAAACCGCTTCGTTAATTGTTATATGGTTGGAAACAGAAAATGCTGGATGTGGTAATTGGTATAATGTCTTGAATAATTTAATACTTGGCAATTTTTGTGATCATATAGATCATTTTTAAGCTCTTGCATCATGTACTTTGTACCCATTAATGAAGAACTACATAGAGCTTGTTAAAATTTGGTTTGCATGATTGGTCTCTAGAGTCTAGATATTTTCTGGTTAAGGTGTTTGAACAACAAGGAGACGATGTAAAGTCTTATAATACTTACAATATGTTCATATGTGAGTCTTGCTGCACCGTTTTATACTTGAGTTTGCTTCAAACAACCTTGCTAGCCTAGCCTTGTATTGAGAGGAATTCTTCTCGTGCATCCAAATCCTTGAGCCAAAAACTATGCCATTTGTGTCCACCATACCTACCTACTACACGGTATTTCTCTGCCATTCCAAAGTAAATTACTTGAGTGCTACCTTTAAAAATTCTATTCTTTGTCTTTGCAATATATAGCTCATGGGAAAAATAGCTTAAAAACTATTGTGGTGAAGAATATGTACTTATGTGTCTTATTTCTTAATAAGTTGCTTGTTGAGCGATAACCATGTTTCTGGGGACGCTATCAACTTTTACCTTTGTTGAATATCATGTGAGTTGCTATGCATGTTCGTCTTGTCTGAAGTAAGGGCGATTTTCATGATCATATGGTTTGAGTATGCATATTGTTAGAGAAGAACATTGGGCCGCTAACTAAAGCCATGATTCATGGTGAAAGTTTCAGTTTGGACAATTAAACCTCAATCTCTTATGAGAATATTATTTGTTGTTGAATGCTTATGCATTAAAGAGGAGTCCATTATCTGTTGTCTATGTTGTCCCGGTATGGATGTCTAAGTTGAGAATAATCAAAAGAGAGAAATCCAATGCGAACATTCTCCTTAGACCTTTGTACAGGCGGCATAGAGGTACCCCTTTGTGACACTTGGTTGAAACATGTGCTATGCAATGATAATCCATGTTAATCCAAGCTAATTAGGACAAGGTCCCGAGCAGGTAAACGATAACAAAGATAATTTCTGGAGTGACATGCCATCATAACCTTGATCATACTATTGTAAGCATATGTAATGAATGAAGCGATCAAAACAATGGTAATGACATGAGTAAACAAATGAATCATAAAGCAAAGACTTTTCATGAATAGCACTTAAAGACAAGCATCAATAAGTCTTGCATAAGAGTTAACTCATAAAGCAATAAATTAAAGTAAAGGTATTGAAGCAACACAAAGGAAGATTAAGTTTCAGCGGTTGCTTTCAACTTATAACATGTATATCTCATGGATATTGTCAACATAAAGTAATATAACAAGTGCAATATGCAAGTATGTAGGAATCAATGCACAGTTCACACAAGTGTTTGCTTCTTGAGGTGGAGAGAGATAGGTGAACTGACTCAACATAAAAGTAAAAGAATGGTCCTCCAAAGAGGAAAGCATCGATTGCTATATTTGTGCTAGAGCTTTTATTTTGAAAACAAGAAACAATTTTGTCAACGGTAGTAATAAAGCATATGTATCATGTAAATTATATATTACAAGTTGCAAGCCTCATGTATAGTATACTAATAGTGCCCGCATCTTGTCCTAATTAGCTCGGACTACCGGGATCATCGCAATACACATGTTTTAACCAAGTGTCACAAAGGGGTACCTCCATGCCGCCTGTACAAAGGTCTAAGGAGAAAGCTCGCATTTGGATTTCTCGCTTTTGATTATTCTCAACTTAGACATCCATACCGGGACAACATGGACAACAGATAATGGACTCCTCTTTGATGCATAAGCATGTAGCAATAATTAATGTTCTCATATGAGATTGAGGATATATGTCCAAAACTGAAACTTCCACCATGATTCATGGCTTTAGTTAGCGGCCCAATGTTCTTCTGTAACAATATGCATGCTCTAACCAATAAAGTGGTAGATCTCCCTTACATCAGACAAGACGGACATGCATAGTAACTCACATGATATTCAACAAAGAGTAGTTGATGGCGTCCCCAGAAAACATGGTTATCGCACAACAAGCAACTTAATAAGAGATAAAGTGCATAAGTACATATTCAATACCACAGTAGTTTTTAAGGCTATTTGTCCCATGAGCTATATATTGCAAAGGTAAAGAATGGAAATTTTAAAGGTAGCACTCAAGCAATTTACTTTGGAATGGCGGAGAAATACCATGTAGTATGTAGGTATGGTGGACACAAATGGCATAGTGGTTGGCTCAAGGATCTTGGATGCATGAGAAGTATTCCCTCTCGATACAAGGTTTAGACTAGCAAGGTTATTTGAAACAAACACAAGGATGAACCGGTGCAGCAAAACTCACATAAAAGACATATTATAAACATTATAAGACTCTACACCGTCTTCCTTGTTGTTCAAACTCAATACTAGAAATTATCTAGACTTTTAGAGAGACCAAATATGCAAACCAAATTTAGCAAGCTCTAGGTGTTTTCTTCATTCATGGGTGCAAAGTATATGATGCAAGAGCTTAAACATGAGCACAACAATTGCCAAGTATCAAATTATTCAAGACATTTTAGAATTACTACATGTAGCATTTCCCAATTCCAACCATATAACAATTTAACGAAGAAGATTCAACCTTCGCCATGAATACTATGAGTAAAGCCTAAGGACATATTTGTCCATATGCAACAACGGAGCGTGTCTCTCTCCCACACAATGAATGCTAGGATCCATTTTATTCAAACAAAAACAAAAACAAAAACAAACCGATGCTCCAAGCAAAGTACATAAGATGTGATGGAATAAAAATATAGTTTCAGGGGAGGAACCTGATAATGTTGTCGATGAAGAAGGGGATGCCTTGGGCATCCCCAAGCTTAGACGCTTGAGTATTCTTTAAAATATGCAGGGGTGAACCACCGGGGCATCCCCAAGCTTAGAGCTTTCACTCTCCTTGATCTTGTTGTATCATCTCCCTCTCTTGATCCTTGAAAACTTCCTCCACACCAAACTCGAAACAACTCATTAGAGGGTTAGTGCACAATAAAAATTAACATGTTCAGAGGTGACATAATCATTCTTAACACTTCTGGACATTGCACAAAGCTACTGGACATTAATGGAACAAAGAAATTCATCCACCATAGCAAAAGAGGCAATGCGAAATAAAAGGCAGAATCTGTCAAAACAGAACAGTCCGTAAAGATGGATTTTATTGAGGCACCAGACTTGCTCAAATAAAAATGCTCAAATTGAATGAAAGTTGCGTACATATCTGAGGATCACGCACGTAAATTTGCATATTTTTCTGAGCTACCTACAGAGAGGCAGGTCGTAATTCGTGACAGCAAAGAAATCTGTTACTGTGCAGTAATCCAAATCTAGTATGAACCTCACTATCAACGACTTTACTTGGCACAACAATGCACAAAACTAAGATAAGGAGAGGTTGCTACAGTATTAAACAACTTCCAAGACTCAAATATAAAACAAAAATACTGTAGTAAAAACATGGGTTGTCTCCCATAAGCGCTTTTCTTTAACGCCTTTCAGCTAGGCGCAGAAAGTGTATATCAAGTGTTATCAAGAGACGAAGCATTAATATCATAAGCAGGGGTGTTGGGAGTTTTCTCAACCATGCATAGTATGTTGGATACATAAGTTTCAGCGGCTCCCTTTTCATTAGTCTTGGGCTTGCTACTCTCATCAAACAAATTTTCAGGAACAAGCCAAGCATAATTATCATCTAGAGCTTCATGCATCGCTAGGAGCTTACATGGTATTGGTGCTTTAATCTCCCCACCATTATTAAAATTATTAGTGTACTTAATTCTATCCATATCCATTTTTTCAAGTGTTCTTTTAAAATCGGTGATCATACCAAGCCTCTCATGCTTACTAAAAACTTTTCTAGCTTCTTTAGCTATATCTGCAAATTCCCGCACTAAGACTTTTAGAACAAAATCTCTCTTCTCTCCCCGCTCCATATCAGAAAGTGTAAGAAACATGTGTTGTATCATGGGGTTGAGACTAATAAATCTAGATTCCATCATGCGTACCAAACAAACAGAGGCATCTTCATAAGTAGGGACAGCTTTTGCAAGGGGTATATCTTTAAGATCTTCATGCATACTAACATGGGTGAAAAATTCTTCTATATTATCTCTTCCAATTATAGACCCTTGTCCCACAGGTATATCTTTTACAGTAAAATTAAGAGGAAACATGTCGAGGCAAGTAAAGTAAATGCAAGTAACTAATTTTTTGTGTTTTTTTTTATAAAGTGCAAGACAGTAAGTAAAGTAAAGCTAGGAACTAATTTTTTTTGTGTTTTGATATAATGCAGCAAACAAAGTAGTAAATAAAATAAAGCAAGACAAAAACAAAGTAAAGAGATTGGATTGTGGAGACTCCCCTTGCAGCGTGTCTTGATCTCCCCGGCAACGGCGCCAAAAATTTAGCTTGATGACGCGTAAAGCACACGCCCGTTGGGAACCCCAAGTGGAAGGTGTGATGCGTACAGCAGCAAGTTTCCCTCAGTAAGAAACCAAGGTTTATCGAACCAGTAGGAGTCAAGAAGCACGTTGAAGGTTGATGGTGGAGGAGTGTAGTGCGGCGCAACACCAGGGATTCCGGCGCCAACGTGGAACCTGCACAACACAACCAAAGTACTTTGCCCCAACGAAACAGTGAGGTTGTCAATCTCACCGGCTTGCTGTAACAAAGGATTAGATGTATAGTGTGGATGATGATTCTTTGCAGAAAACAGTAGAACAAGTATTGCAGTAGATTGTATTCAATGTAAAAGAATGGACCGGGGTCCACAGTTCACTAGAGGTGTCTCTCCCATAAGATAAATAGCATGTTGGGTGAACAAATTACAGTCGGGCAATTGACAAATAGAGAGGGCATGACAATGCACATACATGATATAATGAGTATTGTGAGATTTAATTGGGCATTATGACAAAGTACATAGACCGCTATCCAGCATGCATCTATGCCTAAAAAGTCCACTTTCAGGTTATCATCCGAACCCCTTCCAGTATTAAGTTGCAAAACAACAGACAATTGCATTAAGTATGGTGCGTAATGTAATCAATAACTACATCCTCGGACATAGCATCAATGTTTTATCCCTAGTGGCAACAGCACATCCACAACTGTAACATCCCAAGTTCAACAATAATAAAATCAAGAGAAAGTTTCAATTACTCAAATTTTGCAACAAACAAAAACTTTTTATATGCATATAGTGTCACATATAGTATCATGCCTTTGAGTGATTTCCTTTTGTGCTATTTCCATGATTGAGTGTTAGTATGATGATCTTTTGTTGATAAACCCTAAACTAAGGTCACCTAACCCTAATTTGAGAAGAATAAAAGAAAGTGAGAAAAACCCATTTCTCACTCTCATACACTAAGGGCAATTTTGCAAATCTTCATATGAGGCCACCATTGCTTGCCCTATGGTTTCTATAACTCATATATAGCAAAAACAAACACAAATGCATAAAAGAAACCAGATTCAAATCAAAGGAAAATTCAAAATTTAAACACATATGATAATGGTCATTTGTGTGATTCTTAACATGATCCCCTCTTTACCCCTCTGGTTTAATTATTTCCTAAACTCAACTTAGCCAACCAATGCCAGGTCATCCAAGACCATGTCAAAGTCTACAACTTTCATGTTGACCACCATGGCCAGAGTTGACTAGGTTGACCAGAATATTTGTGCAAAGATGGAACTCGAGAGAGAGAAGAAGATCACCTCACTTTTGAAAATTTGCATTTCTTTTCCAAATTGAACCCCACCACCACCAAACTAACCTATAATTAATATGTTTGAGATGTACCAAAAAGATTTCCAAAAATCATCAAAAAAGGTTGTTGTGGCCATATGATCGAACACCTTGCAGGCATTAATCCAGATTGGTGTTACACACTATTATCCAGTGGATTCTTGCCTAAACCACTTTCTTTTCGTGATCATTAGCTCCCTCCATGATCCCTGCCTCTAGCTCAGTACTTGCTTGGGTCGTTTAAAGCAGAAAAATGAGGAGAGAAGCTCCATGCCATGCACACCCGGCCACCTTTGGTATCCCTCTCTCTAGCCTCCCTCTCAACTTTTCTTCTTGTCTTGGAGCATCTCTGAAGCACAAGGATCACGCCAGTACCTCTCACTCGAACACCAACGCACGGCATTGGCCAGAACGCCCGCGTCTAAAACCATGCCAGAGCATGCCAGCCAACGCGGTGAGCGCGCTCCAGACGCGCCAGTACGTCGCGCACTTGAACACCATCGTCCTCCCCCTGCATCCCTATGCCTGGAACGAGCACCGCCTCCATGCCCTCTACCACCTAGCCACACTCGAGCGACTGCAGATGCCTCGTCACCGTCGTCCTCGCCAGCGAAGTACTGCGGGTACCGCAATGATCACCGCACGCGCCCGAGCGATCCCGTCGTCCTCTCGCTGCGCCCGCTGCACCTAGAGCATCGCCATGACCATGTCTACACGAGGCCGTCCTTCACTTGCCCCTTCGAGCACCCCAAGCACCGCGCCATGGCCGTTCCTCCACAGCACCTCACGGCCACCCCCGCCCGCTATAAATAGAGGAGCTCACAGCGCTCAACTTCTTCACACCATCTGCTCACCTCTCATCACTGATCACTCTCCCCCAATCAATTTCACTCCACCTCGCCGGAGCTGCTCCAATCGCAAGATGAAGTCCGCCGGAGCCCTCAGATCATAGCCAACAACTGACGCCTCCCCACACCTCGCCACTGCTACCAGGAGCTCCAGCATCGTCGACAACCTCGCCTCGTCACCAACAGAACCCCGCGGGAACGCCGGTAAGGCCATCGACCCCCTAGGCTCGCCGTCACTCCGTCGGGATCTCGTCGGAGACGACGATGATCCTCGACCGCCCGATCAAGTTCTAATCCAACGGTTTCTATCCCTCGTACCGTTTCTCTCATCTAAGAGCCACTGACGGGTGGAGCCCACCTCGTCAGGCGGCCCACTCACACGAGTGGTGTTGCTGGGCCGTGCTGCTCTGTTCAAATCCATTTCGGCCCAATTCCTTTTCCCGCGCAGCCCACGAATTCAAATTCTGTTTAAATAGTTTCAGCTCAAATTCAATACTGGTGTCCACTTGCAATTTGAATAACTTTCAAACTACTGCACCAAATTTAGCCAACTTTATACCGTTGGAAAGCTAATGAATTTATCTTTCCAATGCCACTGGTCCCATCTCCAAATTCGTGGTAGAATTAAAATGCTAAAAATAACAAGTCAGAAACTTTGGCAACTTGAAACTTAATTTAAAAATCAACCAAAATTAATTTTGAGTTGATTCCAACTCTCATAAATCACAATTGATGTTCTTTAATTGTTTATGCAATAATATAGCCAAGTTGTTTGCATGATCATGTACTGGATCAAAATAATGGTTAAATAGCCATTTCTAGTGCATTGCAAATTATGGAATTCAAATATTATGAATAGTATGAGAGCTACTCTCTCATTTAAATCTTGATCTTAAGTAATCCAACCATAGGAAATGACCCTAGGCTAATGAACCTCTGATTTGTTTTACTTAGAGATTTTAATACATTAAAATGATGGTATTAAATTGTGTGAAGTATAACACTTCATTTAAATTGTTACTCCCATATAATAGATGTGGAATGTTGACCTTGGTCAACTTATATTTCATACCTTATTATTATGTGTGGAGATTAAATCTTGATAGGATTTAATATGAGGAAATTATTTTCTCCAAGGACTTAAATAGCAAATCAAATAAATACTTAATGGGAGGAAATTATTTTCTCTTAAATAAGAACAAACCAAGTAATGCACCATGCCATGATGGATGTGATGTTAGAATTAAGTGTGTGAACCCTCTTGTGTGTTTTAGTCTAGCATGAAAGTAATTGTGTAGTGATTTTGTACTCGTATTCGTATATAGATGCTAGTAACGAGGAATACGTGGAGGAGGGAAGCTACTCTCAGGAGGAGGAGGAAAACTTTGACTCCTATCCCCACCAAGGAAAGCTAATACTCTTGCTAACCACCATGATGCAAAGCTCTACAAAGCGCAAGGCACCATCACCCCTTTTATTTTATGTATTTACCTGTCCCATGTTTTTACCTTGCAATTATTTTTGCTTATTTACTTCAAAGTACTTTTTGCTTTATGATTCCCTTGGTATAGAGTAGAACAAGATTCAAGGTTAGCCTAGAAACACTCAAAGCTAGATAGCACCCCTCATGAAATAGTTGCTAGTGCTAATCAAATAAAATTTGACTACTCTAGATGGGAACATGTGACTTTGAAATGAATTTGAAACCTTGGAATGATGAGTCATTTCATTGAATGATTTTTGAAGGAGAATATGACCAAGAGAAGATGGTGATTTTTGATATAAAACTGATATGGGTTTGAATGCGATACCCTTCCAATTATACAAGTACCCCCACAATACCTGATTATGGGTAGGGCTTAACTAGAAACTTGTGTATTTTAGTATGGGTTCCCTCTAAACAAGCATCATAGGGGTTATGCCGAGGCTGCCTCCGTATATGGGAAATGATGTGAATATGAGATGAATGTACGACCCAAGCCCTGTGCAGTTCCCGGGTTAACAGTTGGTTCTCACCGGGAGGCCAAGCTCATGGGGAGAGGTGCCTATACTAGGACATATAAGTGAAAGGTTAAGGTTGATGATCCGCGTACTGAGTTACGATGATTCGGGGTTATCCTCGACGGATGTAATCAAAAGTTGTGGCACAAGAGTACAACCTCTCCAGAGTGTTAAACCTATTCGAATAGCCGTGTCCGCGGTTATGGACGGTTGGAAAGGCCATACTATTTCCGTTATCAGAATTTTTGATCTTAAAAAAGAATGATGAATTTGAAAGGTGAATTGACTTGGATCACCAATGATTTGTGGGAATGACACTAATGTTCCCACATGAGTTAGTCTAGCAAATGATGGGTCTTTACTAAATGTTTGATAAATTAAACTTGGCTTTATGCAAATAAACCTAGAGCTTAGCACCCCTTACTACATTAGCTATGCATTTATCTTAGCTTTAGTTTGCGAGTACTTTAAAGTACTCATGGCTTTGCCCTGGCTATTCAAATGCCAGACTTTGAAGAGGAGCAACAGTATCAGGATGATGGACAACAGGACGTCTACGATAACTAGGATCGTCTTCTAACGTCAAGCGTTGCCTGTGGAATAGATAGTCCACTACTACTACGCTCCGCTACTTATTTGTGATGTTGAATAATCTATTTGTGTAATATTGGATCATGTGATCCCTTGTTGTAAGACCATTATGTGTTGTAATAAATGATGACTCTGAACTACTTACTATTATGTCTCGCAAAAACAATCTTCCTGGGATTGCGATGTATGATGTAATAGGGCATCCGGACTTAAAAATCCGGGTGTTGACAAGTTGGTATCAGAGCCATTGTTTGACCTTAGGAGACCCTAGTTAGAATGGACGTTTGACAAACTTAGTTTCAAATCTAATGAATTGAATAGTTATGAAAAATACCTTCATACCTTTACCTTTGAGATCTTTTCAAATCACAAATTCATGTTCTTATTTATAAGTTACTTAAAATTTTGAACACCTGCACTTCTCTAACTTGCTCATCAATCCCTCTACAGATGGAGCCTATCATCCCGCTGGAACCCTTCATCCAGACCCAAGTGTACGAGCTGGCGAACGGTGGGGATCTGATCTTTGAGAGGGATCTGTTTGCCCTCTCAGAGTTCCTCGGACGCTCACCTCCCGTGTTCTACGGGGGCCAGATCGCTGACCAGGTCGGGAGCCAGCTCCAATGGATCATCATGGCCAACCTCCCCGGAAGGCCGGAGTCACCCATGTTCCGCCAGATTCAGTTCTCTCTCCGAGAGAACAACTGGGTGGATGGACTCGCCCGCGCCCTACAGGAGGCTCTCGCTCGTCTGTGCGGGCAAAACTCGGTGGCGATTGAAGGGGAACGCTTTGCGCACTTTGCAAGGCACTCCTCTCTTGGGATGCCCATCAGCCTGCCATTCCACCCCGTGCTGAGGCACCACGTGGATCATCTCGACTTCATGTTGTTCGAGACCCGTGATGAGCTGGACAACTCCCGCGCTTTCGCCAACAACACCCACCTCCAGCTGATCCAGCAGGCGGAGACCATCAAGGTCATCGCCAAGGAGCGTAGGACTCTCCGCCAGCTGGTCTCAAAGAAGGACTACACCATCAACCGCCTCAGGGCCAGGATCGCCACCCTGAAGGAGACCGTCCCCATTCAGGCGGAACAGCTCCAAGCTCTGGAAGGGGAAGGCGAGGGAGAAGACATCCAAGGGGATGGCTACTCCTACATGAGCAACGACAACGACTATGAGGAGGATGATGAGGGAGATTTGGACTTCCACCAGCACCTGCCTACCGGGATGGACACCACCTTCCCGCTCCACATCGATGGATAGTAGTTCCGTCTGAGCACTTGCGTCTCGTGATATGTATCGGTCCTTTGTACCCGCCCCATGTATCGTAGATTGTTGAAAGGGTTCTTCAAACCCTCCGGATTGTTGGCTTGTAATATTTGCTCCCTTCATGACTATATTCGTGTGTGTAATATTATTATTATTTTATGAATCAAGTTTAAATTATGTGAATTTATCCCAAAATGAGCCATAGAAATTTCCCTCTCGTCTCATTATCCATATCCCTGTTCAGATGGCACCTCCAACTCGCAACATGACTCAAGAGGCGATGATGCAGATGTTGCAACAGATGATGGCTGATAGAGAAGTTGAGAGAGCTGAACGGCAAGCCAACCTTGCTGCACTCCAACAGATTGCACAGAACAATCAGGGCCACGGAAACCATGACCATCCAGGGTCGAAGCTGAAGAACTTCCAGAACACCAACCCACCGGTGTTTAGCAAGACGGAGGAACCCCTTGATGCCGATGATTGGCTCCAGACTATGGAGAACAATCTTGAAGTGGCCGGAGTGGAGGAGAATGACAAGGTGCTATTCGCCACCCACTATCTGGCAGGACCTGCACGTGCCTGGTGGACAAGTGCTCGCGCATTGAATGCGGGGCAAATGATGACTTGGGCAGATTTCAAGGTCAAGTTTAGAAAGTATCATGTGCCACCGGGTCTCATCAAGAAGATGCGGGATGAGTTCCGCGAACTGAAGCAAGGCCGTCTAACCGTGGTAGAATACCGCGACAGATTCCTCACTCTGTCAAGGTACGCCCCGGATGAGACCGACACCAACGAGAAGAGGAAGGAAAGGTTCCTGAATGGACTGCATGATGAGATGCAGACTGTGCTGATCAACATTCCCTTTGCTGATCTAGAAGCCCTCGTTGACTCCGCCATCCAGATGGAGGGAAAGATCCATCAGGCCAATGAAAACCGCAAGCGCCGCATGATGAATCGAGTGGGCCCAGCAACACCCACAAGTATCGCCCCAGCTCAAGTGGAGGGTTTGCCCCAAGAAACAACAAGCCCCCGATGCAGAATTCACGTCCGGGTTATCAGAACCGGAGTGGAGGAAACCCCAGGCCAGGCGGCCACCACAACAACAACAACTACAACAACAACAACAACAACTTCAACCGCGCTCCACCCCGAGCCCCCAACCACAACAACAACACCTCCAACACTGCTCCGAGGACTGGGAGCAACGCTGTTCCCATCACCCCCAAGGACAATTCCACCATCACTTGTTACGAGTGCGGAGTGGTGGGACACTACTCCAACGAGTGCCCCAAGCCTCGCCAAGACTGCCGCCAACACCTCTGGCCCTGCTCAGCAGCAACGCCGTGTCGCCAACAACAAGAAGTTCACCCCCAACAACCCGAACAACCGTAGCGGCCGCCTCTTTCACATGAGTGCGGAAGAAGCTCAGGAAGCCCCGGATGTCGTCTTGGGTATGTTCTCTCGTTAACTCAATACCTGCAAGAGTCTTTGTTTGATTCTGGAGCATCACATTCGTTTGTTACTAAAGATTTTGCATGCACTAGTAAGATTCAACCCATCAGTTTGAAGCATGTCATGATAGTTCAAATACCTGGATCAACCACTAAAGCTAGAAAAAATTGCAAAGATGTTCCTATCAGAATTCATGAAATAGAATTTTATGCAAATTTGATTGTTACGGGAACAAAAGGTTTGGAAGTAGTACTGGGTATGGACTGGATGTCGAAACATCATGGACTGATTGATTGTGCCAAGAAGGCCATCACCATGACTAGTAGCACCGAAATATTAGTCGAGCACATATCTGAGAGACGCCCGAGACGGTTTACACGCAACCGAGTCTAGCTAAACCCACCTTGGATCGGATCAGGGTCGTTTGTCGATACCCCGATGTGTTTCCTGATGATCTACCCGGTATGCCCCCAGATCGGGATATCGAGTTCATCATTGAGTTAATCCCTGGAACCGGACCTATAGCCCAGAGAGCCTATAGTATGAACCCGGCAGATTTAGTGGAACTGAAGAAGCAACTGGATGATATGCTATTCAAGGGTCTGATTAGACCAACTGCATCGCCTTGGAGATCACCAGTTTTGTTTGTGGACAAGAAGGATGGTGCAAATCGTTTATGTACGGATTATCGTAAACTTAACGATGTCACCATCAAGAACAAATATCCTTTGCCGAAGATAGAAGATCTGTTTGACCAAGCGACCGGTGCCAAAGTGTTCTCGAAGATTGATGCGCGGACTGGTTACCATCAAGCGAAGATTCGTGCCACCGATATCCCCAAAACTGCTTTCACCACCAGATATGGATTGTATGAGTACAATGTCATGTCATTTGGATTGACCAACGCCCCCGCTTATTTCATGAATCTCATGAATAAGGTCTTCATGAACTTCCTGGATAAGTTTGTCGTTGTCTTCATCGACGACATCCTTATCTACTCCAAATCCGAAGAAGAGCATGAGCAACACTTGGAAGTGGTCTTAGATACCCTTCGGGAGCATCAGTTGTACGCCAAGTTCAGCAAGTGCGAGTTCTGGTTGAAGGAAGTAGGATTCCTGGGACACATCTTGTCTGCAGGAGGAATTGCCGTTGACCCCTCGAAGATCAAGACTGTTGAAGAATGGAAAGCCCCAACCACCCAGACTGAGGTCCGTGCATTTCTCGGATTGGCGGGATATTACCGCCGATTCGTTGAAGGATTCTCGAGCATAGCCAGACCTATGACTCAATTGTTGAAGAAGGACAAGAAGTTCGAATGGACGGACAAGTGTGAAGAGAGTTTCCAACAGCTCAAGAGCAGACTGACTTCAGCCCCAATACTAATCATGCCGGACATCACCAAACCATTTGATGTGTATTGTGATGCTTCCAAGATTGGTCTTGGATGTGTGTTGATGCAAGAAGGGAAAGTGATATCTTACCTGTCAAGGCAACTAAAGCAGCATGAGCAGAACTATCCAACCCATGACTTAGAGCTAGCAGCCGTGGTTTTAGCACTGAAAGTGTGGCGTCATTACCTCATGGGTAATCGATGCGAGATCTATTCAGATCACAAGAGCTTGAAGTATATCTTCACTCAGAAGGAGCTGAACATGAGGCAGAGAAGATGGTTAGAGCTAATCAAGGATTACGATATGGAAATTCACTACCACCCCGGCAAGGCCAATGTGGTAGCGGATGCTTTGAGTAGACTGCCGTGTCAGTTGAACTCCATGATCGCAGAAGAGCAACCTAGCCTGTTTCAAGAGTCTGAACAGTTTAGAATGGAGTTAGTGAGTGAAGGATTTCTAGCAAGCATTGAACTCCAACCCACCCTGATTAGTCAAATCAAGGAAGCCCAGAAGGGAAATGCAAGCATTGAAGGGATCAAGAGCCAAATAGCGGCAGGAAAAGCACCGGGATTCACTGTTGATGAAGAAGGAGTGCTATGGTACAACGGACGCCTTTGTGTGCCGTCAGATTCAGAGTTGAAGCAAGTCATCCTGAAAGAAGCCCATGAAACCCTTTACTCCATTCACCCCGGAGGTACCAAGATGTACCAAGATCTGAAGGAACAATTTTGGTGGCATGGAATGAAGAGAGAAATTGGAAGCTACATCGCCAAGTGTGATATCTGTCAAAGAGTCAAGGCAGAACATCAACGACCTGCAGGACTGTTACAACCCCTACAGATTCCCGAATGGAAGTGGGATTCTGTCGGAATGGACTTCATCACCGGACTACCCAAATCTAGTAAAGGAAATGATTCTATCTGGGTAGTGGTCGACAGGTTGACCAAAGTCGCCCACTTCATCCCTGTCAAGACCAACTATCAAGGCCCAAGACTTGCAGAGTTATACATCTCACGGATAGTCAGCCTGCACGGAACACCGAAGTCAATAGTATCTGATAGAGGATCCCAATTCACCTCCAGATTCTGGCAGAAGGTACATGAAGGACTCGGAACTCGACTGAATTTCAGCACGGCCTATCACCCACAGACGGATGGACAGACTGAACGAGTCAACCAGATACTGGAAGATATGTTGAGAGCATGTGTGTTAGAGTATGGATCCAAGTGGGAAGACTGCTTGCCATACGCAGAATTCTCGTACAACAACAGCTACCAAGCCAGTTTGCAAATGGCCCCCTTCGAAGCACTGTATGGAAGGAAGTGCCGTACCTCTCTGAACTGGTCAGAAGTCGGAGAGAGTCAAGTCTTTGGACCAGATATTCTCCGCGAAGCTGAAGAGAAGGTTCACAAGATCCGCGAGTACCTCAAGACCGCTCAATCAAGACAGAAGAGTTACGCCGACAAGAGACGCCGAGAGATGACCTTCGAGATCGGAGATTTCGTATATCTCAAAGTGTCCCCCCTAAAGGAATGCGAGAGATTCCATCTTAGAGGAAAGCTTGCACCCCGATATGTCGGACCCTTCAAAGTCCCGAGTCGCCGAGGAGAAGTGTCCTATCAACTGGAGTTACCGGAAGAAATGTCAGCGGTGCACAATGTGTTTCACATATCCTTACTCCGGAAGTGCTTAGAGGTACCTGAGAAGACTGAGATTTTCAAGAACATCGATCATCGAGCTGTGGATATCAACTCAGATTTGACTTACCTATTCGCATCCTGGAAGAAGCTTTCAGAACCACTCGCACCAGAAGTATCAAGTTTCTGAAAATCCAATGGAGTAATCACACCGAAGAAGAAGCCACTTGGGAGAGGGAAGACTTCATGAAGACTGAGTACCCAGATCTCTTTAGTACCTAGTTTTCTTTAAGATCTCGGGACGAGATCTTTTGTAAGGGGGAAGGGTTTGTAACATCCCAAGTTCAACAATAATAAAATCAAGAGAAAGTTTCAATTACTCAAATTTTGCAACAAACAAAAACTTTTTATATGCATATAGTGTCACATATAGTATCGTGCCTTTGAGTGATTTCCTTTTGTGCTATTGCCATGATGAGTGTTAGTATGATGATCTTTTGTTGATAAACCCTAAACTAAGCTCACCTAACCCTAATTTGAGGAGAATAAAAGAAAGTGAGAAAAACCCATTTCTCACTCTCATACACTAAGGGCAATTTTGCAAATCTTCATATGAGGCCACCATTGCTTGCCCTATGGTTTCTAAAACTCATATATAACAAAAAAAACACAAATGCATAAAAGAAACCAGATTCAAATCAAAGGAAAATTCAAAATTTAAACACATATGATAATGGTTATTTGTGTGATTCTTAACATGATCCCCTCTTTACCCCTCTGGTTTAATTATTTCCTAAACTCAACTTAGCCAACCAATGCCAGGTCATCCAAGACCATGTCAAAGTCTACAACTTTCATGTTGACCACCATGGCTAGAGTTGACTAGGTTGACCAGAATATTTGTGCAAAGATGGAACCCGAGAGAGAGAAGAAGATCACCTCACTTTTTAAAATTTGCATTTCTTTTCCAAATTGAACCCCACCACCACCAAACTAACCTATAATTAATATGTTTGAGATGTACCAAAAAGATTTCCAAAAATCATCAAAAAAGGTTCTTGCGGCCAAATGATCGAACACCTTGCAGGCATTAATCCAGATTGGTGTTACACACTATTATCCAGTGGATTCTTGCCTAAACCACTTTCTTTTCGTGATCATTAGCTCCCTCCATGATCCCTGCCTCTAGCTCAGTACTTGCTTGGGTCGTTTAAAGCAGAAAAACGAGGAGAGAAGCTCCATGCCATGCACACCCGGTCACCTTTGGTATCCCTCTCTCTGGCCTCCCTCTCAACTTTTCTTCTTGTCTTGGAGCATCTCTGAAGCACAAGGATCACGCCAGTACCTCTCACTCGAACGCCAACGCACGGCATTGGCCAGAACGCCCGCGTCCAAAACCATGCCAGAGCATGCCAGCCAACGCGGTGAGCGCGCTCCAGACGCGCCAGTACGTCGCGCACTTGAACACCATCGTCCTCCCCCTGCATCCATATGCCTGGAACGAGCACCGCCTCCATGCCCTCTACCACCTAGCCACACTCGAGCGACTGCGGATGCCTCATCATCGTCGTCCTCGCCGGCGAAGTACTGCGGGTACCGCAATGATCACCGCACGCGCCCGAGCGATCCCATCGTCCTCTCGCTGCGCCCGCTGCACCTAGAGCATCGCCATGACCATGCCTACACGAGGCCGTCCTTCACCTGCCCCTTCGAGCACCCCAAGCACCGCGCCATGGCCGTTCCTCCACAGCACCTCACGGCCACCCCCGCCCGCTATAAATAGAGGAGCTCAGCGCTCAACTTCTTCACACCATCTGCTCCCCTCTCATCACTGATCATTCTCCTTCAATCAATTTCACTCCACCTTGCCGGAGCTGCTCCAATCGCAAGACGAAGTCCGTCGGAGCCCTCAGATCATCGCCAACAACTGACGCCTCCCCACGCCTCGCCACTGCTACCAGGAGCTCCAGCGTCGTCGACAACCTCGCCTCGTCACCAACAGAACCCCGCAGGAACGCCGGTAATGCACCATGCCATGATGGATGTGATGTTAGAATTAAGTGTGTGAACCCTCTTGTGTGTTTTAGTCTAGCATGAAAGTAATTGTGTAGTGATTTTGTACTCGTATTCGTATATAGACGCTAGTAACGAGGAATACGTGGAGGAGGGAAGCTACTCTCAGGAGGAGGAGGAAAACTTTGACTCCTCTCCCCACCAAGGCAAGCTAATACTCTTGCTAACCACCATGATGCAAAGCTCTGCAAAGAGCAAGGCACCATCACCCCTTTTATTTTATGTATTTACCTATCCCATGTTTTTACCTTGCAATTATTTTTGCTTATTTACTTCAAAGTACTTTTTGCTTTATGATTCACTTGGTATAGAGTAGAACAAGATTCAAGGTTAGCCTAGAAACACTCAAAGCTAGATAGCACCCCTCATGAAATAGTTGCTAGTGCTAATCAAATAAAATTTGACTACTCTAGATGGGAACATGTGACTTTGAAATGAATTTGAAACCTTGGAATGATGAGTCATTTCGTTGAATGATTTTTGAAGGAGAATATGACCAAGAGAAGATGGTGATTTTTGATATAAAACTGATATGGGTTTGAATGCGATACCCTTCCAATTATACAGGTACCCCCACAATACCTGATTATGGGTAGGGCTTAACTAGAAACTTGTGTATTTTAGTATGGGTTCCCTCTAAACAAGCATCATAGGGGTTACGCCGAGGCTGCCTCCGTATATGGGAAATGATGTGAATATGAGATGAATGTACGACCCAAGCCCTGTGCAGTTCCCGGGTTAACAGTTGGTTCTCACCGGGAGGCCAAGCTCATGGGGAGAGGTGCCTATACTAGGACATATAAGTGAAAGGTTAAGGTTGATGATCCGCGTACTGAGTTACGATGATTCGGGGTTATCCTCGACGGATGTAATCAAAAGTTGTGGCACAAGAGTACAAGCTCTGCAGAGTGTTAAACCTATTCGAATAGCCGTGTCCGCGGTTATGGACGGTTGGAAAGGCCATACTATTTCCGTTATCAGAATTTTTGATCTTAAAAAAGAATGATGAATTTGAAAGGTGAATTGACTTGGATCACCAATGATTTGTGGGAATGACACTAATGTTCCCACATGAGTTAGTCTAGCAAATGATGGGTCTTTACTAAATGTTTGATAAATTAAACTTGGCTTTATGCAAATAAACCTAGAGCTTAGCACCCCTTACTACATTAGCTATGCATTTATCTTAGCATTAGTTTGCGAGTACTTTAAAGTACTCATGGCTTTGCCCTGGCTATTCAAATGCCAGACTTTGAAGAGGAGCAACAGTATCAGGATGACGGACAACAGGACGTCTACGATAACTAGGATCGTCTTCTAACATCAAGCGTTGCCTGTGGAATAGATAGTCCACAACTACTATGCTCCGCTACTTATTTGTGATGTTGAATAATCTATTTGTGTAATATTGGATCATGTGATCCCTTGTTGTAAGACCATTATGTGTTGTAATAAATGATGACTCTGAACTACTTACTATTATGTCTCGCAAAAACAATCTTCCTGGGATTGCGATGTATGATGTAATAGGGCATCCGGACTTAAAAATCCGGGTGTTGACAACAACCTTAGAACTTTCTGCCACTGTCCCAGATTTAATGGAGGCATGAACCCACTATCGAGCATAAATACTCCCTCTTGGAGTTAAGAGAAAAAACTTGGCCAGAGCCTCTACTAATAACGGAGAGCATGCAAGATCATAAACAACACATAGGTAATAGATTGATAATCAACATAACATAGTATTCTCTATCCATCGGATCCCGACAAACACACCATATAGCATTACAGATAGATGATCTTGATCATGTTAGGCAGCTCACAAGATCCGACAATGAAGCACATGAGGAGAAGACGACCATCTAGCTACTACTATGGACCCATAGTCCAGGGGTGAACTACTCACTCATCACTCCGGAGGCGACCATGGCGGTGAAGAGTCCTCCGGGAGATGATTCCCCTCTCCGGCAGGGTGCCGGAGGTGATCTCCAGAATCCCCCGAGATGGGATTGGCGGCGGCGGCGTCTCAGTAAGGTTTTCCGTATCGTGGCTCTCGGTACTGGGGGTTTCGCGACGAAGTCTTTAAGTAGGCGGAAGGGCAACGCGGGGGGCCACACGAGGGCCCCACACACTAGGGTCGCGCGACCAAGACCTGGGCCGCGCCGCCCTGCCGTGGCGGCGCCTTGTGGCCCCACTTCCTTTCCCCCTCGGTCTTCTGGAAGCTTCGTGCAAAAATAGGACCCTGGGCGTTGATTTCGTCCAATTCCGAGAATATTTCCTTACTAGGATTTCTGAAACCAAAAACAGCAGAAAACGACAATCGGCTCTTCGGCATCTCGTTAATAGGTTAGTGCCGGAAAATGCATAAATACGACATATAATGTGTATAAAACATGTAGATATCATCAATAATGTGGCATGGAACATAAGAAATTATCGATACGTCGGAGACGTATCATGTACCAGGCTGAAGTTGAAGTATCTACCGCACCCGCATCCATATTATATTCAGTGGTTGAGCGACAATGGTGAGATGAAGGTAAACCACATGGTGCGTGTTCAGTTTGCTATTGGACCGTATAAGGATTGCATTGACTTTGATGTGGTTCCTATGACCGTGTGTCACCTACTATTGGGTCGGCCTTGGCTCTATGACCGTTCTGTGTAACACAATAGCCGTGCCAATAAATATCACTTGGAGTTCAAGGGCAAGAAAATCAATCTACAGCCTATGTCACAACAGCAAATTGTCAATGAATCTCGTCAGAAAGTCGAAGTAAACTTGGAGGATGCTTCTTTAGATAGGCGAGAGAATTGTAATGTCGTGAGTGATATAACGAAAAGTGAGAGTGTGAATTCCTTAGTCTCATTAGCCACCAAAGAAGACATAAGAGAATTTAGCGAGGATCCTACAGCCGTGCCTCTTGTGCTATTGTACAGGGGTACGGTTTTGGTTTATAACGACATGACCCCTCTTCCTCTTGGTGTTTTTAATGTTTTGCAGGAATTTGGCGACGTGTTTCCAGATGAGGTACCCGCAGGACTTCCACCATTGCGAGGTATTGAGCATCAAATGGACTTGATTCCCGGAGCTTCGCTACCCAATCGGGCACCATATAGAACGAACCCCGAAGAAACGAAGGAAATACAGAAGCAAGTACAAGCGCTACTCGACAAAGGTTATATCCGCATAAGCCTTAGTCCTTGTGTTGTTCCTGTTATTCTAGTTCCTAAGAAAGATGGTACATGGCGTATGTGCGTAGATTGTAGAGCGATAAACAACATTACTATTCGATATCGTCATCCTATTCCCCGTTTAGAGGATATGCTAGATGAATTGAGTGGTGCTGCTGTTTTCTCTAAAATTGATTTGCGTAGTGGTTATCATCAAATTAGGATGAAAGAAGGGGATGAATGGAAAACAGACTTTAAAACAAAATTTGGTTTATATGAGTGGTTAGTAATTCCTTTTGGGTTAACTAATGCACCTAGCACTTTCATGAGACTGATGAACCATGTTTTGCGTGAATTTATTGGTAAGTTTGTGGTTGTGTACTTTGATAACATATTAATCTACAGCCTCAATGAATCTGATCATACTATACATATTCGACATGTTTTGCAAGTGTTGCATGATAATAAACTCTATGGTAATCTTGAGAAGTGCATATTTTGCAAAGATAAGGTCATATTTCTGGGTTATGTTGTCTCTCAGCATGGAGTAGAAGTAGATGTGTCTAAAATTGAAGCTATTCAAAATTGGCCTACTCCCATGAATGTGAGTCAAGTAAGAAGTTTTCATGGTCTAGTCTGTGTTTTATAGAAGATTTGTGCCCAACTTTAGTACTATTGTTGCACCTTTGAATGACTTGACTAAAAAGGGTGTTGTTTTTGAGTGGGGCACAGCCCAAGATCATGCTTTTGATGAACTTAAGAGATTGTTAACTTCTGCACCGTTGCTTGCACTTCCTGATTTCAATAAGCAATTTGAGATTGAATGTGATGCTAGTGGTATTGGAATTGGTGGTGTGTTGATGCAAGAGGGTTACCCAATTGTATATTTTTCTGAGAAACTTTCTGGTGCTAAGTTGAACTATCCTATCTATGATAAAGAATTGTATGATTTAATTAGAGTTCTTGAGGTTTGGCAACATTACTTGTGGCCAAAAGAATTTATCATACATTCTGATCATGAAGCTTTAAAATACCTGAAAGCTCAGTCTACTTTGCATAAGAGTCTTGCTAAGTGGGTTGAGTTCATTGAGTCTTTTCCATACATTATTAAGCATAAGAAGGGAAAAGCTTATATTGTTGCTGATGCTCTATCTAGGATGAATATGCTATTAACTCA
This sequence comes from Lolium rigidum, assembly GCF_022539505.1. Classification (NCBI taxonomy): domain Eukaryota; kingdom Viridiplantae; phylum Streptophyta; class Magnoliopsida; order Poales; family Poaceae; genus Lolium; species Lolium rigidum. Next base: position 234,112,932 of record NC_061513.1, on the reverse strand, counting down.
ACTTGATGTTAAAATTCCTGGATTAGAAGTACTATGTGATTTGTATGCTACTGATCATGATTTTGCTAAACCATATCGCATGTGTGCTATTGGTAAAGCGTGGGAAAAATATCACATACATGATGGGTTCTTGTTTAGAGGTAACAAACTATGTGTTCCAGAATCGTCTGTGCGTTTGCTCTTATTGCAGGAATCACATGCTGGAGGTTTGATGGGTCAGTTTGGGTGTGAGAAGACGCTACTCATGCTAGATGACCACTTTTATTGGCCAAAGATGAGGCGGGATGTGGACAAATATGTGAAGAGGTGCATTACTTGCAACAAGTCCAAGTCCAAGGTGAAGCCTCACGGTTTGTATACTCCTTTACCGACACCTACTACACCTTGGGATGATATTAGTATGGATTTTGTGTTGGGTTTGCAGCGTACTAAAAGAAGCCATGATTCTATATTTGTGGTAGTGGACAGATTTTCTAAATTATCACATTTTATTGCCTGCCACAAAAGCGACGATGCGTCGCATATTGCTAACCTGTTTTTCAGGGAGGTTGTACGACTACATGGAGTCCCGAAGACTATTGTTTCTGATCGTGACGTGAAATTTATGAGCTACTTCTGGAAGACATTGTGGAGAAAGCTGGGGACGAAGCTACTTTTCAGTACTACTTGTCATCCCCAAACTGATGGACAAACTGAAGTGGTGAATAGAACATTGTCACAACTGTTGAGATCCATGATCAAGAAGAATCTGAAGGAGTGGGAAGAGTGTTTGCCGCATGTGGAGTTTGCTTACAACAGGGCGGTACATTATACCACGGAGTTGTGTCCTTTTGAAGTGGTGTATGGTTTCAAGCCCATTACTCCACTTGACCTGTTGCATTTGCCCATACATGAGAGAGTTAATATGGATGCATCCAAGAGGGTAGATTTTGTGCGAAAGATCCATGTGAAGACTAAAGAGTTGATAGAGAAGAAAGGCAAGAGCAATGCTGCAAGGATGAACAAGAAGCGTAAGGAGATGTTGTTCAAGCCTCGGTGATATGGTCCGGGTACATTTTCGCAAGGATAGGTTCCCGAAGCTACGGAAGTCCAAGTTGCTTCCTCGTCGTGCTGGTCCTTACAAAGTGCTTGCCAAGATCAATGATAATGCATACTCGATAGATCTTCCACTTGACGAGTTTGGTGTATGTAATTTTTTCAATGTTGCTGATTTGACACCATATGACGGAGAAGACCTTGGAGCGTCGAGGTCGACGCCTTTTGAAGGGGGGGAGATGATGAGGACATCCCTACCACATTACCACCTCCGTCATTACCAAATGAAGATGAACCGGCTGTGAAGCTCAAGTCCAATGAAGTTCGGATTGGACCTATTACAAGAGCTCGTGCGAAGCTACTTAAACAACAGGTGAACTTGTTCCTAAATGATACTTTGATTGATCAGAACTTTATACTACCTAAGTCCTATTACTTATGTATAATCAGGCATGAAGAGGAGACAAGCATCGCACGAGGAGGAGAGGAGCAGCTGGACGTGAAGATGGACGTGGAGCTGGACATGAAGATGTCTCATGGACGCGCGAGGGAGGAGCGGGAGGCATGCGCGAGAGGAGAAGACGAAGTCCAGGCCGGCCCAGCACCCGGTCAGACCGGCCACCACGCCGGCGCGCCCGGTCCCTGGCTCGGTCCAACCGGGCGACATGCCGGATCCACCCCGGCGCCAACCGGGCGCCACGCTGATGCCAACCGGAGACGTTACTGCGCGACAATTCCAGCGCCCGGTTGCAACCCGGTCACTGGCCCGGTTTGAACCGGCCAGCCCGGTCCCAGGCCCGGTCGACAGCCCCCCAGACCGGCCGTGTCAGAGTGTGTCTCGACCAGATCTATTCTGGGTCGGTTATTCTTGTATCTTTTCGACCAGAAGTCGCCCCGGACGCCTATATAAGTGCCCAGGACGCCCCCTAGCTGCTTCAGACCACGTTTAAGATAAACCCTAGTTCTTAGTTGTTTGCTCTGCAAAACTATTGAATCCCCTACACCATATTGCTTGATATTGTGTAGATCTGAAAAGTCTTGTGTAGATCTGAAAAGTCTTGTGTGATCTGAAAAGTCTTGTGTGATCTGCTACGTGCGCAAGTGTGTGGAGTTGCGAATATCTTGCAGGGTTGAGAGCTGTTGCATTGGCGACAGGGACCAATCGAGAGATCTCGTTGCGTCATACAAGTTATCATCCACTACATCGTCGTGTTTCTCCGCTGCTATCACCCCGTGATCATTATCACCACCGTTGCTTACTGAGAAGATCGGGCCACCCCCTATCAAGGCGGCGGCACACGGACGGCCTCACCAGGTCGCTATCCTCAAGTCACCGCCGACAGAGAGGGAGGAGGAGGAGGAGGATGCGCGGCGGACGGACAGCTCGTCGGGTCACCGTCTAAGCCGTCACCGACGACCAAGGAGGAGGAGGAGGAACGGGGAACGGACAGCTTGCTGGGTCGCCGTCCTCAAGCCGTCACCGACGACCAAGGAGGAGGAGGACCGGAGGAGGCGCGGCGGACGGACAGCTCCACCGCCGCCGTCAAGCGAGAAAGAGGCGTGGCCTAACGAGGGATCAACCAGGCCGCGAACGGCAAGGGGGGAGGAGGAGGACATGCGGCCCAGCAAGAGCTCCACCAGGCCGCCGCCGACAAGGGAGGAGGAGGCGCATAGCAGCAAGTGCTTCACGAGGATGCCTCCGTCAAGCGAGTTGGAAGCTGCAAGGCAACAGGGCTCGTCCTCCTATTTTTTGCATTAGGAATATGGCAGTTATGAATGAGGGTTCTGGCAGTGCCGAGAGCCACGATACGGAAAACCTTCCAGAGACGCCACCGCCGCCAATCCCATCTCGGGGGATTCAGGAGAACGCCTCCGGCACCCTGCCGGAGAGGGGAATCATCTCCCGGAGGACTCTTCATCACCATGATCACCTCCGGATTGATGCGTGAGTAGTTCACCCCTGGACTATGGGTCCATAGCAGTAGCTAGATGTTTGTCTTCTCCTCATTGTGCTATCATGTTAGATCTTGTGAGCTGCCTATCATGATCAATATCATCTATTTGTAATGCTACATGTTGTGTTTGTTGGGATCCGATGAATATGGAATACTATGTCAAGTTGATTATCAATCTATCATATATGTGTTGATTATGTTCTTGCATGCTCTCCGTTGCTAGTAGAGGCTCGGCCAAGTTGATACTTGTAACTCCAAGAGGGAGTATTTATGCTCGATAGTGGGTTCATGCCTCCATTGAATCTGGGACAGTGACAGAAAGTTCTAAGGTTGTGGATGTGCTGTTGCCACTAGGGATAAAACATCAATGCTTTGTCTAAGGATATTTGTGTTGATTACATTACGCACCATACTTAATGCAATTGTATGTTGTTTGCAACTTAATACTGGAAGGGGTTCGGATGATAACCTGAAGGTGGACTTTTAGGCATAGATGCATGCTTGGATAGCGGTCTATGTACTTTGTCGTAATGCCCCGATTAAATCTCATAGTAGTCATCGTGATATGTATGTGCATTGTTATGCCCTCTCTATTTGTCAATTGCCCAACTGTAATTTGTTCACCCAACATGCCATTTATCTTATGGGAGAGACACCACTAGTGAACTGTGGACCCCGGTCCATTCTTTACATCTGAAATACAATCTACTGCAAACTCTATTCTTTACTGTTCTTGATGGCGTGTATTTCACACGTTCGTTGGGCAACCCCAAGAGGAAGGTATGATGCGCACAGCAGCAAGTTTTCCCTCAGAAAGAAACCAAGGTTTATCGAACCAGGAGGAGCCAAGAAGCACGTTGAAGGTTGATGGCGGCGGGATGTAGTGCGGCGCAACACCGGAGATTCCGGCGCCAACGTGGAACCTGCACAACACAACCAAAGTACTTTGCCCCAACGAAACAGTGAGGTTGTCAATCTCACCGGCTTGTCTGTAACAAAGGATTAACCGTATTGTGTGGAAGATGATTGTTTGCAGAGAAAATAGTAAAAACAAGTATTGCGAAGCAGATTTGTATTTCGGTATTAAAGAATGGACCGGGGTCCACGGTTCACTAGAGGTGTCTCTCCCATAAGATAAAAGCATGTTGGGTGAACAAATTACGGTCGGGCAATTGACAAATAGAGAGGGCATAACAATGCACATACATGGCATGATAAGTATAGTGAGATTTAATTGGGCATTACGACAAAGTACATAGACCGCCATCCAACTGCATCTATGCCTAAAAAGTCCACCTTCAGGTTATCGTCCGAACCCCTTCCAGTATTAAGTTGCAAAGCAAGAGACAATTGCATTAAGTATGGTGCGTAATGTAGTCAACAACTACATCCTCGGACATAGCGCCAATATTTTATCCCTAGTGGCAACAGCACAACACAACCTTAGAACTTTCTGTCACTGTCCCAGGTATCAATGCAGGCATGAACCCACTATCGAGCATAAATACTCCCTCTTGGAGTTAAGAGCAAAAACTTGGCCAGAGCCTCTACTAATAACGGAGAGCATGCAAGATCATAAACAACACATATCTAATAACTTGATAATTAACATAACATGGTATTCTCTATCCATCGGATCCCGACAAACACAACATAGAGTATTACAGATAGATGATCTTGATCATGTTAGGCAGCTCACAAGATCCAACAATGAAGCACAATGAGGAGAAGACAACCATCTAGCTACTGCTATGGACCCATAGTCCAGGGGTGAACTACTCACTCATCACTCCGGAGGCGACCATGGCGGTGTAGAGTCCTCCGGGAGATGAATCCCCTCTCCGGCAGGGGGGCGGAGGAGATCTCCAGAATCCCCCGAGATGGGATCGGCGGCGGCGGCGTCTCAGTAAGGTTTTCCGTATCGTGGTTTTTCGCCTCAGGGGTTTCGCGACGGAGGCTTTAAGTAGGCGGAAGGGCAGAGTCGGGGGGCTGACAAGGGGCCCACACCACAGGGCGGCGCGGGCCCCCCTTGGCCGCGCCGCCATGTGGTTTGGCCACCTCGTGGCCCCACTTCGTATGCTCTTCGGTCTTCTGGAAGGTTCGTGGCGAAATAGGCCCTCGGGTCTTCGTTTCGTCCAATTCCGAGAATATTTTGTTACTAGGATTTCTTAAACCAAAAACAGCAGAAAACGAGCAAGCGGCACTTCGGCATCTTGTTAATAGGTTATTTCCGAGAAAATGCACGAATATGACATAAAGTGTGCATAAAACATGTAGGTATCATCAATAATATGGCATAGAACATAAGAAATTATCGATACGTCGGAGACGTATCAAGCATCCCCAAGCTTAGTTACTGCTCGTCCCGAGCGGGTAAAACGATAACAAAGATAATTTCTGAAGTGACATGCCATCATAACTTTGATCATACTATTTGTAAACATATGTAGTGAATGCAGCGATCAAAACAATGGTAATGACATGAGTAAACAAGTGAATCATAAGGCAAAGACTTTTCATGAATAGTGTACTTCAAGACAAGCATCAATAAGTCTTGCATAAGAGTTAACTCATAAAGCAATAAATCAAAGTAAAGGTATTGAAGCAACACAAAGGAAGATTAAGTTTCAGCGGTTGCTTTCAACTTGTAACATGTATATCTCATGGATAATTGTCAACATAGAGTAATATAACAAGTACAATATGCAAGTATGTAGGAATCAATGCACGAGTTCACACAAGTGTTTGCTTCTTGAGGTGGAGAGAGATAGGTGAACTGACTCAACATAAAAGTAAAGAGAATGGTCCTTCAAAGAGGAAAGCATCGATTGCTATATTTGTGCTAGAGCTTTTATTTTGAAAACATGAAACAATTTTGTCAACGGTAGTAATAAAGCATATGAGTTATGTAAATTATATCTTACAAGTTGCAAGTCTCATGCATAGTATACTAATAGTGCCCGCACCTTGTCCTAATTAGCTTGGACTACCGGATCTTTGCAATGCACATGTTTTAACCAAGTGTCACAATGGGGTACCTCCATGCCGCCTGTACAAAGGTCTAAGGAGAAAGCTCGCATTTTGGATTTCTCGCTTTTGATTATTCTCAACTTAGACATCCATACCGGGACAACATGGACAACAGATAATGGACTCCTCTTTAATGCATAAGCATGTGGCAACAATTATTATTCTCATATGAGATTGAGGATATATGTCCAAAACTGAAACTTCCACCATGAATCATGGCTTTAGTTAGCGGCCCAATGTTCTTCTCTAACAATATGCATGCTCCAACCATTAAGGTGGTAGATCTCTCTTACTTTAGACAAGACGGACATGCATAGCAACTCACATGATATTCAACAAAGAATAGTTGATGGCGTCCCCAGAAACATGGTTATCGCACAACAAGCAACTTAATAAGAGATAAAGTGCATAAGTACATATTCAATACCACAATAGTTTTTAAGCTATTTGTCCCATGAGCTATATATTGCAAAGGCGAATGATGGAATTTTAAAGGTAGCACTCAAGCAATTTACTTTGGAATGGCGGATAAATACCATGTAGTAGGTAGGTATGGTGGACACAAATGGCATAGTGGTTGGCTCAAGTATTTTGGATGTATGAGAAGTATTCCCTCTCGATACAAGGTTTAGGCTAGCAAGGTTATTTGAAACAAACACAAGGATGAACGGTACAGCAAAACTCACATAAAAGACATATTGTAAACATTATAAGACTCTACACCGTCTTCCTTGTTGTTCAAAACTCAATACTAGATATTATCTAGACTCTAGAGAAACCAAATATGCAAACCAAATTAGCAAGCTCTAAGTGTTTCTTCATTAATGGGTGCAAAGTATATGATGCAAGAGCTTAAACATGAGCACAACAATTTCCAAGTATCAAATTATCCAAGACATTTTAGAATTACTACATGTAGCATTTTCCAATTCCAACCATATAACAATTTAACGAAGAAGAAACTTCGCCATGAATACTACGAGTAGAGCCTAAGGACATACTTGTACATATGCTACAGCGGAGCGTGTCTCTCTCCCATAAAGTGAATGCTAGGATCCATTTTATTCAAACAAAACAAAAAACAAAAACAAACCGACGCTCCAAGCAAAGTGCATAAGATGTGACGGAATAAAAATATAGTTTCGGGGAGGAACCTGATAATGTTGTCGATGAAGAAGGGGATGCCTTGGGCATCCCCAAGCTTAGACGCTTGAGTCTTATTAGAATATGCAGGGGTGAACCACCGGGGCATCCCCAAGCTTAGAGCTTTCACTCTCCTTGATCATATTGCATCATACTCCTCTCTTGATCCTTGAAAACTTCCTCCACACCAAACTCGAAACAACTCATTAGAGGGTTAGTGCATAACAAAAATTCACATGTTCAGAGGTGACACAATCATTCTTAAAACTTCTGGACATTGCATAAAGCTACTGGGACATTAATGGATCAAAGAAATTCATCCAACATAGCAAAAGAGGCAATGCAAAATAAAAGGCAGAATCTGTCAAAACAGAACAGTCCGTAAAGATGGATTTTATTAGGCCACCAGACTTGCTCAAATGAAAATGCTCAAATTGAATGAAAGTTGGGTACATATCTGAGGATCATGCACGTAAATTGGCTTAATTTTCTGAGCTACCTACAGGGAGGTAGACCCAGATTCGTGACAGCAAAGAAATCTGGAACTGCGCAGTAATCCAAATCTAGTACTTACTTTACTATCAAAGACTTTACTTGGCACAACAAAACATAAAACTAAGATAAGGAGAGGTTGCTACAGTAGTAAACAACTTCCAAGACTCAAATATAAAACAAAGTACTGTAGCAAAATAACACATGGGTTATCTCCCAAGAAGTTCTTTCTTTATAGCCATTAAGATGGGCTCAGCGGTTTTAATGATGCACTCGCAAGAAATAGTATTTGAAGCAAAAGAGAGCATCAAGAGGCAAATTCAAAACACATTTAAGTCTAAAATGCTTCCTATGCATAGGAATCTTGTAAATAAACAAGTTCATGAAGAGAAAAGTAACAAGCATAGGAAGATAAAATAAGTGTAGCTTCAAAAATTTCAGCACATAGAGAGGTGTTTTAGTAACATGAAAATTTCTACAACCATATTTTCCTCTCTCATAATAATTTTCAGTAGCATCATGAGAAAACTCAACAATGTAACTATCACATAAAGCATTCTTATCATGAGTCTCATGCATAAAATTATTACTCTCCACGTAAGCATAATCAATTTTATTAGTTGTAGTGGGAGCAAATTCAACAAAGTGGCTATCATCATATATAGGAGGCATATTGTAATCATAAAAGAAAATTTTCTCCTCAATGCTTCGGGGACTAAAAAGATCATGCTCATCGAGCCAGCTTCCCCAAGCTTAGAATTTTCCATAGCATTAGCAACAATGGTGTTCAAAGCATCCATAGTAATAACATTCCCATTAGCATGCATATAAAGTTCCATGGGTTTTTTAATTCTCTCTTCAAACACATCATGTCCTAATTCAAGATAAAGTTCATAAAGATCTCTCATATTTTTGTTGTTTTCCATTATGCTTAACTAGTGAAATAAAAACATGCATGATATTAAGTAAAGTAAAATAAGTAACTAATTTTTTTGTGTTTTTGATATAGCAAACAAGATAGTAAATAAAGTAAAGCTAGCAACTAATTTTTTTTGTGTTTTGATATAATGCAGCAAACAAAGTAGTAAATAAAATAAAGCAAGACAAAAACAAAGTAAAGAGGTTGGGAAGTGGAGACTCCCCTTGCAGCGTGTCTTGATCTCCCCGGCAACGGCGCTAGAAAATATGCTTGATGGCGTGTATTTCACACGTTCGTTGGGCAACCCCAAGAGGAAGGTATGATGCGCACAGCAGCAAGTTTTCCCTCAGAAAGAAACCAAGGTTTAATCGAACCAGGAGGAGCCAAGAAGCACGTTGAAGGTTGATGGCGGCGGGATGTAGTGCGGCGCAACACCAGAGATTCCGGCGCCAACGTGGAACCTGCACAACACAACCAAAGTACTTTGCCCCAACGAAACAGGTGAGGTTGTCAATCTCACCGGCTTGCTGTAACAAAGGATTAACCGTATTGTGTGGAAGATGATTGTTTGCAGAGAAAATAGTAAAAACAAGTATTGCAGCAGATTTGTATTTCAGTATTAAAGAATGGACCGGGGTCCACAGTTCACTAGAGGTGTCTCTCCCATAAGATAAAAGCATGTTGGGTGAACAAATTACAGTCGGGCAATTGACAAATAGAGAGGGCATAACAATGCACATACATGGCATGATAAGTATAGTGAGATTTAATTGGGCATTACGACAAAGTACATAGACCGCCATCCAACTGCATCTATGCCTAAAAAGTCCACCTTCGGGTTATCGTCCGAACCCCTTCCGGTATTAAGTTGCAAAGCAACAGACAATTGCATTAAGTATGGTGCGTAATGTAATCAACAACTACATCCTCGGACATAGCGCCAATGTTTTATCCCTAGTGGCAACAGCACAACACAACCTTAGAACTTTCGTCACCTTGTCCCAGGTGTCAATGCAGGCATGAACCCACTATCGAGCATAAATACTCCCTCTTGGAGTTAAGAGCAAAAACTTGGCCAGAGCCTCTACTAATAACGGAGAGCATGCAAGATCATAAATAACACATATGCAATAACTTGATAATTAACATAACATGGTATTCTCTATCCATCGGATCCCGACAAACACAACATAGAGTATTACGGATAGATGATCTTGATCATGTTAGGCAGCTCACAAGATCCAACAATGAAGCACAATGAGGAGAAGACAACCATCTAGCTACTGCTATGGACCCATAGTCCAGGGGTGAACTACTCACTCATCACTCCGGAGGCGACCATGGCGGTGTAGAGTCCTCCGGGAGATGAATCCCCTCTCCGGCGGGGTGCCGGAGGAGATCTCCGGAATCCCCCAAGATGGGATCGGCGGCGGCGGCGTCTCGGTGAGGTTTTCCGTATCGTGGTTTTTCGTCTCGGGGTTTCGCGACGGAGGCTTTAAGTAGGCGGAAGGGCAGAGTGGGGGGCTGACGAGGGGCCCACACCACAGGGCGGCGCGGGCCCCCGTTGGCCGCGCCGCCATGTGGTTTGGCCACCTCGTGGCCCCACTTCGTATGCTCTTCGGTCTTCTGGAAGGTTCGTGGCGAAATAGGCCCCTGGGTCTTCGTTTCGTCCAATTCCGAGAATATTTTGTTACTAGGATTTCTGAAACCAAGAACAGCGAGAAAACAGAAGCGGCACTTCGGCATCTTGTTAATAGGTTAGTTCCAGAAAATGCACGAATATGACATAAAGTGTGCATAAAACATGTAGGTATCATCAATAATATGGCATAGAACATAAGAAATTATCGATACGTCGGAGACGTATCAGCTCTTCGAAAACAAACATCATCTTCCACACTATACATTTAATCCTTTGTTTACAGCAAGCCGGTGAGATTGACAACCTCACTGTTACGTTGGGGAAAAGTACTTTGATTGTGTTGTGCAGGTTCCACGTTGGCGCCGGAATCCCTGGTGTTGCGCCGCACTACACTCCGTCACCAACAACCTTCACGTGTTCCTTGACTCCTACTGGTTCGATAACCTTGGTTTCTTACTGAGGGAAAACTTGCTGCTGTGCGCATCACACCTTCCTCTTGGGGTTCCCAACGGACGTGTGTCTTGCACGCCATCAATGGCGCACGCCTCAACCATCCTATTTATGACAAGGAGCTCTATGCTTTGGTTCGTGTTCTTGAAATTTGTCAACACTATCTTTGGCCAAAAGAGATTATCTTTCGTTCCGACCATGAGTCTTTGAAGTACTTGAAAAGCCAACACAATTTGAACAAACGGCATGCAAAATGGGTTAAGTTCATTGAGTCCTTCCCGTATGTAATCAAATACAAGAAGGGCAAGGACAATGTAGTGGCGGATGCTCTTTCACGCAAAAACACCCTTTTGCTTACTCGCTTGGATTTTCATGTCTTGGAACTTGAGGAGATCAAAGAACTCTATACTTCCGATTCTTTCTTTGCACCGATATTTGAGAAGTGTTCCGTTGACCGAGGATTTGATGACTTCTATTTGCACGATGGCTACTTGTTTAAAGCCAACAAAATTTGCATTCCCGAGTCTTCTCTTCGAAAGTTACTCTTGCAAGAGTCACATGGAGGTGGCCTCATGGGACACTTTGGACGTGACAAGACACTCTCGATGCTATCCACTCATTACTATTGGCCAAAGATGAAGCGAGACGTGGAGCGCCTATGCAACCGTTGCACCACATGCCTTCAAGCTAAGTCCACCACCAACCCTTATGGTCTTTACACTCCTTTGCCAATTCCTCATGCACCTTGGTCGGATATTAGCATGGATTTCATCCTAGGATTACCACGAACAAAACATGGGCATGATTCGATCTTTGTGGTAGTGGATAGGTTCTCGAAAATGGCTCATTTCATACCATTCCATAAGACCGATGATGCTTCACACATTGCTTCGTTGTTTTTCAGGGAAATTGTTCGCCTACACGGAATACCGACAAGCATTGTGTCGGATCGAGACGTCAAGTTTATGAGCTATCTATGGAAGTCGCTCATGGCAAAGTTTGGATTGAAGCTCTTGTTCTCATCATCCTCCCACCCGCAAACGGACGGACAAACGGAAGTGGTCAATAGAAGCCTCTCAACTCTTCTACGCATACTCGTGAAGAAAAACTTGGAAGTCATGGGAAGAGTTCCTTCCGCACGCGGAGTTCGCCTACAATCGAGCCACACACAAGACAACATCACGGAGTCCCTTCATGGTTGTCTACGGCTTCAACCCTCCCACGGGAGTCGACATCCTACCACTCCCCCTTCATGAGAGGACAAACATGGACTTCGACAAGCTCACCGCCGCCACGAAGAAACTACATGAAGAAACAAGAGCAACAATACAAGAACATGTGCTTCGTCAAGCTACCCGCCTCAACGCCAACAAGAAGGAAAGAATATTTGAAGAAGGTGACCTCGTTTGGATACACCTCCGGAAGGAAAGACTCCCTCATGAACGCAACTCAAAGCTCAAGCCAAGAGGAGATGGCCCCTTCAAGGTCCTCAAACGCATCAACAACAACGCCTACGTCATCGACATCCCGACCTTCAAGTACTTGGTGAGCAACACGTTCAATGTATAGGACTTATCGCCCTATCATGGAGATGAGGAAGAGCACGAGTCGAGGACGACTCTTTCCCAAGGGGGGAGGGGAGATGATGTAGCCCCGCTCACCGACGACACTACATCAAGACCAACAAGTCCCCCAAGTGGACCAATGACGCGTGCTCGAGTTAAAGCGTTACATGATAAGGTGAACTCGCTCCTCACTACCCTTGATCTCGGTACCCCATTGGATGGCTTGCTACCTCATGCCGACATGCTTTGTGTTATTAGGTACAAGGAGCATCAAGATCCCGGAGAGGAAGACACACCCTGGTCAAGAGAAGGAGAGGAGCAGCTAGACGTGAAGATGGGAATGGAGCTGGGCTCAACGTCATGTGAAGCGCGCGAAGGAACAAAGGGAGCCAGCCAGCCCAGGACCCGGCCGACCGGCCCCAGGACCGGACCAACCGGTCCTAGACCCGGTCAACCGGGCGGCCCGCCGGACATCCCTCGGTTCCAACCGGGTGTCGCACCGGGGCCAACCGGACGGACATCTGCGACACTTCCGGTTGGCGCCCGGTCGGCCGCCCGGTTCGGACCGGACACGCCGGTCCCTGGCCCGGTCTGACCGGCCCCTGACTGGACCGGCCGGTCCCAGGTCCGGTCCGACCGGCCCCTGGACCGGATCCGTCGAAACACCTCAACCAAAACTGCTTAAGTCGTGTGCTTCGTACCTTTTCGCCATGTGTCACCTTGTAGGCCTATATAAGGACCCAGGACGCCCCTTTTACCTTTTTAGACATAATCTGAGCTTAAACACTCCTTTGAGCTTTGTCTCCCTAGGGTTAGCATCCCTTTGTAATCAAGGCACCCTTGTTGTGGATCTGGATATTTGTGAGTGAGATTCTAGTGCAACCCACTCTCTCTCCCTCACTAATCTCCTTCTCCAATACCAATCTCTCACCGGGAATTCAACCTCGCGTCTCTTCCGGGTGATTCTATTGGCGTGGTCCATCGAGCCACGGGGGTAAGTATCGGGTGTATCGGGTTGGCGTGTGTGTGAAATCTTCTCGTGATCTTCTCGTGTTCTTCGCGTTCTTCCTCTTCCCCACCTTTTTCCCTTGGATTTTGGGTCAATCGCGAGATCGGGCCAAACCCTAGATCTCAGATCTCATCAATCTATCTTTACTATTAAACTAAAACCTGCGTATGCCTGGTATCACACTTGAAATAATTACATAGAAATGCCATCTCAAACCCGTCGCATAGCTCTAGCTCGCCCCGAGAAAATATCGGCACCATCCCGTCGGTCCACACTACTGGTCTACCGCACCTGCCGCGCAGCTGATCTCTCGCGTGGGAGAAAACTCGGCGGTGACCGTTCTCTGGATTTCTGCGTCTATCTCATACGTGATATCAGAGCATCTCCAGCGGGGCGACGCATTTCAGCGTCCGAAAATGTTCGCGCGCGTCCGTTGCGTCGACCGAAATGGTCGAAATCGACCGCGCGTACGTTTGTGTCGGGGGTGGCTCCAGCGGCACGACGCATTTTTTGCGAGAATCATTTTTTTATAACATGAAAACATAATTTACATAGTTTAACACATGAAAATAAACCCTAAACGCCTGCGCCTACTACTCCTCCTCATCGTTGTCGAGCACGATGAGCTCCGGTACCGCCCACGGCCAGTTGGAAACCGGCGGAATGTACGCCGGGCGCGGCGACGGTGCTGGAGGTGGATCCGCCCAGGGCTGTGGCTGTGGCGGAGGTGGAGGCGGCCAGTCTTTGTGGCTGTGGCGGCGGTGGAGGCGCCCAGGGTTGTGGCTGTGGCGGCGGTGGAGGCGGCCAGTGCTGTGGCTGTGGCGGCGGTGGAGGCGCCCATGGATGTGGCGGCGGAGGAGGAGTCCAGGGGTTGTACGGCGGCGGTTGTGGACCAAGTCCTGTAGCACCAGTCGTAGGGATTCATCCTCCGACAGGCCCGGCGACATGAACCCGGTGGCGCACCGGGGCAGCGGTGGCTGCACAGGTCGGTCGTTCTCGGAGACGAGGAGGCCGAGCTTCGCCATCTCGTAGTCCGTCATGTTGTCCGGGAACTCGAACTCATGGTCGTCTGCCATGCCTAGCTGCCATTCCTGGAAGACGACCGCGACATAGTCGTCACTGTCGTCCATGACCTCCTCGTTGTGGTACGTCAGCGCCTCGATGTAGTCGTCATCGTCGTCGTCGTCGTACTGCGCACGCGTTGGTGCCCGGTGCGCACGCGTCGGCGCTTGCTGTCTTCGAGGACGAGGCGGTGGTGGACGGTCGAAGGGAAAGTCCCTGTCGCCCATGAAGCCCGCCCTCCTCCTCTGATCCCTCTCGGACACGAGATATGTGCGCCAGCTGTCGGAGTCGATGGCGTACGCCGGATCGGCGCGGAGGTTCGACGGCAGGTACCGCCTCCTTTGCCGGATCTCGGCGCTCCTATCTGGCTCGCGCGCAGGCACGTGAGGGGTGGGCACCCGGCTGTAGCTGAGCCGCTAGCCGCCACGCAATTGCACGCCCGACCAGGCGTCGCACGGCATCCAGTTCCCGTGCATCAGCCTCCCCAGCGTGACGGGCAGCGGCACCCTCTGCGTCCGCTCCCCCTTCTTGGTGCTACTGCCGGACGCTTCGAAATCGTTATTCTTCTTTCCCATGGTGTTGCGGCGGCGCGGCGGTGGAGGTGGGAGTGGAGGTGTAGGCGAGGGCAAGAACTGTGCCGGTCAACTTGTAAGGCCAGCCGCTCACGGGATACGATACCATTGAAGGCGACGCAGAAGCCAAGCCGCCGCCCGCCAATGCGCGCGTAGAGCAGGCAACCGTGACATTGAAGTCGAAGGCTGCGGCGCAGACGCGAAAGTGCTGACCACGGAAGCACTGGCCGCGGAAGCGATGCCCTTGATACCGGGTCGCTGCCATGCGGGCCCGTGGGGGAAGCAAGCGGATGCTCGGCGCCACCGCGCAGCGTCCACGGAGACGCAAATGTGTCGCATATTTGCGCCGCGTTTGAGTCGCGGCGAACGCTCCGGACACGAAACATCGCCCCGCTAGAGCTAGATGCAGACGTATTTCCGGTCCGCGCGGACGCAAACGGTCGCACCCGTTTGCATCGCCCCGTGGAGATGCCCTCAGCCATGTCAACTGCGACTGATTTTCTTGCCACGCGCGCCCTCCCATTTCCTAATGACTAAAATACATGGCTGATCACTGAAGTTGTCCGTATAATTCGGTTGGATCACTGTAATCAGAAAAGTGAAAGTTACTATCCCTATACAGCTATACTTGGTCAGGTGTGTCACCCTACGGTCACTGCAGACGTTGCGGCTACGTAAGCATGTACGTGACGTGGTGGGACCCAGCTGCAGCGATGGAGGAATTTGGACCCACCCGGGGTTCGTGTGTGCCACGCGGAGCAAGCTAGTCGGAGCAAAAGGAGAGGCCGGACTCTGTGTTCTCACACTGAACATGGCTAACAAATTCATGGCCATGGCACTCCGGCCCTCCTCGCATACCGCGCCGCGAGCCCGCGAACAACGCACCGGAGATCGTGGAGCTCTCGACCAACCTCGAGTCGTGCTCGCCCTGGCCACAGACCGCGCTGCCTCCCAGCGTCTTGCGTGCCGGCCGTCGCCCAACCACGCCTACCGCGTCCCACCTCCAACCTAGCTCGTCGCGGCAATTCGCGCCGCCGGACGCCTGCACGAGAAGCCCACGCCTCCGGACAAGGCAGAGGCGTGCGCAGCTCTACGACTGCCTCCTCAACCACGTGTTCATGCTCAACGCCTTCCCCGACCTCGGCGTTAGGTCGCTGCTCTCGCGGACATGGGCCTGTTCGTGGCCGCCGCAGACCTGCTTCGGTGTCAGCTTCTACTTCTAAGAGCTGTGCTACTCACACGCTGATCACTTGGAACACACACACACAAACTCAAAGAGAATTGAGTGACACGAGTAGTATTTTGGTGCAGCTCAAGACGTCTGCTTTTCTTGCTTCTTCTCTACTACTTGGTGTGTCCTGAAATGATACTACCTCCGTTTCAAGGAATAAGGCGCACGCGTATTCCAAGACGAACTTTGACCATAAAAGTTGAGCAACAAAATCTTGATTATATTACATGTATATAGTATCGTTAGATTCGTATTGAAAAGCACTTTTTAATGATGCTAATTTCATACAAACAATATTTATCTATTTAAAGTAATTCTCGGTCAAACAAAAACCTCGTAAAACGAGGGCGCCTTATTCCTTGAAACGGAGGTAGTACAAGGGTGTCCTATTTATACTACTAGATGAGCTGCATGGTTTAGCTCTTCTACTACTCTCTAAAGTGTGGACAGCTGACCGTTGAAGGCCAAGAAGTCCAGCCCCATTATTCACCTACAGCATTGCACGTTTATCATCTTCTAGCCGGCCAAGCAAGGCTGATGTTCACACTACTACTATTACTACTAGCACATGCACCTACGCATGCACATGCCCGTACTGGTTCCCCTGCCTCTAGCAACTTGATTAATACAACAATTCTCCCCCTAATTTAGTTGCCGTTGACGATGACGACGCCAATTCTATCTCGCAGACTCTGGAACTGAGTGCGACCAAGTGCCTTGGTCAGAATGTCCGCGAGTTGGTCTTCAGTGCCGATGTACTCAACATCGATCTTTCCATCCTCGACACACTCCCTGATAAAATGGAATCGTGTCTCGATGTGCTTACTCCGGTCATGGAAGACCGGATTTTTGCACAGCTGAATTGCAGACTTGTTGTCCACAAAGATTGTCGCTGTGTCATCCTTCTTGTCGAGGAGGTCGCCAAGAAGTCGTCCGAGCCAAACTCCTTGGCAAGCCGCGGTTGTCGCAGCAATGTACTCCGCCTCGCACGATGAAAGTGCGACCACCTTCTGCTTCTGTGACTGCCAAGTCACGGGGTTACGACCAATCATGAATAGCATACCTGAGGTGCTCTTTCGGTCGTCGATGTCCCCTGCCATGTCGGCGTCGCTGTAGCCGATCAGCTTGCCACCATCTTTATCCTTCACGTAGCGGCAGCCATAGTTGCGTGTACCAGCAATGTACCGCAACAAGTGCTTGACAGCAGCCATGTGCTCTGTCGTGGGCTTCTCCATGAACCGGCTAACGTAGCCGACAGCGAATGCAATGTCAGGCCGAGTGTGCACAAGGTACCTTAGGCTCCCGACAATGCTGCGGTAGAATGTTGCGTCCACCGGTGGATTAGGGCTCTCCTTGCTCAGCTTAAGCCTGGGCTCCATTGGGACATGCACTGGGTTGCAGTCGCCCATGCTGGTCTTGTCGAGTAGCTTGCCGGCGTATGCCGCCTGACCGAGTGTTATCTCGCTAGCGGTCTGCTTCACCTCGATGCCGAGGTAGTAGCTCAAGAGGCCTAAGTCGCTCATCTTGAACTTCTCCTTCATCTCCTTCTTGAACTTGGAGATCTCTTGTGTGCTTGCACCGGTCACGACCAAGTCGTCGACGTAGACGCCGAGAAGTAGTCGCATGTCGCCGGTGCCGCGCGCATAGACTGCATGCTCCGACGGGCTCCTCTGAAACCCAAGCGACAACAGTGTGCTGTCGAGCTTAGCATTCCAGGCCCTCGGTGCTTGGCGCAATCCGTAGAGTGCCTTCCGCAGCCGTAACACCTTGCCTTCTTCTCCTTCGCGGACAAAACCAGGTGGTTGTGCCACGTACACCTCCTCAAGAAGATCTCCGTTGAGGAACGCCGATTTGACATCCATGTGGTGCACTTCCCAACTCTGTTGTGCAGCAAGTGCGATGAGCACGCGCACAGAGTCGAGTCGAGCGACAGGAGCGAACACTTCGTCGAAGTCGATGCCGGCGCGCTGGACATATCCCTTTGCAACAAGGCGAGCCTTGTGCTTGATGATGTCGCCAGCACTGTTCTTCTTCAGTTTGAAGACCCACTTGAGCCCGATGGGGCGATGACCCGCTGGCAAACTTGTGAGTTCCCAGGTGCCATTCTCCTCGATGGCGGTCATCTCATCCAACATGGCAGCACGCCATGCTGGGTGTGGTTCAGCTTCGGCGAACGTGGCAGGTTCTTCACCCACCACCAGAAGGAGCTCCTCAGCGGACTCGGCGACAATGTTGTCGATGGTGCGGAACCTGCGTAGCCGTCCGTCGCCATCCGCCGAGGTTGGTGTCACTCCAGGTGGAGGTGACACAAACTCGACTGGAGCGTCGTGACCAGCGTGCTGCGAGACAGGCATAGTCGCAGGTGTTGCTGGTTCCTCCGGTTGATGTGTAGAGAGTGGCGGAGATTGTGCCACTCCCCCGTCATCCGTGGCCACATCGTCGTTCACGCTAGTGTCGACTCCCGAAACGGGGAAATCGATGGTGAACGTGTGAGCGGGGTGAGCGTCGGCGTGCTCAGCCCACTCCCAGCTTGCATCCTCGTCAAACACGATGTCTCGGGAGACATGTGCGCGCTGCGACACGGGGTCAAATAGCTTGTATGCCTTTGATCCAACATCATAGCCCATGAGTACCATGGGCGTGCTTCGGTCATCAAGCTTCTTGAGTTGGGGGCGCGCCGTCTTGACATGTGCAACACATCCAAACACCCGTAAGTAGGACACGTTTGGTATTTTTCCATGCCATACCTCATACAAAGTTTTGTTGTCGACGTTGCGCGTGTAGGAGCGGTTGAGGATGTAGACCGCCGTGGTCACCGCCTCTCCCCAGAATTTGTTCGGCACTCCTCGCGCCTTGAGCATGCTGCGAGCCATGGCAACAACGGTCTGGTTGCGCCGCTCCACTACCCCATTCTGCTGAGGAGAATAGGGAGCGGACAAGTGCCGCTGGACGCCGTGCTCAGCACAGTATGCATCGAAATCCTTGGACGTAAATTCGCCGCCGCGATCCGTCCTGAGCGTGCGCAGTTTGCACCCACTCTGCACCTCAGCACTTGCCTTGAAGCGCTTGATTGCCGCCTCTGCCTCGTCCTTCGAGGCGAGAAGCGTCAGCCACATGTAGCGGCTGTGGTCATCCACGAGCAGCAGGAAGTATCTCTTCCCGCCTGGTGTCGGTGGTGAGATGGGACCGCAGAGGTCACCGTGCACCAACTCGAGCTTCTCCGTCGCACGGAACTTG
Source organism: Lolium rigidum (assembly GCF_022539505.1). NCBI lineage: Eukaryota > Viridiplantae > Streptophyta > Magnoliopsida > Poales > Poaceae > Lolium > Lolium rigidum. Next base: position 234,093,590 of record NC_061513.1, on the reverse strand, counting down.
GCCGTTTGAGGAAACGGGGCGCGACGTTGCTTGCCCGCCAGGCAAGCATCGCAAAGCTTGTCGACATGGTCGATCTCTGGGAGACCGCGCACCATGCCCGTGCGCGCCATCTTCTCCAGAGCACCAAAATGCTGATGGCCAAGGCGCTCGTGCCAGCGCCATGCATCACTGCCGCGGCGAGCCGAGAGGCAAACCGGCTGCGCGATCTGTAGAGGAACCTTGTACAGGCGGTTCCGTGAGCGCTCCACCTTGGCGAGGAGACGCCGGTTTCTATCACGGACGTACATGGTGCCGTCGCGTATCATAGTCTCGCAGCCATTCTCGTCGAGTTGGCCGAGACTGATGATGCTTGTCTTCAGGCGTGGGATGTAGTAGGCCTCCGTTAGCGCGCGGTGCTCACCACCGCGACTAGTGAACATTACGGTACCTCGCCCGCATATGTTCACCACGGAGTTGTCGCCGAACTTCACCGAGCCAGTGACCTTCTCGTCAAGGTCGGCGAAGGCTTTGCGGTCGCCCGTCATGTGGTTCGATGCACCGGTATCTAGATACCACGGCGCATCGACGGGTTCCGCCTCGTCGCCAAGCCGTACCTTTGTGCGTTCTTCGTTGAGGAAGACATGGCCACCAGTACGCTCGGGCTCCATCGAGATGGCAGTCACTTGTGCCATTAGCATCGCCGGTTCATTGTCGTCGCCGGCCTGCACCAAGTGTGCCTCATCTCGCTGCTTCTTACGGCACTCACGAGCCCAGTGGCCCGGTATACCGCAGTACCGACACTTGTTGTCTTGCGGGGCGCCGTATGCGGCGCGGCCTCGTTGGCCGCCCTCTCCAGCCCGATTACGTGCGCTGTCCTGGCCGCGCCCGCGTCCTCTGTCGCGGCGCCGGTTCGGCACATAGCCGCTACCACTGCTACCACCAGACGGGCCGTCGCTCTTGTGATGCATGCGAGCGCGCCACTGGTCCTCCGTGAGCAGGAGCTTGCTACTGGAATCGTGCTCATCGTCGTCTCTTTCATCGACGACCTTGAGCCGGCCGACGAGCTCCTCAATGGACAAAGTATTCAAGTCCACCAAGCTCTCAATCGACCAACACAATTGCTTGTACCGCTTAGGAGCGATACGTAGCAGCTTGAGGACGACCTTCTTCTCGTCAAGCGGGTCGCCAAGGACCTCCAACTCGTTGGCGAGAGCTTGGAGTCGCATGGCGAAGTCATCGATTGACTCCCCTGGACGGAACTTGATCTCCTCGTAGTTGAGGCGCAGCGTTTGCGCCCTCGACTCGCGCACTCGCTCGGCGCCGAGTCGTAGAGTCTTGAGTGTGTCCCAAGCCTCCTTGGCTGTCTTCTTGACGGCGAGGGTGGCGAGCATCTCCGGCGGCACGGCACGAAGGATTGCTTCGAGTGCCAGCCTGTCGTCGGTGAACTCTGCGTCACCCGTCTCCACCGCCTTCCACCAGCCACGACCTTCGAGAATGACGCGCATGAGCAGCGACCATTCGTGGTAGTTGGAGCGTGTTAGGAGCGGAATGGCCGTCGAGGACATGCCCGCGTCACGCGCAGAACGCGGAGCTGCTAGCTCCCGTCCGCCGTTCTTCGCTGCCAGCACACGAGCCATGATCCTCTCCTCGATCTCGGCTTCCATTTCCTCCGACGTCCTTGACCCGCTAACACCTCCGCCCTTCGGCATAACTACACAACTTGGCTCTGATAAAAGGAGGAGGAGGTGCTCCACGCGTACGTCGGCAGGCTGCGACGGTGTGCGTTGTACGTCGTGCACGACGACCTGAGGCGCAGCGCGCTCGTGGGCGACGAATCGCGGCTCGGCCGCCTCTGTGGTCTTCATCCGCGGCGTGCAACATGGTGCGCTTACGCATACCCAAGAACACGCCAGTTCATGGTTTGGTCTCAAACCGGCCAAACCATTAGCCCAACCCGCACCAGACCAGATGTGCGGTTTATATTGGGTTGGATTGGTTTCAGGATTGAAACCGTGAGCAGAAAATCCTTATCTGGGTTGAGACGGGTTCAATCCGAGCAAAACTATTGAAACCGTACGTACGCACTACGCAGGCTCGCAGAGTCGGAACAAACCACTAGATTGCATCGGCCGTGGACTCGCTGCACGGACACGCCGTGGAAGTCCACCGGCCGCTTCTCGTCGTCGCACAGTGAGGCAGCTCGCCTTTGGGAGCGACGTCGCCATCCGCGCCTCATCGGCGTCGTACTTGCCGCACAGCCACTGGTCTACCGTGTCGAGCGCCGCGCGCTGCCGCTCGTGCTCCTGCTCCTACACCCCGTCCAGCAGCACGTTCTGGTCATCGGCAGCGAAGCTGCCCAGCGGGCACCGCCCGTAGGCGAACACGTGGTCACCGGGGTCACCTTGCTCGTGCGCACCAGCTCCGGGGCCAGGTACCCCATGGCGCCCACCACATGCATCGTCTCTGTGGGTCGACGCCGTGGTCGTATAGCCTCGCGAGCCCGATGTTGCCGAGGCGCCCGTTCATGTCGCCGTCCAGGAGCACGTTGCTGGCCTTGATGTCCCGGTGGATGACGATCATGTCCTACTCTTCGTGGAGGTACAACAGGCCGGACGCGACGCCCTTGGTGATTTGGAACCTCTGCGCCCATCTCACCCATGTACGGCGGGCCGGCGGCCATGACTGGTCCGACGATAGCCGCAACATCTGCAGTGACCGTAGGATGACACACCTGACCAAGTATGAGGATCGTAACTTTCACTTTTTGGAGTACAATGATCCAACCGAATTATACGGACAACTTCAATGATCAATAATTTACTCTTTCCTAATTCAATCCCACTTCCAATGTATCGTACGTGTTGTCAACAAACTAACTAACCAACCGGACCAACTAATTCGCTTATCCTAACACCCCAACCTGTGGTTGGATGGTTAGGAAAGCGATGCATTCACCAGCCTGCGGAGTTAAATCCGGATTTGACACTCGAGTGTCTCATAAAGGCGGAATATTCTTCGGTGGGAGGCGACGTTCCCGTCGACAGCGAAGCGCCTGTGGTGACTTCGTCAATCTCAAGACCCGCCGGATCAGTTCTTCAACGCAGCCTCTTGGAGGTGCTCATAGGGGTAGGGTGTGCGTGTGTGCGTTCATAGGGGTGAGTGTGTGCGCGTATGTATGAGCGTCTTTGATTGTACTGTGTTTCGCAAAAAAAAAAAAAAAAAAAACTAATTCGCTTATCCTAACAGATAGATGGATAAGTTCCAGTCGTGTTGTCAACAAACAAACTAATTCGTTTTTTTGAGATGAATCTATTTTATGAACGCTTTTTTTCCCTCTTCTGGTTGCAGCATCCCTGCATCACGCACAAACGTGAGGTGGGCTATGCTTATTCATTGAACTTCACATTCCAATTTGGATTATCATGGCGTAAATTTACTTCAAGTACTATACGGTTCGTTTTACAGATATGTCTAAAAAATTAGATTCTATTTTTCCAGCCTTAGCTGGCATCTGATAAAGTAGCATGACAATTCAATTACCTGGATCTATTGTTAATCATTCAATCACATTTAGCATTTATTAGTGATTTGATAGATCTGCTGAACGGGACCATAGTGTATGTGTGGCCGAACTGGTACGTGAGGCTACAGAAGCAATCTAGGTCTTCCTGGCTGCCGATCTGCCCCGCCTCTATGGCCTTCGGGCCATGGAGGTAAACCACGAATTCGTCAACATCAGAGACAAACAAACAAAGGCAGAAGCAAAGGGCAAATGAAATAACGGCTTACTTGTAAATTTGCGGTTCTGCGTTTCGAAGCGCATCACTATGGCATTTTCCCGCTCGATTTGCTGGGTCTCCTTATCACTTAAAGTATCCTCAACGGTCTTGAGTCTCTTGCAAAGACATTCGACAGCAGCGGCATCCTTCTCGGCTTGCTCACGAGCTTTTTCGCTGATTTTAAGCTTGGCCTCTAGCGCAGCGACATGTTCTTCGGCACGACGGAGCGCCTCTGAAATAGAAAGATCAAAAGGCAAAGAATCCTTATTAGAAGGCGAAGAATCCCCTGGCAGAAACAAGAAACACGCTAAGAGTAGTGCAAGTTTTACCTCTCAAAATAGCAGCTTCATCACGGAACCCAATAAATTGGGAGCCCAGGTTGATTAGATCCTTCATCAAGGGTTGTACAAAAAAATCGACAAGATAGAAAGATATCGTCAGAAGAGAAAAACTCGACAAGCAAAAAAGGTGATGAGCAGGAACAAGGGAACTTACATCTTCCAGGAAGGGAGTCAACGCACTCCCAGTGGCAATGTCTCCTGTGTTACCAGCCCCGAGTCTAGCTTTCTTCCCTAGAGGCGCTCGGGGGCTAGGCACGGGAGTTGGCGCTTTCGAGTTATGTTGTGGGGGAGGCGAGGTTTCCGTGGCAGCACGGTGTTCGTCGGAGAGAACTAGCGTGTTGGAGGTGCTCGTAGGAGCTGTCCCATGCGCGGTGGGTTCCTCCTCCTCGTCAGCTCTATCAGGTATAACAACAAATATAACATGAGAGTCTGGAAGAACAAAAGAAGCAGACAAAAATAGAAAAGATCGACTTACGAGCTAACAGCACCAACATCGGCAAAAGGGTCGAAGGCACCTTCTTCCTCCGGGGAAGATTCATCGGCATCTATTTCGTCAAGTTTGGACGCGCCGGAATCTTTGACATTGTCTCTCTTCCTCTTGCGCCCATCGGGAGAAGTGGCAAGAGGAGGAGAGATGGAATGACCAGACTCAGAATGTTGGTCTGACCATGTTTCTTTTTCGGAGGAACCTGCGGATTTTTGGGATTCCGCAGCTTCACTCTCAGGAAGAGAGGATTCTTGTGAATCGTCGATAACAATAACCTAACCATCCACCTCTCCACCTTCAGGTTAGGGAGGAAGATAAGATAGAATTTGGTGATCCTACAGAGCGCAAGACAAACATAAGACAAGAAAGTGAGTACACAAGGAAAACAAATAGCAGTCGAAAAAATAGTTATACAACTCGAAAACAAGTTACTTACTTCGGGAAGAGCGTGGCTGCCACTGAAGGGCACCACGCGACAGGAAGAAGGAACTTCGTTGTTCTTGCTCAACGAAGTAAATCGGCGGACGATTTTCTCCAAATCCTATAAAGGAAGCTCGGTAGAGACTCTGTCTGTAACATCCCAAAAATTCAAAACAAAACAAATGAATTTCCCTAGTTCCAAATTTTGGAACCAACAAAAACTTTTATTAAATTAAGTGTGAGACATAGTGACCTTGATTAATTCTTGTGCAATTGCCATGATTGTTTGTTATAGTATTTTGAAGTGAGCTTAAACCCTAAACCTCACCCCTCTTTTCATCACCCAAGTTAAAATAAAATAAAAGGAAATTAAATAAGAAAAAGGCATATGTGCCTATGGCTATTTTTGTGAAACTTTACCCTAAGCTTTTCTACTCTGTTTAGAGGTTTGGAAAACCTTCTTACACCTTACCTAGTACTTCCCAAACCTAATTCAAGTTGTTTCCAAAGAAAATAAAAAGAAACTAAAAATGCCATAGAGGCATATGAGAGTAAAATAGCAAATTTGTGAATTTGGGAATCTTGACCCTAAGACTTGTTGTGAATGGTGGGATCACTCCTATATACCATTTCAACACTCAACAACACCATTTGAGTCAAGCCAAGTCAAATTAAAACTCAAATGCAACATATGCATAGAGGCATATGTGACACATAGCCATAATACCCAATTCTTGTTCTATGACTTTAAACCTTGACCAAATGATGTGAAACCATCTCCAAACATAATATAACACTAAATTGACCCTAACCCATGCCCAAGTAAAGCAAGGGGAACAATTTACAAAAATAATGAAATTTGACATATCACCTCTTATGTGATATGGCCATTTTTGCAAATCTTTGAGCTAGACCTTTTGGAATGGATTCAATGGTTTGAAAATGTTTCTAAACTAATAAGAATCACATTAGAGTCAAGAAAAGTCAAATCAAATGGAGAGAAATCAAATAGTGAGAAAATCCCAATTTCCCTCACATACACTTTGGCCAATTTTGCAAATCTTCACCAAAGGCCACCATTGCTTGATATATTGCTTGGAGAATACTTATATATGTTAAACAAACACAAATGCATCAAAGAAACCAGAATCAAATCCAAGAAAATCTCAAAACCAACATACATGTGATAATGGTCAAAATTGAGTTTTATAAAATGTTCACCACTTTACCCCTCTGGTTTTGACTTTTCCTCAACCAAACTTGGTCAACTATTGCCATTTCATCCAAGACCTTGTCAAGGTGAACAACTTTCATGTTGACCACACATGCTAACTTTGACCAGGTTGACCAGAATGGATTTGACAAGATGTGACTTTGAAACAAAGTGAAGATGACCCCAATTTTGAAATCTTGCAAATCTTCACCAAAATGAATACCACCACCACCATTCCATCACATTAATTATATAATTGAGCTCCACCAAAAAGAATTGCAAAATTCCAATAAATGTTTCATGCGGCCATTTCATCATACACATGGCAGGCACAAATCTAGTTTTGTAATACACCTCTTTGTCCACTGGTTTTTAGCCTCCACCACTTTAACTTTGTGATCATCAACCTTCATGTACCTCTTCTGCATCATCCCAGCCCATTTGCTCTGTTTAAAGTGGAGGCATGATCACTTTTGCAACCATGCCGTACCCATGCCGGCCACTCTCACTCCATTTCTCTCTGGCCCTCATCTCTCACTCTCACCATGTCAAATGAGTTGCCTGCACTCTCCTACTCACGCCAGTACCCTTACCAGCTAAAGGCTTGCACGACATTGGCCAGAACACGCACGCCCGGACAACGCCCAGAACGTGCCAGGCACGCGGTGAGCGCGCACGGACAACGTCCTGGGCGCGCCAGGACGCCATGCGCTCGAGCACCCTCGCCCTCCTCTACAAAGCCTACGCCTGCGTCAAGCACCACCACCCTCACCTCTACCCCGTAGACATGCTCTCCAGCTCGCGGAGGACCAGTCACCGTCGCCATCATCGCAACTCTGCCGCCACGGTACTGCAAGTACGCCACCATCGCCAGCACGCCTCAGACCATCATTCGGCATGCCATCACGCGCGTTAGCTCCGCCTGGCCATCGCCTACCTCGCGCGGCCCCTACTTTTCCCCTTCGCGCCCTGGAAAGCCCTCGCCGTCGACGATGGCCACGGCACTCCCGCAGCACACCTCCACTCTATAAAAGGAGAGCTTCCGCGCTCGAATCCTTCACACCAACGAGTTTCCCTCCCTCTCCTCGATCTCCTCCACCTCTTCTCCAAGCCAATTACGCTCACCACCGCCGGAATTTGATCGGAATCCGCCGCCACAGTAGCTCATCACCGTCGTCAAATTAGTCCACCTCCGCTCCTCCCACGGCTACCAGTGAGATCCCCGTCGTCGACAACCTCTTCCCGCACTAGCGCCGCCCCTCGCCGGAGCTCCGTCACGCCGCCGACCCCCTACCTCGCCGTCGCAGCAAGGTCATCTCCCCGACGGTGACGACGATTCACAGTCGTCCGATCCGCATCTAATCGCACGGCCGAGGTGAGCCCTTACCGTTTCGGTGAATTAAAGTCACTGACGCGTGGGACCTCCTGTCAGCTGGCCCAAATCGTTGCTGGGCTGGTTTCTCCCATTTTCAAATCATTCGGCCCAATTGCATTCCCGCCTAAGCCCAGTTAGCTTTAATTCAAATATTTTGTTTCAGCAAAGTTTCAATACTGGTGCAGTGTGATGTCTACGGGTGCTTCTGTTCTTGTAGACAGTGTTGGGCCTCCAAGAGCAGAGGTTTGTAGAACAGCAGCAAGTTTCCCTTAAGTGGATCACCCAAGGTTTATAGAACTCAGGGAGGAAGAGGTCAAAGATATCCCTCTCAAGCAACCCTGCGATCACAGTACAAGAAGTCTCTTGTGTCCCCAACACACCTAATAGACTTGTTAGATGTATAGGTGCACTAGTTCGGCGAAGAGATAGTGAAATACAAGTGGTATGAATGAATATGAGCAGTAGTAACGGCGCCAGAAAAGTGCTTGCTGGCGTGCAGTTGATGGTAGTAATATTGCAGAAAGTAAAGATGCAGTAAAACAGTGAACAAGCGATGATTGCAGTATTTGGAAACAAGGCCTAGGGATCATACTTTCACTAGTGGACACTCTCAACATTGATCACATAAATCAATAAGTTCTCTTCATTTGTGCTACATATACTCTTGTTTGATAATGAACACCATTCGTTGTGTAGGGCTACGAGAGCACCTCAATGCCGGAGTTAACAAGCTCCACAACATTCGACATTCATATTTAAGTAACCTTTAGAGCATAATAGATCTTTGCAATTTAAACCGAGTACTAACATAGCATGCACACTGTCACCATCACACTACGAAGGGGGAATAAATCACATCAATACTATCATAGTAATAATTAACTCCATAACCTACAAGAGATTATGATCATAGCCTACGCCAAGTACTACACGATGCACACACTTGTCACCATTACACCGTGAAGGAGGAATAGACTACTTTAATAACATCACAAGAGTAGCACATAGACTAATAGTGATACAAAACTCATATGAATCTCAATCATGTAAGGCAGCTCATGAGATCATTGTATTGAAGTACATATGAGAGAGATTAACCACATAGCTACCGGTACAGCCCCGAGCCTCGATGGAGAACTACTCCCTCCTCATGGGAGACAGCAGCGTTGATGAAGATGGCGGTGGTGTCGATGGAGGAGCCTTCCAGGGGCACTTCCCCATCCCGGCGGCGTGCCGGAACAGAGACTCCTGTCCCCCAGATCTTGGCTTCGCGATGGCGGCGGCTCTGGAAGGTTTCTCGTACCGTGGCTTTTCCGTCGAACGTGGTAGGGTTTTCGCGACGGAGACCTTAAGTAGGCGGAAGGGCAGCCTCGGAGGGGGCCTGGTGGGCCCACACACTAGGGGGGCGCGCCCCACCCCTTGGCCGCGCCGCCCTGGCGTGTGGGGCCCCCTGGATCCTCTCCGGTACTTCTTCGATGCTCTGGAACCTTCCGGGAAAAATAGGATGTTGGGCGTTGATTTCGTCCGATTCCGAGAATATTTCCTTTCTAGGATTTCTGAAACCAAAAATAGCAGAAAACAGCAACTGGCACTTCGGCATCTCGTTAATAGGTTAGTTCCGGAAAACGCACAATAATGACATATAATGTGTATAAAACATGTAGGTATCATCAATAAAGTAGCATGGAACATAAGAAATTATAGATACGTTTGAGACGTATCAAGCATCCCCAAGCTTAGTTCCTACTTGCCCTCGAGTAGGTAAACGATAACAAAGATAATTTCTTAAGTGACATGCTATCATAATCTTGATCATACTATTATAAAGCATATGAGATGAGTGCAGCGATTCAAAGATATGGTAAAGACAATGATTAAACAATTGAATCATATAGCAAAGACTTTTCATGAGTAGTACTTTCGAGACAAGCATCAATAAGTCTTGCATAAGAGTTAACTCATAAAGCAATAGATTCAAAGTAAAGGCATTGAAGCAACACAAAGGAAGATTAAGTTTCAGCGGTTGCTTTCAACTTGTAACATGTATATCTCATGGATAGTTGTCAATGCAAAGCAATATAACAAGTGCAATAAGCAAGCATGCAAGAATCAATGCACGAGTTAACACAAGTGTTTGCTTCTAAGATAGAGAGAAATGGGTAAGCTGACTCAACATAAAAGTAGAAGAATGGCCCTTCGCGAGAGGAAGCATTGATTGCTATATTTGTGCTAGAGCTTTGGTTTTGAAAACAAGAAACAATTTTGTCAACGGTAGTAATAAAGCATATGCATTATGTAAATTATATCCTACAAGTCGCAAGCCTCATGAATAGTATACTAATAGTGCCCGCACCTTGTCCTAATTAGCTCGGATTACCTGGATTATCATCGCAATACATATGTTTTAACCAAGTGTCACAAAGGGGTACCTCTATGCCGCCTGTACAAAGGTCTAAGGAGAAAGCTCGCATTGGATTTCTCGCTTTTGATTATTCTCAACTTAGACATCCATACAGGGACAACATAGACAACAAATAATGGACTCCTCTTTAATGCATAAGCAATTAGCAACAATTAATGTTCTCGTATGAGATTGAGGATATTTGTCCAAAACAGAAACTTCCACCATGATTCATGGCTTTAGTTAGCGGCCCAATGTTCTTCTCTAACAGTATGCATGCTCTAACCATTCAACTAGTGGTAAATCTCCCTTACTTCAGACAAGACGGACATGCATAACAACTCACATGATATTCAACAAAGTGTTGATGGCGTCCCAGAAACATGGTTATCGCACAACAAGCAACTTAATAAGAGATAAAGTGCATAAGTACATATTCAATACCACAATAGTTTTTAGGCTATTTGTCCCATGAGCTATATATTGTAAAGATAAAGAATAGAAATTTAAAGGTAGCACTCAAGCAATTTACTTTGGAATGGCGGAGAAATACCATGTAGTAAGTAGATATGGTGGACACAAATGGCATAGTGTTTGGCTCAAAGATTTGGATGCACGAGAAGTATTCCCTCTCAATACAAGGCTAGGCTAGCAAGATTGTTTGAAGCAAACTCAAGTATAAAACGGTGCAGCAAAGCTTACATATGAACATATTGAAGCATTATAAGACTTTACGTCGTCTTCCTTGTTGTTCAAACACCTTAACCAGAAAATATCTAGACTCTAGAGACCAATCATGCAAACCAAATTTTAACAAGCTCTATGTATTTCTTCACTAATAGGTGCAAAGTATATGATGCAAGAGCTTAATCATGAGCACAACAATTGCAAAGTATCAAGTTATTCAAGACATCATACCAATTACTACATGTAGCATTTCCCGTTTCCAACCATATAACAATTAACGAAGCAGTTTCAACCTTCGCCATGAACATTAAAAGCTAAGAACACATGTGTTCATATGAACCAGCGGAGCGTGTCTCTCTCCCACACAAGCATTTATTCAAACAAAAACAAAAACAAAAACAAACAGACCCTCCAAGTAAAGTACATAAGATGTGACCGAATAAAAATATAGTTTCAAGGGAGGAACCTGATAAATTTGTCGATGAAGAAGGGGATGCCTTGGGCATCCCCAAGCTTAGATGCTTGAGTCTTCTTGAAATATGCAGGGATGAACCACGGGGCATCCCCAAGCTTAGAGATTTCACTCTTCTTGATCACATTGTATCATCCTCCTCTCTTGACCCTTGAAAACTTCCTCCACACCAAACTCAAAACAACTCATTAGAGGGTTAGTGCATAATCAAAATTCACATGTTCAGAGGTGACACAATCATTCTTAACACTTCTGTACATTTCCCAAAGCTACTGGAAATTAATGGAACAAAGAAATCCATCAAACACAGACAAAAGAGGCAATGCGAAATAAAAGGCAGAATCTGTCAAAACGAACGAGTCCGTAAAGACGAATTTTAAGGAGGCACCGAGACTTGCTCAAATGAAAATGCTCAAATTGAATAAAAGTTGCGTACATATCTGAGGATCACTCACGTAAATTGGCATAATTTTCTGAGTTACCTACGGAGAATTAGACCCAGATTCGTGACGAGCAAGAAATCTGTTTCACGCGATAATCCAAATCTAGTATGAACCTTACTATCAAAGACTTTACTTGGCACAACAATGCAACAAAACTAAGATAAGGAGAGGTTGCTACAGTAGTAACAACTTCCAAGACTCAAATATAAAACAAAGGTACTGTAGCAAAATAAACACATGGGTTATCTCCCAAGAAGTTCTTTCTTTATAGCCATTAAGATGGGCTCAATAATTTCAATGATGCACTCCCAAGAAATAAGAGTTGAGGCAAAAGGGAGCATCAAGAAGCAAATTCAAAACACATTTAAGTCTAACGCACTTCCTATGCAAAGGAATCTTGTACACAAATGAATTCATGAAGAACAAAGTGACAAGCATAAGAGGATAAAACACGAGTAGCTTCAAGATTCTCAACATAAAGAGGGGAAACTTAATATTATTAAGATGCCTATAACCATGTTTCCCTCTCTCATAATAACTTTCAGTAACATCATTGATGAAATCCACAATATACCCATCACTTAAAACATTCTTATCATTGTTCATATGCATAGAAGTATCATTAATTTTGGCATAAGAAGAATTCTTCTCATTAATAGTAATTGGAGCAGGATTATTATCAAGAATTTGAACATGGTAAACAAGTTGCATATTAAGGGAATTGTTTTTGGCAATCCAATCATAACTATGAAAAGTTTCATAAGGATAGTTATAACTTATATCATAGCATTCTTTATAATAATCATCAAAGGTCGGAGGCATAATGTCGTCATAAGAAATAGAATAGTTAGCTTTCACAGTAGGTTCATCCGTGACCATACCATCATTGTTGCAAGAAGGAGATGTATCAAACACATAATGATCAGTAGCAAAAGGATTTTCAAACACCTCTTCCCCAAGCTTAGAGTTTTCTATATCATTATGGGAGGAAGCATGGATAGCACTGATAGTATGGCAATTATTATCATCATCATTTTCAGAATTAGTTTCCCAAAGATTTGCAATATCAAAAGTAGTGTGCTCTTTCAAATCATGATCACTAACGTAGGTAAAGAGCATAGGAAGATCATTGTACTCAGATTCATTATCATAATAATCATTAGGAGCAACATACTTACGATTACCTATCGTTATCTCATTCACCCGGGGATATGCCGTTACCTCTTTCTCTTTATTCTCCTTCTTCTTCTTCTTCTTCTTCGTTCCCTTCTTCTTCTTCTTCTTCTTCTTCTTCTTCTTCTCTTCCCTCTCCTCGTTCCCTTCTTTAGGAGGAAGAGGCTTGAAGGGTGGCTTGTCCGCATAACCTGATTTACTTTCAGAAACAATAGAAGAAACTTGGGAGGATTCCTCTTTTTCATTAATTAGTTCAAAACACACAGCGGTCCTATCATATTTTGGCAAGGTGTCATCTTCTAAAATATTTTGTATGTAAGTATTTGTATGGCTATTATCAATGCAGTAAGAAAAACACCCATGCAGGACATCATCAATATCAAGATCACTCATATGTAACAAAGAGATTTTTCTTGATAGCTCTTCACACCACAAAAATAAAGTAAGTTCATCATGCTGATTAGGAGTAATTTCATCATCACAATACAAATTGTAGCACTCATGGGGTTCAAATTATCATTGGATGAGCATTGAAAATTAAAATGACCCACTCCATGGCAAAGTTCACAAATAAAAGGATAGAGGGCACAAACTTTTTTACCAAGATCATCTAGAGCCCTGAACCACTTTATAGTTTTTTCATTAATATGATGGATGCAATATTCATCTTTGATTTGATTAATTCCACAAGGTCTATGCATTCCACAAAAATTAACATGCTTATAGGAAATAGCATTCTTAGGAGTTTGAGCATGCTTATTGCAATCATTAATAACAGTTTCATCCTTTATGAAAGTGTCTTTAAAAGGTTCATGATACTTATCAAAATTCTTCCTAGGCAATTCAAAATGAGAGGCAAAAGCTTTATAAAGATTTGCAACAACTTGAGAGTCAAGACCATAAGTAGCACTCATATTTCGAATTTTATCGGTATTCATAAAAGTTTCAATGCATTCATAATCATAGTTTATACCTGACTCTTTACCTTTGTTGTTCTCCCATCCTTCAGTGTTCTCCTGAATCCGATCAAGAAGGTCCCTTTTAAACTCTTCTTCATTGCGTGTAAATGATCCAGAACAAGTAGTATCCAACAAGGTTTTATCTTGAAAAGAAAGTCTTGCATAGAAATTATCAATGATGATATTACCGGGAAGCTCATGATTGGGGCATTTGAGCATTAAAGACTTCAATCTCCCCCATGCTTGGGCAATACTCTCTCCATCATGAGGCCAGAAATTATATATGCGGTTCCGGTCTTTGTGAATTTCACTTGGAGGATAGAATTTAGAGTAAAATAGAGGCACAATATCCTTCCAATCAAGAGAACGCCCATCCTTCAGCAGCTTGTACCAATGCGCCGCTTTACCAGACAGCGACATAGAGAATAGTTTCTTCTTCACTTCATCCATAGAGATACCTGCACACTTGAATAACCCGCATAATTCATGCAAAAACAGTAAATGATCTCCAGGATGGACAGTTCCATCCCCTTCATAGCGGTTATCCATAACACATTCAAGAATTTTCATAGGTATTTTATACGGAATACTTTCAGCAGGTGGATTTAAAATATCGGAAGCATTATTAGAGTTATCGCATATGGGAGATAAAGCATTATCAGAGCAAAATATTTCTTCCAAAGCTGAGGAGAGAAAAAGATTATTTTTATATAAACTAGCTTCCCCAAGCTTAGACTTCTCCATAGCATTAGCAGTAATTGCATTCATACTAATAACATTGCTACTATCATGTAGATAAGGTTCCATAGGTTTTTTAATTTTCGCATCAAACAATTCATATCTTAACTCAGGAAATAGATTAAAAAGCTCATTGTTGTTTTCCATTATGCCTAACTAGTGAAAAATAAAAACAAGAAACAAAAAGATGCAATTACAGGATCTAAAGGAAATAGCTTCGAGCACACACAAAATGGCAACAGAAAAGTACTTATTACCTGGGACCGGAGTATGAATGCCTTTTACCTTTCCTCCCTGGCAACGGCGCCAGAAAAGTGCTTGATGTCTACGGGTGCTTCTGTTCTTGTAGACAGTGTTGGGCCTCCAAGAGCAGAGGTTTGTAGAACAGCAGCAAGTTTCCCTTAAGTGGATCACCCAAGGTTTATCGAACTCAGGGAGGAAGAGGTCAAAGATATCCCTCTCAAGCAACCCTGCGATCACAGTACAAGAAGTCTCTTGTGTCCCCAACACACCTAATACACTTGTCAGATGTATAGGTGCACTAGTTCGGCGAAGAGAAAGTGAAATACAAGTGGTATGAATGAATATGAGCAGTAGTAACGGCGCTGGAAAAGTGCTTGCTGGCGTGCGATTGATGGTAGTAATATTGCAAGAAGTAAAGATGCGATAAAACGAGTAAACAAGCGATGATTGCAGTATTTGGAAACAAGGCCTAGGGATCATACTTTCACTAGTGGACACTCTCAACATTGATCACATAAATAAATAAGTTCTCTTCCTTTGTGCTACATATACTCTTGTTTGATAATGAACACCATTCGTTGTGTAGGGCTACGAGAGCACCTCAATGCCGGAGTTAACAAGCTCCACAACATTCGACATTCATATTTAAGTAACCTTTAGAGCATAATAGATCTTTGCAATTTAAACCGAGTACTAACATAGCATGCACACTGTCACCATCACACTACGAAGGGGGAATAAATCACATCAATACTATCATAGTAATAGTTAACTCCATAACCTACAAGAGATTATGATCATAGCCTACGCCAAGTACTACACGATGCACACACTGTCACCATTACACCGTGAAGGAGGAATAGACTACTTTAATAACATCACAAGAGTAGCACATAGACTAATAGTGATACAAAACTCATATGAATCTCAATCATGTAAGGCAGCTCATGAGATCATTGTATTGAAGTACATAGGAGAGAGATTAACCACATAGCTACCGGTACAGCCCCGAGCCTTGATGGAGAACTACTCCCTCCTCATGGGAGACAGCAGCGTTGATGAAGATGGCGGTGGTGTCGATGGAGGAGCCTTCCGGGGGCACTTCCCCGTCCCGGCGGCGTGCCGGAACAGAGACTCCTATCACCCAGATCTTGGCTTCGCGATGGCGGCGGCTCTGGAAGGTTTCTCGTACCGTGGCTTTTTCGTCGAACGTGGTAGGGTTTTCGCGACGGAGACCTTAAGTAGGCGGAAGGGCAGACTCGGAGGGGGCCTGGTGGGCCCACACACTAGGGGGGCGCGCCCCACCCCTTGGCCGTTCCGTCCTGGCGTGTGGGGCCCCCCTGGCTCCTCTCCGGTACTTCTTCGATGCTCTGGAACCTTCCGGGAAAAATAGGATGTTGGGCGTTGATTTCGTCCGATTCCGAGAATATTTTCTTTCTAGGATTTCTGAAACCAAAAACAGCAGAAAACAACAACTGGCACTTCGACATCTCGTTAATAGGTTAGTTCCGTAAAACGCACAATAATGACATATAATGTGTATAAAACATGTAGGTATCATCAATAAAGTAGCATGGAACATAAGAAATTATAGATACGTTTGAGACGTATCACAGTGCTAGAATGTAAATAGTTTCAAATCTACAAATCCAAATCTTATGATTGAAAATGTTCTAGAAAGCTTATGAAATTATCTAGCCAACCCCACTGGTCTCAACCTCATATCTTGTGTAGTTTTTGAATAGCAAAAATAACAAAACAGAGACTTTTCAGTATTCAAATAAATCTTAAAAATCAACCAATTTGAATTTTGAAGTGAATCCAATTGCAATAATTCACATTTAACCAACTCTAATTTAAAATGTAAAAATATGATATAGGTTCTGTACATGATCATGGGATAGAAGCAAAATATTGGCTATGTAGTCAATACTAGTCTATTTAAACTATATCAAAATTTTAGGAATTTAAATCTATGAGGTGTAGCACCTCATTTAAATCATTGTCTCCAGTATTATGAAGTAATGTGATGACCTCTATTGTATAGGCTCATACTTGCTCACTTGTAGAATTTAAATCAAAATAGTATTTAATTTTGCAATGGTTATTTAAATCCCATGAGATGATGAATCTCATTTAAATTATTTTTCTCAAATGATAAGTGTGAAGTGTTGACCTTGGTAAACATGTGATCATCCCTGGTTATTTGAGAAGATTAAATCTTAAGAAGATTCAATGAGAGGAAATTATTTCTCCAAAGAACTACATAGAAACCCTAATTCCAATTTCAATGAGAGGAAATTATTTTCCTAATAATAAATGAGGAAACCCTAGCATAATTTGTGAATAAATGTTAAATAGTGATGCTAGATCATTTGTGTGAGCCAATAAGGCTAATTAAGATTACTTAAGTGTTGTTTGGTGATTGTATCCTCGTATTCTTTTTTAGACGCTAGTACCGGAGACTATCAAGAGGAGGAGGTATTCTACCAAGAGGAAGAGACAGAAAGTTTTGATCACATCACCAATCAAGGCAAGCTAGACTAATGCAAGCTATTTTGTGTGCAAGCTATTACCAATGCAACTAGACTAATGCAAAGCTCTACAAGAGCAAGGCACCATTACTTTTATTTTGTGCTTAATGCTCCTATCCCAAGTTTTTTTACTTTACAAGCTTTATTGAATTTTATTTATCAAGGTTACTTTTTGATTCATGATTCACTTAGTTTAGTTATGGAGTAGTGCAAGAGTAGCAAACTTAGCCTAGAGCAATCCAAGTTACTTAGCACCCCTCATAACTAGTTGCTAGTGCTAAAGATTAAAATTGACGACTATAGATGGGAATTTGTGAAAACCAATGACTTTGAAAACCTTGGAATGATGAGTCATTCTATTGAAAGATTTTGAAGGTGAATATGACTTGTGAATGACTTGGTGAAACTTACCAAAAACTGATGGTTGGGTGATGGCGTGTATTTCACACGTTCGTTGGGCAACCCCAAGAGGAAGGTATGATGAGCACAGCAGCAAGTTTTCCCTCAGAAAGAAACCAAGGTTTATCGAACCAGGAGGAGCCAAGAAGCACGTTGAAGGTTGATGGCGGCGGGATGTAGTGCGGCGCAACACCGGAGATTCCGGCGCCAACGTGGAACCCGCACAACACAACCAAAGTACTTTGCCCCAACGAAACGAGTGAGGTTGTCAATCTCACCGGCTTGCCGTAACAAAGGATTAACCGTATTGTGTGGAAGATGATTGTTTGCAGAGAAAACAGTAGAAACAAGTATTGCAGTAGATTGTATTTCGAGTAAAGAGAATTGGACCGGGGTCCACGGTTCACTAGAGGTGTCTCTCCCATAAGACGAACAGCATGTTGGGTGAACAAATTACAGTTGGGCAATTGACAAATAAAGAGAGCATGACAATGCACATACATATCATGATGAGTATAGTGAGATTTAATTGGGCATTACGACAAAGTACATAGACCGCCATCCAACTGCATCTATGCCTAAAAAGTCCACCTTCAGGTTATCATCCGAACCCCCTCCAGTATTAAGTTGCAAACAACAGACAATTGCATTAAGTATGGTGCGTAATGTAATCAACAACTACATCCTTAGACATAGCATCAATGTTTTATCCCTAGTGGCAACAGCACAACACAACCTTAGAACTTTCTCGTCACTCGTCCCGGTGTCAATGCAGGCATGAACCCACTATCGAGCATAAGTACTCCCTCTTGGAGTTAAAAGCATCTACTTGGCCAGAGCATCTACTAATAACGGAGAGCATGCAAGATCATAAACAACACATGTATAACTTTGATAATCAACATAACAAGTATTCTCTATTCATCGGATCCCAACAAACGCAACATATAGAATTACATATAGATGATCTTGATCATGATAGGCAGCTCACAAGATCCGACAATGATAGCACAATGGGGAGAAGACAACCATCTAGCTACTGCTATGGACCCATAGTCCAGGGGTAGACTACTCACACATCACACCGGAGGCGACCATGGCGGCGTAGAGTCCTCCGGGAGATGAATCCCCTCTCCGGCAGGGTGCCGGAGGCGATCTCCAGGATCCCCGAGATGGGATCGGCGGCGACGGCGTCTCAGTAATGTTTTCCGTATCGTGGCTCTCGGTACTGGGGGTTTCGTCACGGAGGCTATTTGTAGGCGGAAGGGCAAGTCAAGAGGCGGCACGGGGGCCCACACCACAGGGCCGCGCGGCCAAGGGGGGCCGCGCCGCCCTAGGGTTTGGCCACCCCGTGGCCCCTCTTCGTCTCGTCTTCGGTCTTCCGGAAGCTTCGTGAGAAAATAGGCCTCCGGGCTTTTATTTCGTCCAATTCCGAGAATATTTCTTTACTAGGATTTCTGAAACCAAAAACAGCAGAAACAAACAATCGGCACTTCGGCATCTTGTTAATAGGTTAGTTCCGGAAAATGCACGAATATGATATAAAGTGTGCATAAAACATGTAGATAACATCAATAATGTGGCATGGAACACAAGAAATTATCGATACGTTGGAGACGTATCAGCATCCCCAAGCTTAGTTCCGCTCGTCCCGAGCGGGTAAAACGATAACAAAGATAATTTCTGGAGTGACATGCCATCATAAACTTGATCATACTATTTGTAAAGCATATGTAGTGAGTGCAGCGATCAAAACAATGGTGATGACATGAGTAAACAAGTGAATCATAAAGCAAAGACTTTTCATGAATAGCACTTCAAGACAAGCATCAATAAGTCTTGCATAAGAGTTAACTCATAAAGCAATAATTCAAAGTAAAGGTATTGAAGCAACACAAAAGAAGATTAAGTTTCAGCGGTTGCTTTCAACTTGTAACATGTATATCTCATGGATATTGTCAACATAGAGTAATATAATAAGTGCAATAAGCAAGTATGTAAGAATCAATGCACAGTTCACACAAGTGTTTGCTTCTTGAGGTGGAGAGAAATAGGTGAACTGACTCAACATTGAAAGTAAAAGAATGGTCCTCATAGAGGAAAAGCATCGATTGCTATATTTGTGCTAGAGCTTTGATTTTGAAAACATGAAACAATTTTGTCAACGGTAGTAATAAAGCATATGCATCATGTAAATTATATCTTATAAGTTGCAAGCCTCATGCATAGTGTACTAATAGTGCTCGCACCTTGTCCTAATTAGCTTGGACTACCTGGATTATCACCGCAATACATATGCTTTAACCAAGTATCACAAAGGGGTACCTCTATGCCGCCTGTACAAAGGTCTAAGGAGAAAGCTCGCATTTGGATTTCTCGCTTTTGATTATTCTCAACTTAGACATCCATACCGGGACAACATAGACAACGAGATAATGGACTCCTCTTTTAATGCTTTAAGCATTCAACAACAATTAATTCTTTTCTCATTAGAGATTTGAGGATGTTTGTCCAAAACTGAAACTTCCACCATGGAACATGGCTTTAGTTAGCGGCCCAATGTTCTTCTCTCACAATATGCATGCTCAAACCATTCAACTCAGTGTAGATCGCCCTTACTTCGAGACAAGACGAACATGCATAGCAACTCACATGAAATTCAACAACGAGTTGATGGCGTTCCCCGATAAACATGGTTATCGCACAACAAGCAACTTAATAAGAGATAAAGTGCATAATTACATATTCAATACCACAATAGTTTTTAAGCTATTTGTCCCATGAGCTATATATTGCAAAGGTGAATGATGGAATTTTAAAGGTAGCACTCAAGCAATTTACTTTGGAATGGCTGGAAAATACCATGTAGTAGGTAGGTATGGTGGACACAAATGGCATAGTGGTTGGCTCAAGTATTTTGGATGCATGAGAAGTATTCCCTCTCGATACAAGGTTTAGGCTAGCAAGGCTTATTTGAAACAAACACAAGGATGAACCGGTGCAGCAAAACTCACATAAAAGACATATTGAAAGTATTATAAGACTCTACACCGTCTTCCTTGTTGTTCAAACTCAATACTAGAAATTATCTAGACCTTAGAGAAACCAAATATGCAAACCAACTTTTAGCATGCTCTATGTATTTCTTCATTAATGGGTGCAAAGCATATGATGCAAGAGCTTAAACATGAGCACAACAATTGCCAAGTATCACATTACCCAAGACATTATAGCAATTACTACATGTATCATTTTCCAATTCCAACCATATAACAATTTAACGAAGGAGAAACTTCGCCATGAATACTATGAGTAGAAACCAAGGACATATTTGTCCATATGCTACAGCGGAGTGTGTATCTCTCCCATGAAGTGAATGCTAGGATCCATTTTATTCAAACAAAACAAAAATAAAAACAAACCGACGCTCCAAGAAAAAGCACATAAGATGTGGCCGAATAAAAATGTAGTTTCAGGGGAGGAACCTGATAATTTGTTGATGAAGAAGGGGATGCCTTGGGCATCCCCAAGCTTAGACGCTTGAGTCTTCTTGATATATGCAGGGGTGAACCACCGGGTGCATCCCCAAGCTTAGAGCTTTCACTCTCCTTGATCATGTTGCATCATACTCCTCTCTTGATCCTTGAAAACTTCCTCCACACCAAACTCGAAACAACTCATTAGAGGGTTAGTGCACAATATAAATTGACATATTCAGAGGTGACACAATCATTCTTAACA
The DNA here is from genome assembly GCF_022539505.1 of Lolium rigidum. Lineage (NCBI taxonomy): Eukaryota > Viridiplantae > Streptophyta > Magnoliopsida > Poales > Poaceae > Lolium > Lolium rigidum. The sequence continues at coordinate 234,072,206 of NC_061513.1, read as the reverse complement.
CTTCTGGACATTGCATAATGCTACTGGACATTAGTGGATCAAAGAAATTCATCCAACATAGCGAAAGAGGCAATGCGAAATAAAAGGCAGAATCTGTCAAAACAGAACAGTTCGTATTGACGAATTTTAAAATGGCACCAGACTTGCTCAAATGAAAATTCTCAAATTGAATGAAAGTTGCGTACATATCTGAGGATCATGCACGTAAATTGGCATAATTTTCTGAGCTTCCTGCAGGGCAGTGGGCTCAGATTCGTGACAGCAAAGAAATCTGGAACTGCGCAGTAATCCAAATCTAGTACTTACTTTTCTATCAACGGCTTAACTTGGCACAACAAAACACAAAACTAAGATAAGGAGAGGTTGCTACAGTAGTAAACAACTTCCAAGACACAAAATAAAAACAAAGTACTGTAGGTAAAAACATGGGTTGTCTCCCATAAGCGCTTTTCTTTAACGCCTTTCAGCTAGGCGCAGAAAGTGTGTATCAAGTAACATCGAGAGATGAAGCATCAACATCATAATTTGTTCTAATAATAGAATCATAAGGTACCTTCATTCTCTTTCTAGGGAAGTGTTCCATACCTTTCTTGAGAGGAAATTGATATTTTATATTTCCTTCCCTCATATCAATAATAGCACCAACGAGTTCGAAGAAAAGGTCTTCCCAATATAATTGGACAAGATGCATTGCATTCAATATCCAAGACAACAAAATCAACGGGAACAAGGTTATTGTTAACGGTAATGCGAACATTATCAACTTTACCCAAAGGTTTCTTTGTAGAATGATCAGCAAGATTAACATCCAAATAACAATTTTTCAGCGGTGGCAAGTCAAGCATATTATAAATTTTCTTCGGCATAACAGAAATACTTGCACCAAGATCACATAAAGCATTACAATCAAAATCTTTAATCTTCATCTTAATGATGGGCTCCCAACCATCTTCTAGCTTTTTAGGAATAGAGGCTTCGCGCTCTAGTTTCTCTTCTCTAGCTTTTATGAGAGCATTTGTAATATGATGCGTGAAAGCCAAATTTATAGCACTAGCATTAGGACTTTTAGCAAGTTTTTGCAAGAACTTTATAACTTCAGAGATGTGGCAATCATCAAAATTCAAACCATTATAATCTAAAGCAATGGGATCATCATCCCCAATGTTGGAAAAAATTTCAGCAGCTTTATCGCAGGCAGTTTCAGCAGTTTTAGCAGTTTCAGGCAGTTTTTCGCGCTTTGCATTAGAAGTGGGAACATTGCTAACACCAATTCTTTTATTAGTATGAGTAGGAGGTGCAGCAACATGTGTAGCATTAGCATTACTAGTGGTGGTAATAGTCCAAACTTTAGCTATATTCTTCTCTTTAGCTAGTTTTTCATTTTCTTCTCTATCCCACCTAGCACGCAGTTCAGCCATTAATCTTATATTCTCATTAATTCTAACTTGAATGGCATTTGCTGTAGTAACAATTTTATTTTCAATATCCCTATTAGGCATAACTTTCGATTTCAAAAGATCAACATCAGAGGCAAGACTATCAACTCTAGAAACAAGAATATCAATTTTATTGAGCTTTTCCTCAACAGATTTGTTAAAGGCAGTTTGTGTACTAATAAATTCTTTAAGCATGGCTTCAAGTCCAGGGGTGAATTCCTATTATTGTTGTAAGAATTCCCATAAGAATTAGCATAACCGTTACCATTATTATAAGGATATGGCCTATAGTTATTACTAGAATTGTTCCGGTAAGCATTGTTGTTGAAATTATTATTTTTAATGAAGTTTACATCAACATGTTCTTCTTGTGCAACCAATGAAGCTAACGGAACATTATTAGGATCAACATTAGTCCTATCATTCACAAGCATAGACATAATAGCATCAACCTTATCACTCAAGGAAGAGGTTTCTTCGACAGAATTTACCTTCTTACCTTGTGGAGCTCTTTCCGTGTGCCATTCAGAGTAGTTGATCATCATATTATCAAGAAGCTTTGTTGCTTCACCAAGAGTGATGGACATAAAGGTACCTCCAGCAGCTGAATCCAATAAATTCCGTGAAGAAAAATTTAGTCCTGCATAGAAGGTTTGGATGATCATCCAAGTAGTCAGTCCATGGGTTGGGCAATTTTTAACCAGAGATTTCATTCTTTCCCAAGCTTGAGCAACATGTTCAGTATCTAATTGTTTAAAATTCATTATGCTACTCCTCAAAGATATAATTTTAGCAGGGGGATAATATCTACCAATAAAAGCATCCTTGCATTTAGTCCATGAATCAATACTATTCTTAGGCAGAGATAGCAGCCAATCTTTAGCTCTTCCTCTTAATGAGAAAGGGAACAATTTTAGTTTAATAATATCACCATCTACATCTTTATATTTTTGCATTTCGCATAGTTCAACAAAATTATTAAGATGGGCAGCAGCATCATCGAACTAATTCCGTAAAATTGATCTTTCATGACAAGATTCGAGTAAAGCAGGTTTAATTTCAAAGAATTCTGCTGTAGTAGCAGGTGGAGCAATAGGTGTGCATAAGAAATCATTATTATTTGTGGTTGTGAAGTCACACAACTTAGTATTTTCAGCGTTGGCCATTTTAGCAACAAGTAAATAAAGCAAACTAGATAAAGTAAATGCAAGTAAACTAATTTTTTTGTGTTTTCGATATAGCAAACAAGATAGCAAATAAAGTAAAACTAGCAACTAATTTTTTTGTATTTTGATTTAGTGCTGCAAACAAAGTAGTAAATAAAATAAAGCAAGACAAAAACAAAGTAAAGAGATTGAGAAGTGGAGACTCCCCTTGCGGCGTGTCTTGATCTCCCCGGCAACGGCGCCGTGAAAATATGCTTGATGGCGTGTATTTCACACGTTCGTTGGGCAACCCCAAGAGGAAGGTATGATGAGCACAGCAGCAAGTTTTCCCTCGGAAAGAAACCAAGGTTTATCGAACCGGGAGGAGCCAAGAAGCACGTTGAAGGTTGATGGCGGCGGGATGTAGTGCGGCGCAACACCGGAGATTCCGGCGCCAACGTGGAACCCGCACAACACAACCAAAGTACTTTGCCCCAACGAAACGAGTGAGGTTGTCAATCTCACCGGCTTGCTGTAACAAAGGATTAACCGTATTGTGTGGAAGATGATTGTTTGCAGAGAAAACAGTAGAAACAAGTATTGCAGTAGATTGTATTTCAGTAAAGAGAATTGGACCGGGGTCCACAGATCACTAGAGGTGTCTCTCCCATAAGACGAACAGCATGTTGGGTGAACAAATTACAGTTGGGCAATTGACAAATAAAGAGAGCATGAGAATGCACATACATATCATGATGAGTATAGTGAGATTTAATTGGGCATTACGACAAAGTACATAGACCGCCATCCAACTGCATCTATGCCTAAAAAGTCCACCTTCAGGTTATCATCCGAACCCCCTCAGTATTAAGTTGCAAACAACGGACAATTGCATTAAGTATGGTGCGTAATGTAATCAACAACTACATCCTTAGACATAGCATCAATGTTTTATCCCTAGTGGCAACGAGCACAACACAACCTTAGAACTTTCGTCACTCGTCCCGGTGTCAATGCAGGCATGAACCCACTATCGAGCATAAGTACTCCCTCTTGGAGTTAAAAGCATCTACTTGGCCAGAGCATCTACTAATAACGGAGAGCATGCAAGATCATAAACAACACATGTATAACTTTGATAATCAACATAACAAGTATTCTCTATTCATCGGATCCCAACAAACGCAACATATAGAATTACATATAGATGATCTTGATCATGATAGGCAGCTCACAAGATCCGACAATGATAGCACAATGGGGAGAAGACAACCATCTAGCTACTGCTATGGACCCATAGTCCAGGGGTAGACTACTCACACATCACACCGGAGGCGACCATGGCGGCGTAGAGTCCTCCGGGAGATGAATCCCCTCTCCGGCAGGGTGCCGGAGGCGATCTCCTGGATCCCCCGAGATGGGATCGGCGGCGACGGCGTCTCAGTAATGTTTTCCGTATCGTGGCTCTCGGCACCGGGGGTTTCGTCACGGAGGCTATTTGTAGGCGGAAGGGCAAGTCAAGAGGCGGCACGGGGGCCCACACCACGGGGCCGCGCGGCCAAGGGGGGCCGCGCCGCCCTAGGGTTTGGCCACCCCGTGGCCCCTCTTCGTCTCGTCTTCGGTCTTCCGGAAGCTTCGTGAGAAAATAGGCCTCTCGGGCTTTTATTTCGTCCAATTCCGAGAATATTTCTTTACTAGGATTTCTGAAACCAAAAACAGCAGAAAACAAGCAATCGGCACTTCGGCATCTTGTTAATAGGTTAGTTCCAGAAAATGCACGAATATGATATAAAGTGTGCATAAAACATGTAGATAACATCAATAATGTGGCATGGAACACAAGAAATTATCGATACGTTGGAGACGTATCATTGGGTTCGGATGCGATACCATTCCAATTTTACAAGTACCCCCACAATACCTGAATCTGGGTAAGGCTTAGCTGGAAATTTATGTGTCTTAGTATGGGTTCCCTCTAAAACAAGCGTCATCGGGGTTATGCCGGAGGCTGGCTCTACAACAAAAGGAATGATGTGAAATGACGTGAAATGAGGTGAATGTCCGGCCCAAGCCTCCGTGCAGTTCCCAGTGGCGACCGTCCGTCTTCACCTGGGAGGCCAAGCTCATGGGGAGAGGTGCCTATACTAGGGTATGTAAATGAAAGGTTAGGATTGGTAGTTCGCGTACTGCGTACGATAAATCAGGGCCGATTACCCTCGACGAACTATTGCAATTGTTGTGGCACAAGTGTACAACCTCTGCAGAGTTAAACCTATTCGAATAGCCGCGTCCGCGGTCATGGACAGATTGGAAAGGCCATACTGTTCCGTCATCAGAACTTTTCTAAAAATATGAATGGTGACTTGTGATTTGAGTTGAAAGGTGACTTTGACTTTGAATCACAACTGAGTTGTGGGAATGACACTAATGTTCCCACTTGAGTTAAGTTAGGCAAATGAGGAGTTTTTGATTACAAATGCTTATGAAATAAAACTGGCTTTATGCAAATAAACTTAGAGCTTAGAACCCCTTTACTATAGTTGATAGTATTTACCTTAGTATTAGTTTGCGAGTACTTTAAAGTACTCATGGCTGTGTCCCTGGCTATTCAAATGGCCAGACTATGAAGACGAGTACCAGAACCCGGAAGAAGGACAACAGGACGTCTACGACAACTAGGATCACTCCTGACGTCAACAGTTGCCTATGGAATAAATGGACTACTACTACGCTATTTCGCTTCCGCTATGTGTTATGTTATTGATCAATAGAACTTCTATTATTGTAATGAGACTGGATCATGTGATCCTTTATTTGCAAGACGATTATGTGTTGTAATGAATGATGTGTTGTGATATCAATTTATTATGTCTCGCAAAAACAATATTCCTGGGATTGCGAGGAATGGCATAATAGGCATCTGGACTTAAAAATCCTGGTGTTGACACTGTCAAAATCCTCGGGACCTGAATACATCCACATGGGATTTTCTCGGGCCTGAAGAGGTTGAATGTGGATGCACAGGAAATATGCAATAATCTGCACACCCGATAATTTTGCCCCATCGGTGTTTTAAAGTTCATGGATGCGGGTGATCAGAGCGTTTGTAGCCGCCTTTCCTTCGGCTGTTACTTTGGCATCCCAAGATCTGCACCTTTGAATTTCTTCGTCAACGTCAAAGGGCGCAATGCCGTATTCTTGGGCGTCAGAAGACTCATCTTTTATATAGAGCCACTTTTTATGCCAACCTTGGACGGAGTCGGCGAATTTGACGTCAAAATAATCGATATCAGGGCGTATACAGATAACAACGCCACCTACATTGTAGGCGACTTTTTTTGAGTTGTTGCGCCGGAGGTAGAAGATGCATTTCCAAAGGCCCTAGTGAGGGTGGATGCCCAGGAAACATTCGCAGAGAGTGATAAAGATTGAAATGTGAAGAATGGATTTGGGGGTCAGCTGGTGTAGCTGAATTCCATAGATGAAAAGCAATCCACGAAGAAAATCGTGGACAGGGACAGAAAGGCCGCGGATGAGGAAGTCAATGAATGTTACCCAAAAGTTGATAGGAGGATGCGGAGTACTCTCATCTCCAGGAATGCGCATGGCTTCCTTGTCGAACATGCCCAACTTCTTCGACATCTTGTGGTCTTGGGCGGTTAACTTCGAATGCTCCCATCCAGAGATCTTGGCCTGCTCCATGGGCTCACTGGTGTCTGAGGCGCGAGACGTGCAACGTTTGGTGCGTGGAGGCATGGGGCAGATTGCGAAGGGGAACAGTGACAGCAAGAGAGCGAGGGTGCGAGGAGCTCGAGAAGCAGCAATGGCGGAGAGAGAGAGAGGATATGTGCGGCGCAGCGAAGGGGACGAATGAGGAATAAAATAAGTATTTATAGAGAGAAGACGATTTGCCAAACCGTTGGATGAGAAGGGGAGTGTTTCCAGCCCTAAGCGTGTCCGAAGGGTAAAAAGGTCCTATGATGGCGCGTGATGCACACGTCCGTTGGGAACCCCAAGAGGAAGGTGTGATGCGCACAGCAGAAAGTTTTCCCTCAGAAAGAAACCAAGGTTATCGAACCAGTAGGAGATGAAGGCCACGTGAAGGTTGTTGGTGGAGGAGTGTAGTGCGGCGCAACACCAGGGATTCCGGCGCCAACGTGGAACCTGCACAACACAATCAAAATACTTTACCCCAACTTAACAGTGAGGTTGTCAATCTCACCGGCTTGCTGTAAACAAAGGATTAAACGTATGGTGTGGAGAATGATGTTTGTTTGCAAAGAACATCATAGAACAATGATTGCAGTAGATTGTATTTCAGATGTAAAAGAATGGACCGGGGTCCACAGTTCACTAGTGGTGTCTCTCCAATAAGAAATAGCATGTTGGGTGAACAAATTACAGTTGGGCAATTGACAAATAGAGAGAGCATAGAAATGCACATACATATCATGATGACTAATATGAGATTTACTTAGGGCATTACGACAAAGAACATAGACCGCTATCCGAGCATGCATCTATGCCTAAAAAGTCCACCTTCGGGTTAGCATCCGCACCCCTTTCGGCATTAAGTTGCAAACAACAGACAATTGCATTAAGTATTGTGCGTAATGTAAACAATACAAATATCCTTAGACAAAGCATTGTTGTTTTATCCCTAGTGGCAACAGCACATCCATAACCTTAGAACTTTCTGTCACTGTCCCAGATTCAATGGAGGCATGAACCCACTGTCGAGCATAAATACTCCGTCTTGGAGTTACAAGTATCAACTTGGCCAGAGCCTCTACTAGCAACGGAGAGCATGCAAGATCATAAACAACACATATATGATAGATCAATAATCAACTTGACATACTATTCCATATTCATCGGATCCCAACAAACACAACATGTAGAATTACAAATTGATGATCTTGATCATGATAGGCAGCTCACAAGATCTAAACATGATAGCACAAGAGGAGAAGACAACCATCTAGCTACTACTATGGACCCATAGTCCAAGGATGAACTAATCGCGCATCAGTCCGGAGGCGGGCATGGTGTAATATCCCAGGTAATGGGGTGATACGTCTCCGACGTATCGATAATTTCTTATGTTCTATGCCATATTATTGATGATACCTACATGTTTTATGCACACTTTATGTCATATTCGTGCATTTTCTGGAACTAACCTATTAACAAGATGCCGAAGTGCCAGTTGCTGTTTTCTGCTACGAAATATTCTCGGAATCGGACGAAATCAAGACCCAGGTTCCTATTTTCACCGGAAGCATCCAGAACACCCGGGAAGGACCAGAGGGGGGGGCACTGGGCCCCCAGACCATAGGCCGGCGCGGCCCAGGCCCTGGCCACGCCGCCATATGGTGTGGCCACCCCTTCGACCCTCCTGCGCCGCCTCTTCGCCTATATAAAGCCTCTGTCGCGAAAACCCTGAGGCGAAAAACCACGATACGGAAAACCTTCCAGAGCCGCCGCCATCGCGAAGCCAAGATCTGGGGACAGGAGTCTCCGTTCCGGCACCCTGCCGGAGCGGGGAAGTGCCCCGGAAGGCTTCTCCATCGACACCACTGCCATCTCCACCGCCATCTTCATCACCGCTGCTGCTCCCATGAGGAGGGAGTAGTTCTCCATCGAGGCTCGGGGCTGTACCGGTAGCTATGTGGTCAATCTCTCTCCTATGTGCTTCAATACAACAATCTCATGAGCTGCCTTACATGATTGAGATTCATATGATGATACTTGTAATCTAGATGTCATTATGCTAGTCAAGTGAATTTTACTCATGTGATCTCCGGAGACTCCTTGTCCCACGTGTGTAAAGGTGACAGTGTGTGCACCGTGTGGGTCTCTTAGGCTATATTTCACGAATACTTATTCACTGTTATGAATGGCGTAGTGAAGTGCTTATTTATATCTCTTTATGATTGCAATGTGTTTTGTATCACAATTTATCCATGTGCTACTCTAGTGATGTTATTAAAGTAGTTTATTCCTCCTGCACGGTGTAATGGTGACAGTGTGTGCATCCGTGTTAGTACTTGGCGTATGCTATGATCATGATCTCTTGTAGATTGTGAAGTTAACTATTTCTATGATAGTATTGATGTGATCTATTCCTCCTACATAGTGTGAAGGTGACAGTGTGCATGCTGTGTTAGTACTTGGTTTAGTCGTGTTGATCTTTCTTGCACTCTAAGGTTATTTAAATATGAACATTGAATTGTGGAGCTTGTTAACTCCGGCATTGAGGGTTCGTGTAATCCTACGCAATGTGTTCATCATCCAACAAGAGAGTGTAGAGTATGTATTTATCTATTATGTTATGTGATCAATGTTGAGAGTGTCCACTGGTGAAAGTCTAATCCCTAGGCCTTGTTCCTAAATATCGCTATCGCTGCTTGTTTACTCGTTTTACTGCGTTACTACTCGCTGCGTTACTATCGCTTGTTTATCGTCCCGGGCAAAGCACTTTTCCGGTGCCGTTGCTACTACTTATTCATACCACCTGTATTTCACTATCTCTTCGCCGAACTAGTGCACCTATTAGGTGTGTTGGGGACACAAGAGACTTCTTGCTTTGTGGTTGCAGGGTTGCATGAGAGGGATATCTTTGACCTCTTCCTCCCTGAGTTCGATAAACCTTGGGTGATCCACTTAAGGGAAACTTGCTGCTGTTCTACAAACCTCTGCTCTTGGAGGCCCAACATTGTCTACAAGAATAGAAGCTCCCGTAGACATCAAGCACTTTTCTGGCGCCGTTGCCGGGAAGGAAAGGTAAAAAGGCACTCATACTCCGGTCTCAGGTAAAGTACTTTTCTGGCGCCGTTGTGTGTGTGCTCGAAGCTATTTCCTTTAGATCCTGCAATTGCATCTTTTTGTTTCTTGTTTACACTAGTTTGGCATAATGGACAACAATGAGCTTCTTATTCTATTTCCCGATTTAAAACATGGATTGTTTGATGCGAAAATTAAAAAACCTATGGAATCTTATTTGCATGCTCGGTAGTAATATTAGTATGAACGCTTTGAACACCATTGTTGATAATAATATAGAAAGTTCTAAGCTTGGGGAAGCTGGTTTTCATGATCTTTTTAGTCCCCCAAGCATTGAGGAGAAAATTTTCTTTGATGATACTTTGCCTCCTATTTCTGATGATTATAATGATAGTGGTCTTTTGGTACAACCTACTATGGAGAGTAAATTTTATTGTGATTATACTATGCCTCCTACACTTGATGAGAATAATAATGATAGCTACTTTGTTGAAATTGCTCCCGCTATTACTAATAAAATTGATCATGCTTATGTGGAGAGTAATAATTTTATGCATGAGACTCATGATAAGAATGCTTTATGTGATAGTTATATTGTTGAGTTTGCTCATGTTGCTACTGAAAGTTATTATGAGAGAGGAAAATATGGTTGTAGAAATTTTCATGTTACTAAAATGCCTCTCTATGTGCTGAAATTTTTAAAGCTACACTTGTTTCATCTTCCTATGCTTGTTACTTTGCTCTTCATGAACTTGTTTATTTACAAGACTCCTATGCATAGGAAGCATGTTAGACTTAAATGTGTTTTGAATTTGCCTCTTGATACTCTCTTTTGCTTCAAATACTATTTCTTGCGAGTGCATCATTAAAACTGCTGAGCCCATCTTAATGGTTATAAAGAAAG